>NC_082398.1:12003726-12308811 GCF_031168955.1 Gadus macrocephalus | reverse complement strand
TTATTTTGCACTATTTAGAATTTATTTATTGTGATATAACCTATTTTATTTTATCTAATTTTCTCCCTTTCACCTTATTGCACCGTGGGTCAGTTAACAAACGTTTTGACTGGCACATAATTTGGAATTGACAATAAAGCTGACTTTGAAAGCTTCGAGACATGTTCCCGACAAACTCAATCCGAGGTTCTCTCAAAGACATCGTTCGACAAAAGAACACATTTATTTCTACCTTTTCTAAAAATTTCTCAAGGACGCACTTCGACCGCGGTGCATGCTAAGTGGACAGCAGCTCAGAAGGTTGTTTTATGTTTTACTCCACCCTTACTCCTTCCTGTTTCCCGTTTCCTTCCATTACTCTGCCCGCCCCCCCACCCATCGACAGTGACGTAGTCGTTAATGGAAACTAGCAAAAAAACATCCGTGAGTCACTTGCTACACAGAGGGATGTTTGGGGTAAAAGGGTTCCTGTCACTCGCTTGCCTTCCGTCTAAAGTTCTTTAGAGATGGCGGATGTTCGTGTGAGAGGAGGGAGGGAGGGGGATGGTGAGGGGAGAGGAAAAGAGGAGAAAGACCGAAGGGAGGAGGAGGAAAGGAGAGAGAGGGAGAAACCTAGAGACAGAGTGAGAAGAGTGAGACCAGAAACACAGAGAACGTGAGAGAGAGAGAGAGCGAGAGATAAATGCATGTGACAGTGTTTTACCAAATGAAACGCCCGCTGGCTGGTCAATTACCAGCACCAAAACGTAATTATGGCGTCGCATTGACCTTCACAGCCTCAGCGCTAGCACCTAGCGTCAGCTAGCCTCTTTGCCGGTCATCTCTGCCCTGTGTTGGGCTGCGTGAACGCTGACCGTCTGGCTTGTGCACGCTCGCCTGATTATAAACCATAGGACTCAAGCTCATATCTTGAACTATACACACACACACACACACACACACACACACACACACACACACACACACACACACACACACACACACACACACACACACACACACACACACACACACACACCAGAAAGGCTAATGGTGCTAGCCGTTTATAGCCTGCATACTTGTGGATATCGTGAAATATATGTTGACATTCTAAATGTCTCAGATACGCACATTTGATGTGAAGTCTTTGCCGAAGTTGGACCAGAAGGGGGAAGGCTATATTTAGACGGGCGCTGATGAAACGCTACAAAGAGTGTTTCACCGAGACGCCGCCGCGGCCCCACATTAAGCTCATCTGGAATAAGAAGGAGACACAGAAGATTCTACCGGACGGAGCGGTGAGTGGACTGGAGCCCGAACGCCTGGAAGAGATACGGGCCCAGTGGCGCCCCCACTGGTGGGGATCGGGATTGCCCCAGTCTTTTGCTGATGACTTATCCATTTCTCGATGGTAGTATAGTGTTATTTCTTTGTATTAGGGATGTTTATTGGGCGGGCTGGGATTGGCTCCACTTTGTGTTGCAAAGTCTTTAATTATCATCGGCATTTAAAAATAATCAGCCACTCTTTATTCATTTAGACTTTTGCTTGGTTGCAGGTAATCAAATTATTTGTATAAGTATTATGATATTCTGATGACAATTCTCCCTCATTCAGTGTGTGTGTGTGTGTGTGTGTGTGTGTGTGTGTGTGTGTGTGTGTGTGTGTGTGTGTGTGTGTGTGTGTGTGTGTGTGTGTGTGTGTGTGTGTGTGTGTGTGTGTGTGTGTGTGCGCGCACCTTGCTCCTCAGGGGCTCGGGGAAGCCCCCGTGGGGGATGCCGATGTGCCCCTGCAGGAACTCCACCACGGACAGGGGCAGCGACAGCTCGTCCGCCTGCTCCTCCACCTCCGCCCGGGTCAGGTTGTTCTGCACCATGAACTGGGCCAGGTCGCCCACGATCTTGGAGGAGGGGGTCACCTGGCGGGGGGGAGGGAGAGGGGAAGGCGTTAGTGAGGTGGTGGTAGAGAGTGATGCCGTCGTTGGGTATCCTCAGTCCATGTCTTTAAAGCTTTTTGTCCGTTTGTCGTTTTTTTCCTTCCCTGGCAGATGTAATGGAAATGGAAAACTGGGCTATTTGGCGCATTCAGCCATGCATGTGCTGGCCTGTAAAATGATGCTAATAAATGCAAAATAATTGACACTTTACTATTTTAAGCAGTTGGTCATTAAGGAGACTCCGAGACCCAGAAGATGGGACAATTTAGATTATTAGGCCATCGGTCTTCGGTTTTTAGCCATGGCCGGACACTCCTTCCATGCTATTGAACCATTTTAGCAGTCGCTTTTATCCCATGCAATTTACAGTGGACTCTGGGTTAGGTGGGTGATGGATGTCTACAAGTTAGTATGTCGACACCCAAACTACACTACACTGCCTTGGCTCTTCGTGTCTCAAACGGCTGTCGTCAGGTGAGAATTGTGAACGTTGAGAAAATCGATGTAACATTCTTAAGAAAAAGGGGAGAGAGAGAGAGAAGGAGGAAGTGGGGGAGACGGAGGGGACGTGTGGTGAGGGTCACAGGTCAGAGGGCAGAAGTCCAGCTGATGCATCTCACACAAAGACGGTCAAAGACATGACTTTCCCAGGAGGAAAGAACACCTGTTCGTGCTCTACCGTGACTGAAGAGGTGTCCTGTGGATATCAGCATTCATAACCACAGGCCCCCCCCCCCCCCCAGCCTGTCCAGCCCGTCCAATTACAGTGACATTCTATTTGACCCTGCTTTCCCGCTCTGGGCTCGGACGTTGGCCGTGGCTGAACCGTGTTCCGGGATAGAGCCCGGGGTTCAACCACCCCACGCGCGCTGGTTCACTCACAGGACCGCACACCTCTGACCCCCCCACTCCTGTGTGGAGCGCCGCGCCGGCAGCAGACATCCCCTCCCCCCCCCCCCCCGACGGAGCCAGAACGCAGACAGAGCCTCTGGGTGCTTTGACCCATCGTCTCTTTCGCCGGGCCGTGGGGGAATGGGGAGGAAAACAACAAACTACCTACATTATTCTCAGCTCTAGTAATCACAGGGTGTAACGACGTCAAACGGGGGGGGGGAGGGGGGAGAGAGAGAGAGAGAGAGAGAGAGAGAGAGAGAGAGAGAGAGAGAGAGAGAGAGAGATGAGAGAGAGAGAGAGAGAGAGAGAGAGAGAGAGAGAGAGAGAGAGAGAGAGAGAGAGAGAGAGAGAGAGAGAGAGAGAGAGGATTTCATTAGAATCACATATATTCAATCCCTCCACCCTTTATAATGGCTGCTCATTATGGCCATAGCCCTTCTTATTAGCATAATGGTGATAAACTCTGTCGCTGCTCCAGCCCCCCCCCCCCCCCCCAACCTCCCCTGTCTCGTTTCACCCAGACAGAAACGGAGCACTTGGGTGTAAATATCCACGCTGTCATTACTCTCCATGGGTAATATTGGCTGGAGAGTACCATGGAGGGCGGTGGAGGGAGTTTGGAGCCATCGCGAGGCCTCCATTAGTTTGTGATGGGGGGAGACGATGATGAGTAAAAGGGAGCTGAGGGAGAGAGGGGACGAGTTAGGGAAGAAAGAGAGAGGAAGAAAGGGAGGGAGGGCTGGTGCAGACGGAGGGGAAGGTGTGAAAGAGAGTGGAGAGAAAAGCCGAGGGGGGGGGAGGGAGAGAGAGAGAGAGAGAGAGAGAGAGAGAGAGAGAGAGGAGAGAGAGAGAGAGAGAGAGAGAGAGAGAGGAGAGAGAGAGAGAGAGAGAGAGAGAGAGAGAGAGGTTAGACAGATAATACAAAAGCTGATCACCACCATTAGGCGACCCCACCCAGGGGCCACAGACAATGGCTACACCGCCTGAATCGCTTTAAAGTTTTATTGCAAAATACAAGTTAAGGCAGCTCTTTGGGCCTTAGCAAAAAGAAAAGGGTTTTAAAATAAATAAATAAAACGGCGGCATTTAATTCTCACTCCGGGGAGACTGGGCTCCTATGAAAGCGAACAGCGTGTATTGTTAAGCATCACTATGAACCGGCTCCGGGGACACTGGAGGGGCCAAAGTCACAGACCGCCTCTTGTTTCCGTAGCTCAGCGTTGGGTTTTGATAACAGATTCCGTTATGGCACAAAATGGAGGATAGGGATGCACCGAATTTTCGGCCACTGAAGATTTTCGGCCGAAAATGGCCCAAAAGCGCATTTTTGGATTTCGGCCGAAATACTTTCATCACCGAAACAACACGGCCAAAACTGAAATTGTGATGACGCAAACAAAAAGTGAGGCCAGCACACGCTTGTCTGGATAAGCGCCAATATGTCTGCGGTGTGGACGTTTTTCAATTGTTTCTGAGAAAGACCCACGTATAGCGATTTGCAAATTATTACACAGTCATAGCCATAAATGCATGGTACTAATAATTATTTTTCGGTGTTTCGGTTTTCGGTATTCGGCCAAGAATTTTCATTTCGGTGCATCCCTAGGAATAAGACTACATGACTATCGCTGGACAAGATTGTAAAAATGAAGGAGAGGAAGAAAGCGTATGATTGCGACCGACCTGAGGCCAAAATGGACACACAGACCTCTATCTTCAATTTTTATAATCTATAACGACAAGGAGGGCAGAGAGGGAAGGAGAGATGGACAAGGAAAAAAAGGGGGAGGGAAGGAGAGGGGGAGGGAGAGAGGGGCAGGGCGAGAGAAAGACATGGAGGGAATGAGGGAGGGAGGGAGGGAGGGAGGGAGGGAAAGAGGGGCAGGTACAGAGATAGGGATGGGCGTGGACGGCGGAAGGAAGGGAAGGAGAGGGAGGGAGCGTCTTAAGGCGGGAGAGAGGGAGAGATGGGGGAGGGAGAAGAGGGAGACATTTCTCCTTGGTCCTTCCTATATTAATAGTGATCTAAACTGTGGATCACCGTCACGCCTGATGAATCGGTAAAGGTCTGGTGTGGTGGACACTGGGGAGGGGGAGGGGGAGGGTGGAGGGAAAAGGGAGGGAGGAAGAGAGCATGGAGACGAAGAGAAGGGAGGAGGAGGAGGAGAAGGAAGTCTGGGAGGAAGAGAGGGGGGAGTAAAAGGAGAAGGAGAAGGAGAGATGGTGGAGAGAGAAGGTGGAGTAAAAAGGAAAAGAGAAGGAGAGAGGGAGGAAGAGAGCAGGGGAGAGGAAGATGAATGAGGAGGAAGAGGAGGAAGAGCAAGAGGATTAGGAGGGGTAGGAGGATGAAGACTGAAGGGGGATCTGTCTCAGGGAGAGTGAAGCAGTAATTGGATGAACCCTTGTGACGCCTCAGCCAGGAGGAGCCGGTGCTGGATGAGAGACCGTGGGGGTTTGCCCGTTTCATCAGCCAGACACCACCGCCGCGCCCACTTAAGGGTGGGGCGCCGCGTAGGGAAACAGCGGGAAAGTCACGTAGCGTGTGCGCTCTGCTAGCCACAAGCATGAGTGCACACGCACACACACATGCAGACAAGTGTGTTGTTTAGTGTGTCTTAGGGGACATCCGGGGATCCATAGACACAAGGCTGTCGCCACATAGACGTTGTGCAACGCTTTGTTTTTCTGTTCTCCCTCCAATTATTTTGTTGATTTAATAAACATGGAGGAGTCATTAGCTCTAACCATTCAGATAAACAGGAGGTTTCCTGTTCTCCTCTGAACAGGGAACATTTAGAGAACACGAAGGCTACATACATTGGTTGGCGCTGTCATGGCGACAAGTGGAGAGCGTCTCTAGTGCGTCCTGTTGTGCGTTCTATTCGTTTGTCTAAGTTTTAGTCCCGTGTCTAGTTGGCTGAAGTGATTGAATGGTACATCGTATGCCTACTTAGATTACTGGTTTGATCAAAGAGCTTCCAGCTTGCCGGAACTTTATAAAATTAAACTTTAAGATGAGGAAGTGTCTACTACTACTGCTGCTGCTACTTTGGATAGCCAGATCACTTAGCCAGGTCATTTAGACCCAAATATTTACCTCGTGAGTTTAGTCAATTGTCCCTATTGCTTGTTTACATTCCTCCGTCAGGCAACGTCACACGCGCATCTGAGGCCATCGCTGCATGTGTCCACAAAATTGAATGCGCATCCCCTGACTCACCTGTTCTCATCCTCTGGGATTTTAATGCCTGTAGACTAAATAAAAGACTTCCTACTTACCAACAATATGTTACATGCACTACCAGAGGCGATAAAACAATTGACCTCTGTTATGGTAATGTAAAGAACGCATACAAGGCATTTAGAAAACCTCCTCTCAGTACTGCGGACCATAACGTTGTCCATCTTATCCCCGCTTATCGCACAAAGCTTCAAAGGGAGGGTGTTATAGAGAAGCAGGTGAAAAAGTGGGATTCTGCTGCAATTGACACTCTTCAGGCCTGCTTCGAGTGCACTGAGTGGGAGGTGCTAACGCAGGGTAACAGCCTAGAGGAGGCTACTGATGTGGTAACTGACTACATAACTTTCTGTGAGGCAATGGTTGTCCCTACTAAGACTGTTAAGGTTTTTTCTAACAACAAGCCTTGGATTACAAAAGCCCTGAAATCAACACTGAATGAAAAGAAAATTGCATTCTTCTCTGGAAATAAAATTGAGTCTAAACTCATTAAAAAAAACGGAATAAACAATTAAAAGCAGCAAAGATGGAATACAGGAAGAGAGTTGAGAAACTCTTTCTGGAGGGTAAGCCAAGAGATGCATGGCAAGGTGTCAAAACCCTAGCTGGCCTCCCCATTAACAACTCAGCTCTTCCCACCACCGGGGCAAAAGACTGCATTGACATGGCAGAGAACCTTAACCAGTTCTACTGCAGGTTTGAGAAATTGGACCAAACACAGGAGAGGGAGAAGCTAATGGAGGAGCTCACTGCTAGGATACCGGGCTATGTAAATCGGGAGCTGCAGCAGGCGGAGGTTGAGCTGGTGTTGAGAAGGATGAAGCCAAATAAAGCACCAGGGCCAGACCAGATCTGTGGCCGCTTGCTGAAGGCCTGCAGCAACCAGCTTGCTGGTGTCTACTGCCACCTTTTTAACTGCTCACTGGCGGAACACTCTATCCCATCAGTCTGGAAGACTTCCATCATATGCCCTGTGCCCAAAAAGAGTAAACCAACCTGTGATAATGACTATCGACCTGTGGCCTTAACATCCCTGGTCATGAAAGGCTTTGAGAGGCTAATTCTCACACAATTACAGGCAATTAGAGGTCAGCAAGTATGCTGACCCGCTTCAGTTTGCGTACAAACGTCACAGAGGGGTAGACGACGCCACACTAACGCTGCTGCACAGAGCTTACACCCACCTTGAGAAGCCCAAGTCATTTCTGCGGCTGGTGTTCATAGACTTCTCAAGTGCCTTTAACACTGTGCAACCCCATCTAATGGGACAAAAACTAAGCCAGATTGATGTCAATCCCCACCTCATACTCTGGGTCCTCTCATTCCTGACAGACAGACACCAGAGAGTGAGAGTTAACGGCCACCTTAGCTCATCCAGAAGGATCTCTACAGGTGCTCCACAGGGCTCTGTCATCTCTACACCAACGACTGCAGAAGCACAAACCCAGACATCACATACATCAAGTATTCTGACACTGTCATCATGGACTCCACCAACTCATTAGATCAGTTAGAGTCCGAGCTGGCCACCTTTTTAGACTGGTGCAGGCGGAACTGCCTTGACCTCAACATCACCAAAACAAAATAACTAATTATAGACTTCCGTAAGGCCCCCTCCACCTTCCCCACTCTGACTGTTAACAACCAGCCGATAGAGAGGGTTGACACATACAGATACCTTGGGACAACAATCGATCACAAACTCGACTTCAAAACAAATACTGATATCATCCACTCCAAGTGCCAGCAACGTCTCTTTTTCCTTCGTAAACTCCGCAAACTCCAGGTCCACCAATCCGTTCCGACAGCATTCTACAGATGTTTCATTGAATCCATAATCACCTTTAACATCACCTCCTGGTTCGGAGCACTGTCCAACATCCATAGGAACCCACTAAACAGAATCATCAAACTGAGCAGCAAAATAATTGGACAACAGCAGGAATCCCTCATCAATATATACAACAAAAGGACTAAGCAGAAATCAACACAAATCACCCTTGTCAAGTTTTGTCCCGGCATCCATAAGACTCTTGAATGGTTTAACCCCTCCTTGAACTGTATCCTCTTGTTTTAATACCTGGAATCTTTTTAAATTATTTATTTATTCATCCTCCACTATGGAGGTAATAATACTATTTATTTATTAGGCTTAGGCAAGGATTTGTATTTTTATTTTCTGCAGGGCTGATGGTGTATGTTTGCGAGTGTGTGCGTGTTTTTCTTTTGTTTATTGTATGTACTGTTGGGTATGGACACACCCTGCTGCTCCTCCACATCTGAAGTTATGTGCAATGAGTGTACAGCACAGGTCTGCAACAGCCTGAGATACCGGAATTGTTACTTTTTCTGACTCAGCCTTTGCTTTATTGATTGCCGGATTGATTTCAACAATTCCCTAGCTTAAAGTTGTGTGCATAAAAATGCAGTCTTCTCTCAATGTGTTCTTCTGAGAAGAAATAATGACGTAATTTTCTTTCTGTTTGTCTGATTCCTTGGAGATTTGTCTATGTTAAATACATCAATACAATATGAAGGAAATAGAGCACTTAGTACAAAATAAACCATGAGAAAGAGGGAGAAAACACCCAAATGAATAAAGGGTAAGAAATGACGGAAAGGGGGGTGCCAGGTAAAAATAATTAAAGAGTGAAAGAAGGAAATAAAAACATTTGCACAACATGGTGTGCCAATATACTGGGGGTACGCTGAGATAAGCAAGCAAGAAAACAAAGCAAAATACAAAGATTAGCAGGGCTGGCAAGGTCGTTAGAGTGGGGCTATTCTGAAAGCTTCTATTCCACCTCAATATGTGATGTACTGCCCGGCATCCTTTCCCTATAAACAACTGCTGTTTACTGTCTTCAACATCAGGTGTGTGTTGTGATTACAAGCACACACACACAAACACGCCCTCCCTTTCTTTAAACTCCACCACCCCCCCCTGTGAAGTGCTTTGCCTGGGTGGGTCCACACTGGCATCGAGCCACTGCGGCCAGCTCTGATTTTCAATAACCCTAGATGAATTACCCACCTACTCCCCTGCCTCGTTCTTTGACACGCACGCACGCACGCACGCACGCACACGCACACACACACACAAGCTTGACCCTGCACCGTTGAAGAAGATGGTTGCTCATTTGTATCAAGGGGAGGGTGAAGAATATATCTGGGTCACCCACAGGCTGAAGAGGAAAAAAGAAAACCAGGAGGAAGAGGGAGAATAATTGGATTCAAGTGGTTCCCGTGTGACTCCTCCCGCGATCGTCATTTATCAACTCTAGATCCCTCGCTTTTATTATTACTGTGCCTTGCCCCCCGCCCCCTCGCTCCTAAATGACTTACTGCTGACAAGGCAAGCCTTGACGGAAGGGCGGGCACACCTGCCTGTGCCCACCTCTTCCCCTCTTTCGACATCACCTGATTGCGGATAAAACCCGTTTTTTTTCCTGATGCAAAAATCGCAAGGTGTCTTGGCACGTAGGGACCGACCTTAGTGTACATAGCAGGATACGGATGTTTGGTCAATATTGAACAAACAAAATGTCCTCCTTTTCTGCGGTCCTATAATTCTGCTGCTGTGACATCAGAGTATCACGATTGAGGATAAATAAAGTGTATCGTTATATATAAAAACTGTTACCTGTGCTGGTTACAGGTTCTAGTCCCACTCTCATGGGGGTATAAAATCGACAATGTCGGGGAGATTGACCCGGAACCCGCAATGCACAGGTGGGGAAGCACCATCTCTGCTAGTCGTCAGCTGACTAGACTTACCAGGGCTCCCAGAGTGTGCCTAAATTGGGCGCACATGCGCGTAGAATTCGAGGTAGTGCGACAAAATATTTTATTTGGGCGCACCGGTGCGACTGATTTTTTTTTACAGAGCAGTAATGATATTGTAATGACCACGGAAGAGGCAGTGAATGAAGTATTGATTAGACAGCGATTTATTAGATACATAAACCAATGGAACACGCAAGACCGGTAACAAAAGCAACGGCCGCTAAACAAACCTGCGAAGCCCAATCCAGGGGCCTGTACTACGAAGCTCGATTAGAGGGTTAGCGAGGTATGTTGAGCTGAAAGCCTGGGTTAGCTGTACCATGAAAGTCGATCTCTTTAAGCGTCTCTTTCAGCTTTTCAGCGAGTCTCCCCGGAGATCGGCTACTTATATCGACCACCCCCCCCCCCCCCCCCCCCTCAACAACTCGGCGCAAGGCAGGCACGGTCCAACGCCACAACTTGGGTGCACCATAAATACGTGCTGGTGCACCCAAATTAAAAATGTTGGCGCACCAGTGCACCCAAGGAAAAAGTTAGTCTGGAGCCCTGCTTACTGTTTGTTCAGACACCATTTGACACAGCAATTGATGTCATTTCCTGCAATGGCGAAGTGAACCCGCCCGCTACCCATTTGAACATGTGACGCAATTGTCGTGTTAACGAATTCATCGTCTAATATGTGTATGGAATTCAACAGACTACATTTCAAGCCCTCATTTTGTGTGGTTCATGGTTGGTGATAGACGACAGGTATGCCTCTTAAAATGTGTACAGAAAGGCAAGGGAGTTGTTGTGAAATGCCGGGAGGGTCATGGGTGAGCGCTGACGTTTAAATGTGTGCGTGTGTGTGTGTGTGTGTGTGTATGTCTGTCTGGGCATATATGTCTGTCTGAGTGTGAATGTCTTGTCTGTGTGTGTGTATCTGTCATGTAAGATGTCTGTCGGTGTGTGTGTGTGTGCGCCCTCCACCATACGTAATTGTTTTGACACGGAAACACAGGCAAAAGGCACCTTCCAAACATTGGCCTTTTGTGGTAACACACAAATGCAGTGGTTAAGAAATGCCTTACAAATCAAGATTGCAGGTTTTCTTCTCAGTTAATTAATTTCCCCCGTGAAACGTAGTTCTGGAGATGTAGAGTGGAGCACTCAACGCCAACGGGGTGCGAGTTCAACTCCCTGCTGAACTGTAGGCAAAGCGTTGAGCGTCAAGCTAGTGTCTGGGGAGTGTGTTTGTAGTCTTCACACAAATCCCTGACAGATGAGTCTCGCAGCACGGAGCGCCATATCACAAGATATTTTTACCGCTTCCATACTTTTCCTTTCACTATCACAGACACACACACACCTCATCCCTCCTTCCTGTGGAGTTCACAACAATTTCAACCTTTTCTTTCCTCTCTCTCACACACACACACACACACACACACACACACACACACACACACACACACACACACACACACACACACACACACACACACACACACACACACACACACACACACACACACACACACACACACACACACACACACACACAGCGCCTATCATGCTCCATCACTTGCCCCCCCCCCCCCCCCCCGATGCGATGGTGTGACATACAGCCCTCGCCAAGCGGACTCCTCTATTCAGGGAGTGTGTGTAGTGTGTGTGTGTGTGTGTGCAGTGTGTGTGTGCAGGAGATATGCAGGAAATGTGAAAGGAAACGCCATGGCTTTGGTTTTTTTGTTAACATTTCCATCAATATTTCTCTGCATTTGTCGGTGTGTTTTTCTGGTTGGTTCTCTGCCTGTGTCTTTTCTGTGTGTGTGTGTGTGTGTGTGTGTGTGTGTGTGTGTGTGTGTGTGTGTGTGTGTGTGTGTGTGTGTGTGCATGTGAGTACAATGCAAGTATCTCTATGGGTCTCTTGCATTGTGTGTGTGTGTCTTTTCTGTGTGCGCATGTGTGTGTGCGTTTGCGTGCCGCTGTCCTACCGCTGAGGTTAATCCCAAATCTTTTAAGCCAATTTCTTCTTAAACTCAATGCCCTCTTATCGGTGAACACTGACGGGGTTTTAAATGGGTCTAGCATGAGTCTAACATCCATTGCTCCCTCCCCTATGGGCCTCAGTCACATCTAGCGGCCATCTTGGCTCCAACTTGTTCTTAAAAATAGCTGGTATGGGGAATTTAAGTCATTTTTCCATGAGTTCACTAGACCAGAAAAAACAATGTTTATATACAAAGTAGCTTACTGACGTCTGGGTGATTTCCAATATCAATTATTTTGTTCTCAGATTTAGGAGCAGATTTTAGGGCTAAATTGCTTATAAAATAACTCATATTTGGACTGATTAGAACAATTAGGAGATAATTTGTGTCTACACATTAGAGTTAGTGTGTGTATATCTTTCACTTAGAGCCAGAGGAGGGAGAAAACCATCACCGCCCAATTATAGGACACAGGCGAGCGAAGAGGAGTGAGACAGAAATAAGAGAGAGGGAGAGGAAGGCAAAGTATAAAGAGAGGAAGAGCAGAAACATGATGCAGGTTTAATGGAAGGGTGTGTGTGTGTGTGAGAGTGTGAGTGAGTGAGTGAGAGATGCTGAAACAAATCAATGCAGAGAGTGAGAGCCAGGCGAAGGGGAATGATGGTATGAGCGACAAGGGAGGGAGGGAGGAAGAGAGAGAGAGAGAGAGAGAGAGAGAGAGAGAGAGAGAGAGAGGAGAGAGAGAGAGAGAGAGAGAGAGAGAGAGAGAGAGAGAGAGAGAGAGAGAGAGAGAGAGAGAGAGAGAGAGAGAGAGAGAGAGAGAGAGAGAGATTGGAAATCTGCAGTGTGTGTGGAGTGCAGAGTGTTCAACTGGATCCCTGGGGGCAAGTGTGTGTATGCGTGTGTGTGTATGGGGTGATCTGCAAAAGCACACACACACACACCAAGTGTGTGCAAATGTGTTAAAAGTTCCTTTGATAGCCTCTAAGAGCACACACACTTTAAAAGACCATTAGACACGAGCACATTAATGCTCACACACACACACACACACACACACACACACACACACACACACACCACACACACACACACACACACACAACACACACACACACACACACACACACACCTTCAAAGTGCTAAGTTCACAGCAGTCTACAATACATTGGCCTGCTTAGGGCCATGTGCTCAGCCAATCACATCATTGCTGCTGGACTGTCGCCATTTAGCACAAGCACAAACACAGCGGCCTCTGCAGCTCTGGCCCCACCGCCTCCACCCCGGTCGATTCCCTTTACTAGCACCGTCGCACTTTTCCTGCGCGTGCATCAATATAGAAACAGGTGACAACGAGCTGTTGCCGCGGGTGACAGGACACAACAGAATTCGTTCACGCCCACCTAGCGCCAAGGACACTGATGGGGAGAGCGTGGAACATGTGATGAGGAACACAGGGACGGAGCCAGAGGAGGAACCTTGTTGGGTGAAGGAGAGAGACAGGCGGAGAGAAGTAGAGGGTGGGGGAGAGAGAGAGGTAGAGAGTGGGGGAGAGAGAGAGAGAGAGAGAGAGGTAGAGAGTGGGGGAGAGAGAGAGAGAGGTAGAGAGTGGGGGAGTGACAGAGAGAGGTAGAGAGTGGGGGAGCGAGAGAGAGAGGTAGAGAGTGGGGGAGAGAGAGAGAGAGGTAGAGAGTGGGGGAGCGAGAGAGAGAGGTAGAGAGTGGGGGAGAGAGAGAGAGGTAGAGAGTGGGGGAGAGAGAGAGAGGTAGAGTGGGGAGAGAGAGAGAGAGGTAGAGAGTGAGTGAGTGAGTGAGTGAGTGAGTGAGTGAGTGAGTGAGTGAGTGAGTGAGTGAGTGAGTGAGTGATAGAGAGAGAGAGAGAGACGGGGAGCCGGAGAAAGAGGGGGAAGAGAAACATTGAGAAAATTATAGTGACAACCAAATGAAGAGAGAGAGAGGGATGAAAATCAATTAGCCAGCTGGGATGGGCCAAACCATGGCAGCTGAGAAGCCAATGAATTAAAGATAATCGAAAAACAAAGAGCAAACGCAGGGAGTAAATCTAAAGGGTAATGATAATGTTGATTGGCAAGATTGCTGTGTGTGTCTGTATGTGTGTGCGTGTGAGTGTGTCAGCGTGCGTTAATGTAACTCATGGATGCTAATTTCCTCAGCCAGGCCCCGTCTCACCCCGACTGGCCTGTAGAGGTCAAGGGTAACAGCTAGCAGCGGCGGGGTAGGCTAACCATGCTATGCTTGCAACGCAAGCTGCCAGCCAGCTGTGTGTATAGAATGATATGAAGGGGGAAACGAGGGGGGGGGGGGAGGTTAATGTGAATTAAATGAATCAGGCAGCACAGGGAATTCCAAGGTGGAAAAGAATAGGATAAATCGACAGTGTTGCGAAATGTGAGACGTACTGCAGAGGAAATATTGACAGAAAGAGGCAAGAATGAAAAAGTGTCTCACAGAGAGGGGAAGAGAGAGAGGGGAAGAGAGAGAGAGAGAGAGAGAGAGAGAGAGAGAGAGAGAGGAGAGAGAGAGAGAGAGAGAGAGAGAGAGAGAGAGAGAGAGAGGAGAGAGAGAGAGAGAGACACACAGACAGACGAGGAGGGAGGGCGGGAGAGAGGAAGGAGAGAGAGTGGGAAGGAGACAGAGACAGAGAGAGAGAGAGGGGAAGGAGAGAGAGAGACACACACACAGAGACAGACAGAAAGACTGAAAGACGAAGAGGGAGGGCGAGAGAGAGAGAGCGGGGATGGAGAGAGAGACGCATACACAGACAGAGACAGAGACAGAGAGACAGAAGAAGAGGGCGGAGCCGGACAGAGGTTATCTGGGAGGAGCAGAGTGGCTGTTCTGTTGCAGTTAATCTGGGATTGTTTGCCTCGGCCAAGCAGGGAACGAGGGGCGGCAAGGCAGAACCAATCAGTGCCAGAGACGCCAATATGCTCTCGACAGGGAGGTAATCAGGTGGCCAAAAGCGGCCGTGAAAACAGATGGAGGAAAAAAAATATAAATAAAGAATCATCTGAGCCATCTTAAACGCCACCGATTTACCCGAGAATGATCCGCCTTGGTCTACAAACAAACAAATAAATGAGTACGCAAAAAAATAAAACACTGTCACGAAACCGTGGGGTGAGGCATGTGTGCGCTGCTCACTTAATGGGTTATAAGGCGGCTTGGCAAGGGGGACTGGTTTCACCGCCAGTAATACACAGACTCAGCTCAACTCCCCAAAGCCAGAGGGAAATGAATGTGTGAAAGGATTGAAAAAGTTTCACCACCAAACTGAGTTAGTGGGTCGGACACCAACAAGCTTCTTCGGTTTGCAGACATCCTAATGCTGGAGGTCCTAAACCCTGCCTGCTGCTGAACCACACGTATCCACAAATCCAATGCATCAATCTTTCACAAAAAATACTACATTATTGAACTCTCACACCGGGGTGGTGCATAGCCCCCCCGTACCACCACTCCCACTTATTGTACGTTGTACGTCCTGGCACTTAATGTATGCACTTATTGTTTGTCGTATTTAGTTATTGTACTTAGTTGTGTAGCCTCTTATCCTAGCTATCTCTCTGTATCAAGAGAATGGGTTAACCCAACAATTGTTAGTGCTTTATACTTGGTTCTATGAACATCCTTACTGTACCGACAGCGATATATATTGTTGTTTCACCTTCTTCTGACAAATGTACTTATTGTAAGTCTCTTTGGATAAAAGCGACTGCTAAATATGGCGACACATTAGTGCCATATTTCACTAATGTGATAAAAGATGCATTCGGGCGTATTATATTATTCCACACGCGTAGATATTAACTGCGAGCGCGCAAATGATCTCTGCGCGCGCGCAAATTACCTCTGCGCGCGCAAAACAGCCTCTCGCGCGCGCAAATTACCTCAGCGTGCGCAAAACAGCCTCTCGCGCGTAACAGCCTCTCGCGAAAGATGTTTTTACGCTCGCTCGAATTTAATTTTGGCACTATGGGGGAGGGAACCAAGGCAGGGCGGGCTTTCCTATGATTGGCCGTTTCTGAAGCGCGATATTTGATTGACAGCCCTCCTCAGCCCTCCTCTCATTCAATTCTGAATTGTTCAGTAAATGGCTGAAACGAGTAACGTATTGTAACTCCAGATTCTATGAGTATAGGCGCAGCCTTTTAAGTGTCGGCCTCATTGTCCTTTAAATAGCTGAAGAAAAGCTGTTTATTGGGAGCAGAACGTCCGCCGGCGCCCGACTATATCTGCGAAATGCGGACATCGTTGAGGCACGCCGCACGCGGACGTAATTGAGGCCCACGCTGTTGGTGGTCGGGGATTACACAATTTTCAGTGCTACGGCTCACGCCTAGGGATAACCCAATAGCAATAGCCTTAAAAGGCTGTGCCTATACTCATAGAATCTAGAGTTACAATACGTAACTATCGTTTCAGCCATTTACTGTACAATTCAGATTGGAATTGAATGAGAGGAAGGCTGAGGAGGGTTGTCAATCAAATATCGCGCTTCAGAAACGGCCAATCATAGGAAAGCCCGCCCTGCCTTGGTTCCCTCCCCCATAGTGCCAAAATTAAATTCGAGCGAGCGTAAAAACATCTTTCGCGAGAGGCTGTTACGCGCGAGAGGCTGTTTTGCGCGCGCTGAGGTAATTTGCGCGCGCGAGAGGCTGTTTTGCGCGCGCAGAGGTAATTTGCGCGCGCGCAGAGATCATTTGCGCGCTCGCAGTTAATATCTACGCGTGTGGAATAATATAATACGCCCGAATGCATCTTTTATCACATCAGTGAATTATGGCACTAATGTGTCGCCATAGCTAAATGCCCGAAATGTGAGTGAGGTGGGCTGTCATTGGGCCAATGATGACATACTTGGAGGGGACTTCAGCATGGTGATGACCATTGGTTTTAGCGGTGGCATTATTCGCAATTTGCCCCTTTATTCCCTGTTACAACAACACAAGGCCTCCGCTTGAGCCGCTCGCAAGACGATATTTAAGAGATTAAGGGGCTCCTCACAGCTTCCTCCCATAACGCAGTCTTAGTTCCTCTCATCCCGCCACATTTGGATCCTCCCCATTGTTTTTCTTCACGCGATTAGCGGAAACTTCAACCGCTTCTCGGGGAGAGAATGGGGGCGGTCGTGACGGCTCTGCTAAGGATTTCAACCTACCCTAATGGGGAGAAAGGAAGCTCGTCTAATTTGTGCCATTGGGGGGAGGGGGGGAGGGTGAACCTCCTATGACTTCTGTCATTTCACACTGCCTACTTGACACGTTAAGTGTGACAGCGGATACTTTGCCGGTAGATTTTCCGTGGCTTCGTGGCCCCGGATAACAGCACAGATAATGTGGAGGGAAGCGACTCGCTAGATATGTTTGACCCACAGGATAGACTGGGGAGGACATGGACCCAACGTGTGAAACCCCCAAAGCCATTCTTCTTTTACTTATAAAGAAGTCTATAAGGGGGACACACACTTTTTATGTGACCACCTTTGTCATGGGAATTTGTTCATAGTCCCACAGAAACCAGCGTTTGAGAATGACTCAAGATTGCAAATTCGCCTCGGTCCGTGTGTGATTCTGCCGAGTCATGGTCCATGAAGGGGATGCAGAGTGTGTCTTTGCGCCTCACCTTGATGAGGTCACCCAGCAGTTTGTTGGCCTCGGTGTAGGACTTCTTCACCTGCTTGAACTTGTGGCCCAGTCCCATGCTGTGGGCCTGTGGGTCGGGATCACACAAGATACAGCCAATCAGATCGGGGCAACCCTTTACACCATTTAACCCCCAGCGTGAGCTAGGGGGACATCTAAACCAGCCGTGGGCTGGGGCGCGCACGCGCACACACACACACACACACACACACACACACACACACACACACACACACACACACACACACACACACACACACACACACACACACACACACACACACGTTGATACCCTGCGACATGTAATTTGTGTTTGATGCTTTCTTCTTTTCCCCCCAAAACATGTCATTATTCGTAGGGTCTTGATCAGCTCAACAACGACATTCGACAGAGGCAGCTTCAAACACCTTTGTCTCCATCTCCTTCCCCTTTGATCGTGTGTGACGTAACCCCCATTGAGGTCTTGCAGGTACATACGCACTGCTGCTGGAACATTTGTTCTAATTATGTTTCTGTAAGATAGATGCGAGGTTGCAAGGCTGACCCGCGGATGAAATAACATTTAGCTGCGTTTTTCTAGCCGCGACACGCTGTTAAATAGTCTGTAAACTTTTCTCCTACAGTTCACAGGCAAACATACAATGCCTTCACTCTTAGCCAACGTTTCTGGGGCTTTTGAAGCAGACACCTTTGTCCTTCTTGTTTTTTACGCTAAACAATGCTCCTTAGATCGCCCTGAGAGCGTCTGAGGCATTAATGGTGGCGCTTTGTTTTCAGTGACCTGCGTGCCCCTTGAGAGAGAATGTGGTGGATATATTATGGGTAAGAGAACAAACTCTCCTGTCACTAACGGATTCTTAAGAGCCAAAGCCCTTTGTGTACCACAAGAATATTGTAAACATGAAACATAAATCAATGAAATAAATCAGCTTGGGTTGCACTAGGTTATAAATAACAGTGTTTGGCTAAATGGGGCTCACATTGACAACAGAATAAAGGTTGCAGCAGTACCAGCTGTCAACCGGCAATTAACCTTTCTCTGGGTCAGGTGAGGCCCCGATGCATAAAACCTCGCCGCACACATCCCATACACACAAAGAAAACATAATAATGAATGAAATCCCAACGACTGTGCCACCTATGGAAGGACCAGGCTAAAACCTGGAACGGCAGGTTGGTGTACTGGCCGCCAGGGTTGGAACAACGAGATCACCTGGAAGTGCAGGTTGGTGTACTGCCCGCCGGGGATCTCGTTCTCGTAGACGTCGGCGTTGCCGGACTTCATGGTGGCGGTGCAGTCGAAGGGCGCGTACAGCCCCCTGGCCACCTCCCAGTACTCACTGTAGTCGTAGACCTTCTCCAGGGGGATGCCTGCAACACACACAAACACGGGATACTTCAATAGGCTCCTTTTTACACCTTTGTTTAGCTTTCACGGCTTCAATGGACAGGGGAGTGAAGACAGACAGGAGGGGCGAGGTAAGGGAAGAGTCGCTGTGGACCGGAGGTCGGGAATCAAACTTCGAGGAGGGGGTGCAGAGGAGCGGGGGCGAGGTTAGAAAAACGTAGAGGCTTGAGGGAAGACAGAAGGGGAACGCTGGAGGGATCGCAAAGCTAAAAGAGGTGTTGCTTCAGAGTTGGGGCATAGTCTCGTTTTTTTTTACTGGTAAATAATTTTGCATCCCTCATCTGATATGAAGTCTGTTTTGTAAAACAAACTCAACAATCCTCATGCTGCTAACGTGGTAATCGTTTAATAGTCGCCCCTAGTTTCATGTTTTTGTCCAGGCTTAATCCCTTCTTGCGCGCCAGAGGTAAATTCTTTGGCGGGTTGTGGGGAGAGCGGTCGGTGAGGGGGTTCACTTCCGCTGCCTTCCGATCCGTCATTTGTGGCGGTTGGAACGGACGGCCGTGCGTCCGCTATAAATCCGGCGCCAGGCCCAGAAAGGGGGCGGGGTGTTGCTTTCCTTGTAAAGCCTGTGGTTCGGTGATCGATACGTAGCTCCACAAGACAGATTCGCTCAGTCTGCAGAGCGTTTAATATTTATACGCCATCACTCTGCACGATGCAATCTGGAGAGCCAATGTACAGAAATAGGTGTGTGTGTGTGTGTGTGTGTGTGTGTGTGTGTGTGTGTGTGTGTGTGTGTGTGTGTGTGAATGTGCGTGTTTGTGCAAATGTGTGCGTGTATGTGTAAATGTGTGCGAGTGTGTGCGAATGTGTGCGAGTGTGTGCATGTGTGTGTGTGTACGTCAGTGTACGTGTGTGCGTACCTTCAGAGCAGCATCCATTCCCATTAACCACAAACGCTAGGAAACAAACACATGCCATGTATATTTGATGGGCAGTCTGTAAATATAATAGGTTCAACAGGACGTGCAAGTTTGCCTGGCACAAAGCAAACACTGTTTCGCTGCATCAAAGGTGAGAATTACATTCTGGTCTGAGCTGCAGGAAGGGATAGGCTTCTAGCGCACAGGTCAACTAGATGCAACAACTTCTTGACTGACACTATCGAAAGAACTAGAACAATCTGGCATAGAATATGAATGAATACATAATTTACCCTCTACAGTTCCTTGTTTTGTTTTATATTGCCTCATTTTAGGCGGCCAAATGGTATGAGGCTGCATCCAAATCAATTTCTCCTCGTCTAGACGTGTGTTTCAGTGCTCCTGATGCTACTAGGAGGAGCACAATCAGGGATGGACGTGGTGACCCCAAAGCGACACAGACACACCGGTACCGCCCAGAGGAGGTTGTGGTCACACCGTGGAGCCCGGGAGCATAGTCACTGTCCATAGTTCGCGGGCAACACGTTCCGAGCATAACCAGGCCTCCTGCTTGTCTATTCAGAGCACTGCGCCCACATCTCGACAAATTGGACACCGTGGCACCTGTTCCAACCAGGGAGCCGTGCGGCGGAGCATGCAAATGTCAGTAATGGTTTGAAAAGCAGTGGTGCTGCTCGGTGGTTGAAGCAAGGAACTCGCCAGAAGTGGCAGGGTTTGTCCATGATGGTCGGGAATAAGGGGTTCATGAGCCTGTTTGTTTTAACACGATCAACAGGTCAGGTCAGACCGAGACCATGAATGGCTATTTACATTCAGCAAAAAACTTAAGGGCCAGGCAGGCAAGATGGTATCAGAATACCATCACTCTTACCAATAGAGCCACACTGATCTATGCAAAGCTGCATCAGTTCACTGGTTCTTATTCATACTGGTTTGTTTCTTTCCCAAAGTACAGCAAGTAGCTGGTGTGCAGATTCAAAAAACAAATACATTTGAATCCTGCTGCTACCTTATTCAAATTGGCTGACATTTCATTCATTTTTCCCTTGCTTATTTTAATTTGAACACCATTCTCGACACTGCATATGTTGACGGAATACATAATAATCAGCCAGAAACTACAAAAGACATTTCACCTGAAGTTGTCATTTTGATTATTAATCTGTAACCACAAAATATATCAAAGCCAGTCATACTTTTCTATCCTAAATGAACAGACTTCGAACACAGAAGACCTTCCCTGGCAACAGATGTACTGGTAGACATTTCACCTACTTAAAAAACAGAAGTTCTAATTACAATAACATCCTTGACAACAGGAAGTTCAACAGGAAACACTCAAGAACCAGTCCCTAGCCAAAAGTCAATATGTCACCCGCTAAGATTCCCAGGCCCGATCAATCGGAGCTGTTGGGTTGTATCCCTCGAAAAAAGGTTTTCACTGTGTGTGTGTGTGTGTGTGTGTGTGTGTGTGTGTGTGTGTGTGTGTGTGTGTGTGTGTGTGTGTGTGTGTGTGTGTGTGTGTGTGTGTGTGTGTGTGTGTGTTGGGGGGGGGTCTGGTTTGGTTACTCTTCGATCGAGTCTGTATTAATTGATAAGCCGTTATTGATCATCCTGTTGCTCCTCCGGTCCCCCGGGAGCCGACCGGACACTATCTAGTTTACACGTCCCTGCCTAAGGCGAGGCGGCCATGTCGTTTTATCACCACGGCAACAGTCACTTACGAGGTTTAATGGAGTGACGAGGGGAAGAGGAGGAGAGGAGGGGGTATTAGGGGTCTCGGAGAGGAAGAAATATAAAACGCGTACAAAACTCATCAATTCCCCCGTCCATCAGCCGGTGGGCATACTGATCACACACAAACACACTCAGGCTACACAATTTGTTGTCGTGGAGAACAAGGACTGGTAATCCCCAATTGTGTTGCACACACACGCACAGACACAAAAACCAGAGACAAAGGGTTACACTGAAGCATGAAAAAGTGTGCACGCACACCCACCCACCCACCCACCCACACACACACACACACACACACACACACACACACACACACACACACACACACACACACACACACACACACACACACACACACACACACACACACACACACACACACACACACACACCCAGATATGAGCTAAGCAAGACAAATGGAAGTTGAAGAATGGGACAAGGGGGACAAAATAAATCCAACAAATAGAATTTGGGGGAGAAAATGTGGGGGATGAGAAATAAAGAAACAGATGGAAAGGGAAGGAGAAGGCTGAGAAGGGTCCGACCTGGCCTCATGGCTCACCACAGAACAATCGCTGTGCGGGAATCCCATGAACACACACGTCTTCATTAAGCACGGGCACGAGTTGGTTGCACTCTTAAACCAACAGAGGAATAAAGTCAAAACTCCTAAACGGGTTTGTGTGCACGCACTGCGCCGGGTTCCTCTGTGTTCCTGCGTTGTTGACGGCTCTATCAGATTGGTCCACTGTTGTGACGCCTGAATATTGCCTTGTCAAATCGACAGATAAGTGACATCCAGACTTTCACATATTTGTTTGTGCGAGTGTGCAAGTGTCTGTGTCCGTTTCCCTCGACGGCTGTGTGCAAAAGGGTAGAAAGTGTGTGTGTGTGTGTGTGTGTGTGTGTGTGTGTGTGTGAGTGTGTTTAATCATCCAAGAGTAAACATAATTTCTTATTTAATTATAAGTTATAATTATGAAGAATGTATTAAGCCAAAAACACAGCCATTGATGTGTGTGTGTGTGTGTGTGTGTGTGTGTGTGTGTGTGTGTGTGTGTGTGTGTGCGCGCCCGCCCGCCCCGTTTGTGTGGGATTGTTTCGAGATACTTGGCATCATGCTGATGTGCACTAATGCACAAATTAGAGCGCCTTGTGCTTTAGACTGTGGGCTCTACAGAATAAATAATGGAGAGCTGGAGGGCAGCTTCCAACCTACTCCCTCCTCCGGTGGTGTGTGAAGACAACGCAGGCGGGAGGAGGGGGGGACGGAGGTGAGAGCGAGGTAGGAGAAACGTGGAGAGTGGAGGGAAGACAGAATGGGAACCCGGGAGGGATCTCTAAGCTAAAAGGCCTAAAGCTAGCCCACAAGATAGTGTCAACAAACAGCCTTGTGTTTTATGGAGTGCCATCGGAAGCACTGTTTTCGTAGGGAAATTGAGAGATGGAAAGAGAGACAGAGAGACAGCGGGAAACAAAGAGAGAACCAGAAGGAAATGTGTTAGAGAGACAAGGGCAGGAGACAAGGATGGAAGGGGAGGCTGAAGGAATGAGATGAGGGCAAACAGAACGACGAATGTGAGAGAGACAAGGGCAGAGTGATGGAGGGGTGGAAGGAGAGAGAGGTGAAAGTCATTGCACGGCAAAATAGGTCTATAAAGCCATCGGAGAAAATAAGGTACTAATTGAAGGAAGGCGGGGAACGAGAGAGTAACGGAGGACGGATATATTGAAATAAATAAATAAATAAAGCGACGTGCGTGCATCTGCCGGCGGGGAAGCTGAAAGAGCACAACCAGAGTGACGCAGGCCTACGGCTGAGCTACGGCGGCGACACGGGGAACACAGCTTTCCTTCACCACCGCACGCCTAAACTCGGAACAGGAAAACGAATTCACTATGAATAAATAAAGCGAGCGGTACGGCGAGAGCGACCGGGGGACCGGGTCTAGCGACACAGAAATCATCAGTCCTATCTTTCCGCTGCGACGCCCGTCTCAAGTGTTTTATGTGAATCAATATATTCCACCGCGCCAAAAAAATGAACTCCTTTTCGAGAAGCACTGCAGTGCTATTTATTTATTTATTTGTCATGGTTAAGTCCCTTTTACGATAAGTCCCTAAGCCTGCCAGCGGACTGGTCAGGGAATTGGTATGAATGACCAACCGGCCTGGCTCGGTCTCATAGCTAACTAAGCCAAGCGGCTCACAGCAAATGGAACAAGGAGGAATATCCATTAAAAAAAAAGAGCTGTTTCTATAATTCATAAGATATTTAATAAAACGAAAGGGATATATTTCATTAACTTACTATGATAAGATATTATTATATCGATGAAATATATCCTATAATACTATGTATTTCATTTTATGTTTATTCTTACAATGCTGTGTTGTTGCTGTGTTGCAGGTTTGCCCTCTTATTGTCCCAATTGTCATTTATCAAATTTATCAAACTATTTAATTGGATAAAATTAAATTCTTAAATTACAAAGGTTGAGCTGCCAGTTAGTATAGCCGCCATGAATGTTTAGCTGTAAGTCATGAGTAACGCTGTAGTGGCTCATATGTGCATGAGCCACATATAGCAACCAGCCAAACCCTAGCACAGATTAGACAGGCTAGCACGTACCGGTGTCCAGCTTGGTTCCCTTGGCGCAGGCCACCATGGCCCCCATGCTGGGCTGGGAGGTCATCCCGGCCATGGAGTCCACCTGGAAGGGGGGACATCCACACACATAAACCCCCCTCCTACTTACACCATCCCTAACATACGCCATATATACACCACTGTGGCAAGCGTGTCGGCAATTTCTCGGAACTTAAACGCGTGGCATTTCAGTTCTGCGGGAGGTCTTTTTATAAGTGCTTTTAAATGTCATGATGACATGTATTGGGAATTAGAGTGAACAAGAAGGATGAAAACATAGCAAACCAAGGTTAAGTGAGGCCGTTTTTGTATCTTAAAGGCACCCAGTGCAACTTTCGAGGCTTAAAAATAAACATTCAATTTCTAGTCTTTTTTACACGTAGTAAGTTTCAATAGCTCCATACCATTACATACCGACATTTAAGCAGCAAAGATGAGACGTCGTTGTGTGGTGAGAACTGATACAAAATCGATAACAACAACAATGCCGCCATTTTCTTTATTTTTTGTAACCTACAATAAATAAAGCAGGCTTCCAGTCAATGGAAAAATGGCTTCTCCCCACCGGCGATTGTTGTTGTTTACGATTTTCTATCAGTTCTCATCACACAACGACGTCTCATCTTGGCTCCTTGAATGTCGATATGTAATGGTATGGAGTTATTGAAACTTACTACGTGTAAAAAAAGACTAGAAATTGAATGTTTATTTTTCATTGAATGTTTACATAAAGTTGCACTGGGTGCCTTTAAAAAAACATTAAGAAACAGGGGAGTCATTTTAAAACAGTATTAAAAGAAATGCTGAGTCATTGAGTCATTTTCTTGTGCGGACCAATTCATGTTCTCCAATGTAACAAAATGGCCCCAATACAGTTTGTGTTGGTCCACACAACACATGTGGTGAGGAGGTTAATGGGGGTGAGGAACATGACGCACCGCCACATCCACCACATCGGCTCCGGCCTCGGCGCACGCCAACATGGCGGCCACTCCAGCGCCGGCGGTGTCGTGTGTGTGCACGTGGATGGGCACGTCGGGGAAGCGGTCTCTCAGTGCACCAATCAGCATCTTACTGGACTCCGGCTTCAGCAGACCGGCCATGTCCTGGAGAGAGAGGGGGGAGAGAGGGGTAAGTACACTCAGAGAGAGAGAGGTAAGTACACTCTGAGAGAGAGAGAAAGAGAAAGAGAGAGAGAGAGAGAGAGAGAGAGAGAGAGAGAAAGGAAGGCACACTGTTAGAGATGGGTAAAGGCACACTTATAGAGAGAGAAAAAGGGAGAGAATATGAAATGCATTCTTATACAAATGATATACAGAAAGAGTGAAAAAGGGAGAGGAGAAATTGAACGAGAGGCACGAAGATTGACGAAATGTAGAAAGAAAGTGAAGCGAGAGGCGGAGAGGGAGAGAGGCAGACAGATGAATAGAGTACAAAAAGCACTTTGAGGCACGCTGCGAACTGTATAAAACAAATGCCCCTCGGGGGGGGGGGGGTCCCAGACCCGACGTCGCTACAAACTGTAATTTCCCTAAAAAAACAACAACACGCTTTTTCCTCACCCCAAGAAATAATTACAGTTCATTTGGTGGTATGAAAGACTGAAGTAGTCATTGCTTTTTAATGCTTTAGGTTCACAACAGCCCCTCTGAATAACTTTGGAGGTTTTATTAGGTGTACATTTGGTCTTCATTGATTCAAAGCACTCCCAGCCCGAAGGCACGGGGCTATCCCTCAGACTTACGGCCCCCGTTCACACCCCAGACCAAAACACTCCTCCACGTTTCAATTTTGAGGTATTAAAATTCATGTTCTGTAAAAGTTCCCTGCGTCCCGCCGGAGTGAAGTGTAAATTAACGTCTGCGAAGCTCTTTGAACAGCGGGACACGAATGAATTGAAGTGGCTTGTCTTCACAACGGTCATAAAGTGTGACACAAATTAGAGTTAGCGATTAATATCACGAACATTACATTTCTCCTTCCGTCCAAGCTGATATACGGCCTCCTATGTGGTCGCCTCATCCAACTTGGACGACACAAACGCAAACAAGAGAGAAACTCAATTTATTTTGTGTTTAAAGAGCGGTACGTCATTACAAACCGAACCCCCCTGTTTGGTTATGCGGGGGGATGAGGTGAACATTGCTTTTCATGCTTGGCTGACCTGCCCGAGGTTACTCAGCAAGAGCCATGGAAGAATTTTCCAGGGGTGATTATTTCCTGTTTTTTTTTTTAAGTTAAGCTCATTACTTGAAGGCGGCGTGACTTTTGTGCCAAGTCTGTCTACGAATTTCTCAGTGAGAGACTTCAACGATTCACGTTCCAGAATATTCCGTCATGCTCCCGTATGAAGGAATCGATTCGGGCGGCGAGAACACACGTCGTGCCTTCTGATTTAAATTGGTCCGCCCTACGCACGGTGTTATTGTGTCAGAGTCGAATACACCTCCGACCAAGTTGTGAACGATCAACATTCAGTGTTGGAAAAATAAAGCATTTATGGCGTCCGAATTTTGGATGGATTGGCAAAATGCAAAGCTAGGAAGATTTCTAATTCCTGGACGGAACTGGTCGAGGTGTTCCCGAGCAATCCAGAAGAGACAGCACGGTTTTGGAGACTCCTCCCAAAATCTAAAATGGCAACTTTGTAAGCCCTATGTGCAATATTGTATGTTGTATGTCCTTGCACTTAAAACAGTACTTGGCATTGTGTAGCATCCTATCCTAGCCATCTTTGCCGTATACGGGGAATGGGTTAACCTAGCGACTGTTAGCGCTTCGCTTACCCCTTCACCTTACCCCTCCCCCTTGTTTTGAAGGCGTAAGGGGAAGGGGCAAGGGGAAGGCGTAAGAGGAAACATCCCGATCCAACTTCATTTACATTTAGGGCATTTAGCAGCACTTGTATCCAATATATCGCTGTCGGTACATTAAGGCCCAATCCAATTTTTACCCCTTCAAAACAAGGGGGAGGGGGAAGGGGTAGAAAAGTTGGATCGGGATGTGCCCATCCCTAGGTGCCCATCCCTA
Source organism: Gadus macrocephalus (assembly GCF_031168955.1). Lineage (NCBI taxonomy): Eukaryota > Metazoa > Chordata > Actinopteri > Gadiformes > Gadidae > Gadus > Gadus macrocephalus. Next base: position 12,281,625 of record NC_082398.1, on the reverse strand, counting down.
TCCAACTGCAGCTCAAAGCGACCGAAAACAAAACACCCATCCAAAACCGCCCAGCCAAAGGCACAACAGCCACGTCCCCCTGCCCTCCCCGACCACGGGGCCAGGGACCCCCACCCGCCCACCTTGATGCAGAGGACGTGGGTGCCTGCGCGGACCAGCTCGTCGGCCAGCTTCATGTAGTAGTCCAGGGAGTACTTCTGGCGGGCGGGGTCGGAGACGTCGCCCGTGTACGAGATGGCGGCCTCCACCACGCCGCCCGCCGCGCCCGCCGCCTCCATGCCAAGCAGCATGTTGGGCAGGTAGTTGAGGGAATCGAACACGCGGAACACGTCCATGCCGTTCTCCTTGGCCACCTCGCAGAACCTGCGACAAGGGTGAGGGGGGGGGGGGGGGGGGGGGGGGGGGTGGAATGGGGGAGTGAGGAGACGTGAGGTTTGGGGAGGAACGGGTTTGGAGGGGGAGAGGGGTGAGGGAAGTGAAGATTGGGTGGGAGGGGGAGAGGGGGGAGAGAAGTGAAGAGGGGTGGGTGGGTGGGTCGGGGGGGGGGGTCGTTTGGGGAAATGAAGGTTGATTGGTGGAGGAGGAGGAGGAGACGGAGGGAGGGGAACACAGTGGAATGGGCGATGGGTGGAGGAGGAATTGCAAGTTGGAGGGGGAAGGGGGAAGGGGAGATGTAGAGAATGGTTGGAAGTGTACCAGAGAGAGAGAGAGAGAGAGAGAGAGAGAACAGGAAGAGTTAGAGTGCATGGTATTAACACGTGCACAGCTGGCTTACTGCCTGTAATATTCAGACACACAAAAGGTTTGTTCGCAGAAAACAAGCTTTCTTTTTTGCAAAGGTACACACATGCACACACACAGCCAAGTGCATTGGCAATGCACACTGCAATACAGATAACGGGATAGTGCTCTGGGATAAGCCATTTAATATCTACCTATGGGGCTCCAGCACTCAAACCAACCCCAGAGTCAGAGAGAGGGGAAAACAGAATATTCGTACCGCTGGTAACGCTGGCACAGCTAGACTCGCGGCACAAAAAAAAGGAAAAGCGGCTATAAACAAATTTCATGATCCTGGCTGTTGCTGGCAAAAGCCGACAGTATTGTTGTCTTATCACGGGAAGGTGTGTTTTCAGGACGCTACGAAGGCGGGATAAAAATGTATCTCCGCGAGGATGCCATGTCATACATAATAGGAAAAGCCGGTTTTGCATGCATACATCAGCTTATTTTATATTTGCCGTGTTTGATATCTCTTCCTCCGTCTCCGTCCATCAATCTTCTCTCTCTTAGTCTCTCTTTTTCTGTCTGTCGGCCTGTCTGTCTGTCTGTCTGTCTGTCTAAAACTAGCGGATTGGCCAAATAAGCCTGGTAGCATTCTCTAGGCTAAGCGACCTGTGCTTTGTTTGTAATTTTCCTGTTGGCCCCGCACAGACCAGACACACACAGACAGACACACACGGAACCCACACACACATCAATACCTATCCTGCGTTGAATCGACTCAGAGGCCCGAACACATCGAGTCAGACACAAAGAACAAATAAACACAACAACATCCTCATTGTGACGCAGGCAGTGCGCTGACCCTGTGAAATATGGTAACAACTTAATTCAATTACACCCAATTACACTTTGGTTATTTGAAGCTCGGGGTTAGGATTAAATGTGATTTAACGCCACCCCACTTCATCTATGCGTGTTTGGGTGTCTATGTGTGTGTGTGCGTGCGTGCATGTGTCTTTTCGCACAAGTGGGGGAATGAAGGGATATTGAGACAGAAAGATGAAAGACAAAAGAGGCGTTGTACATGAAAAGAGAAAGATAGAGAAATGGGGGGGGGGGGGGGGGACAGATGAGAACCATTTATCACAATCATCTGCACATTGCAGACTGAGGTCCCTCCAAAGGCCACAGGCAGGAGTAGGGGGAGACGATAAACAATACACAGAGGGAGGGGGAGAGAGGGAGGGAGAGACATGAGGCTAGGGAGAGAGAGAGATGAAAGAGAGATTGCGAGAGAGATAGTGTAATGTGTGTGGTGTACATTATATTTCAAATACAAAACCCAAAATACAACTTATTTTAATACACACCAATATGTGTGAATGGGGTGTGTATTAATCTTATTTAGATTCAGAAGAACAGAGTGTCCCTTTATTAATATTAAGGCAACTCATTTATTTATGTGAGAGTCTGTGTGAGGGAGAGTTTATCTAAGTGAGAGACTTTATATACGTGTGTGTTTAAATAATCTAAGGGAGGGAAGCTGTATGTCTGTGCCCATGTAATTCCCGCCCATACGCTGATTGGCTGATACGTTTGCCACTTTGCATATTGACTTTATGGAAAACGTTTTGGATTCCGTTTTGCCAAATCTTTTGCAAAGCGTTTGTTTTGCGGATTGAAATGTCATTTGAATATCGCAACACACGGAGCGTGGCGAAGTGGATTGCAATCACGGGGACGCTATAGCTTTTCAATTTGAATAAAGGAACTCAAAGAATTTGACAAAATGTTATTCTATTTTTATTGTTATAACTTTTGCAAATTTAATTGAGGATTGCATTGTCACTTTGCATATTAAAATACACTTTGAATAACGTATTTACAAATTACATTATAAAATAGCATAATGAATTGTCAATTGCATAATGTAATGACAATTTGAATTGCAAATTGCAAATTGCATTGCCATTTGAATTTTGCTACATATATGCTTCCATATGTGTACCTGAGAGCAGTGGCCAAAATGAAGTGCTTCCTCCCGAAAAAGGTGGATTGATTTGACACGTTGGCAGTCTTTTCACTCTGGCAGTGAAAAGACTCAATTCTAAGAGCATTTTAAACCCAGAGAGTGTTTGTTCAAATGAGACTGACTCAATGACACCGTTATCAGAGTTGCTGGTCGAACACAGGGTTATCAGGTGTGTGTGTGTGTGTGTGTGTGTGTGTGTGTGTGTGTGTGTGTGTGTGTGTGTGTGTGTGTGTGTGTGTACTCACTTGAACACGGCGTTGTCTGGGTAGTTGGTGTAGCCCACGGCGTTGGCCCCTCTCAGCAGCATCTGGAAGGGCACGTTGGGGATGAGGGCGCGCATCTCCTGCAGACGCTTCCACGGACACTCGGACAGGAAGCGCATGGCCACGTCGAAGGTGGCGCCTGCACGCACACACACAAACAAACGCACGCACACAAAGAAAGACACACACACAAAGAGAAAGACACAGACAGACACACACACACACACACACAGAAAGACACACACACACACACACACACACACACACACAGAGAAAGACAGACACACACACACAGAGAGAAAGACAGACACACACACACACACACACAGAGAGAAAGACAGACACACACACACACACACACACAGAGAGAAAGACAGACACACACACACACACACAGAGAGAAAGACAGACACACACACACACACACACAGAGAAAGACAGACACACACACACACACACAGAGAAAGAAAGACACACACACACACAGAGAGAAAGAAAGACACACACACACACACACAGAAAGAAAGACACACACACACACAGAAAGAAAGACACACACACACACAGAGAGAAAGACACACACACACACACACACACACACACACACACACACACACACACACACAGAAACACAAGGACACAGACAAAGACGGATGCACACAAAGGCACAAATATAGATAAAGACAAGACAAGACATACACACAGACACACACAAACAAAAAAAAAACACAGAGACGATGAAGTTTCTTCAGAAAAGTGTTAGATGTTCACTGCTTGGTACAGGATTTGCGAACAGACTCAACCATTAGAGCACACAGTCACGCACGCACACACATGCACACACATGCACAAAGATCTAATCCAATTCTAACACCCGAGTAATTTTAAATCAAAGTTTTTTTTTTATTATATAAATCCGAGAAATACAGTCAGAATGAAATCACCAAATGAAAGGCGTCAGATAGCATCGCTCTCTCACGGTCTTTCGCAGCGAGTCGATGGCTAAACCCCACTAAGCATATCTTAGCTTGCCATATCTTAGCTTAGCATATCAGCTACAAACTGCTCACGCCTTCAGAGGGCTGCTGTTTTATCGTATGAAAGCCTTGCCTGTGATCATTAAATCTCTGTTGCTCAGCATCCTATACACACACACACACACACACACACACACAGAGAGAGAGAGAGAGAGAGACATAGCGAGGGACAGAGAGAGACAGAGAACGTGAGAGAGATAGAGACAGAAACAGAGACAGGGACAGAGAGAGACAGCGAGAGAGGGATATTATTCATTGCGAACATACTCGTCTTTTTGTGTTTCACTCTGCTCCGGCGGCAGACCGTGGAGCTCTGTCGATGCCGCAGTATCAATAATTGATCATCATTCTTTATAGTGTCAATTATTTGATCAAGACCGCATCCGCTGTAACTTTAAACCCACGGGCACAGAGCGGGTCAAACGGCCACGATTAAACATTATGCTGAACACGGCTCGGTATCAGCGCTTAATCTCATCTCCACTGATTCATCAAATGATCAGGGTGTTGACTGGAGCAAAGCGCTCCCGCCAAACTAGACTTCCCAATGCGTGAAAAAACGGCAGACGTGGCAGTTCTTCTATTTCTGTGCGAGTGTGTTCATAAGCTGTGTATGGTGGAGACATCCAGAGTATGCACTTTCCACCCTGACTGAAGACTGTGTATGCAAGGCCTCTAGCACAAGGAGCCCTTCAGGTAGACTGCAGACAGCGGGGTTCAAACACAGCACCTTTCAGCCGCATCCTCAGTCACCGATAGATGTTGCCCTATAGAAACCCACTTGGTGCCTCTGACCCACTTTTAAACGCATGCACCCACTCCTGTAATACCATACAGGAGGAGACGCTATACTGGGATGGCGGTGGTGGTTAGGGGGGGGGGGGGGAGTGCTTGGTCTTCAGAGAGCTCTGTGGAATAATCTCCTCAATGATTCATGGAGCCTCCGAGCACGTAAAACAACTGCAGGCCACATTCTGTACACATCTCTCTCTCTCTCTCTCTAGCCACCAATTCAAATGTGTACACTTGAAACACTCATTGTGTGGCGAGAGAGAGAGAGAGAGAGAGAGAGAGAGAGAGAGAGAGAGAGAGAGAGAGAGAGAGAGAGAGAGAGAGAGAGAGAGAGAGAGAGAGAGAGAGAGAGAGAGAGAGAGAGACGGAGCAGAGAGGATAAGTGGTTCGCATTGCACGCTTCGAAGTGTATAATACCCTTAATCTCGCCACACGTTACAACACTGTGGTTAGGGTTGTCTCATTTAAATACAAGTGGCGTCACGGACGGCCCTCTTCCCTGTTCTTCCTATGGATTCCTTCCAACAGTGACCGATCGTACGATTGCGTCGGAATCGACGCGTCCCCTCGTTCGGGGGGGCCTCATGGAAATCAAATCGGTTCCCCCCCCGCTGACAGACTGAAGGATCAATAACGCAATAAGTGCCAGTACTTTGATCTGCCGAATCCATGCTCTTATGACAAGCCCCAGATTCCAACACAAGGCGATTCCCACGGGCAATATCTGGGATATTAATAAAGTCGCAATCCCCTCTGCGCAATGGTGAAATTAGAGATAGTGAGGGTGTGATCGTATTCCCAGAGATACACCATATATATATCACAAAGCCAACGCAACCACTTGACAGAACATTCATTCCCACTTAGCCATGGCCTGCAGGGGCAGCAGCAAGGCACCGTGGGTATTAGCTGATGGACTTCCCCCTCAAGCCAAAGAGCGTGTTGAAACAACAAAGGCGGATCCATATTTGATGGGGCATTTCAAAAGGAGTTCCCCCCCAAATGGCAGTGTAACCGATGGATGCGCCTTGGCTCCCCGATTAGCATGTGGCTCGCCTTGGTCCTAGCGTAACCACTAGCTGTCCTCCTATTGTGCCTTAAAGGGCTGAATTAATAAGGGAGATTAAGGATGGAAATGTCTTGCTTCCCTCCCTGACTTTTGCATATAATACCCTCTATTTTTAACCCTAATGAGATTTGAAAAAATACACTCTTTGCTTTGAGGGTTTATCAGAAAAATAGAAGGATTATGTCAAGAGTGGGTTTATAAATTGGTGTTCTCTTTTTGACATTTTGTTTTTAACAATGCACCTTTATTCAGAACAAGGGCAGCCGCCTGGAAAAAAAAGCATTCAATCTCGAATTTCACTTATATAAGGAGAGCGGATAAACTCTTCTCCAAATGACACCATTGAATCACGTTGCGAAACATCGCTGTGATGGGAAAAGTTGGGTGTCGAACAAAGAGAAGGCAGGCAGGTGTTGCATGTTCCCTGCCTGGTTCTTCAAAACAGTCGACAGAGAGAAATAGAGAGCTATTGCGGGAGCGAGAGGCTTACGATTCACACTAATTTGACATCTCAAGGCCGGACCCCTACATGATTTACTCTGCGCTGAAATACAAGAGACTCTATAATGGGGAGAGTGGTCTAACACTTAAAGGTGGACGGGTGGATTTCGTTGCAGATGGAAACATCACGAGCGCAAAAAGTTGCAGCTCAACCGCTATAGTGGGAAACCGAAAAGGGAGGAAACCGGCTTAGCTGATGTTGTCTTTGTACCGCAAGAACGATTGTTTCCAGCACGGACAAAGTGCGAACGTTCGCCGAAGAATAGAAGAATAGAAGCGTCCGAGACTGGTATATCGGCTTTCCAGTCGTCGGCCTCACTCTGCTTCCCGCCGTTCAAACGGCGGCCATGTTCCAGACGGGAAAAAACACAGGGCGAGACCGATGGAGCAACCACATCTGTCGCTTGCAATTTGCCCGCATTCGCCACCCCTGGCTTCCTCCCGGTGACAGTCGAGTAGCCCATCTCATTTGGCCATGCACAAACTCCGCCTTTCTTTGAAGTCCACGCAAGTTTCAGGAAAACAAATCGGTGTCGACTCGAAAGTCTCCCCGTGTCTGGTGTAACTTCAGGCCTCGTCAGTAGACAACCCCTAGCTGTGACGTGAAATCAACGCTGATGGCTGTTCTGTATAACTAGACGGGTGCCCACCTCGAGGGGCGCCCTATCAGGGTCCTTGTTTATTATGGTAATGACCCCAGGTGAGTCTTCCCTATCCAGTGCGTAATGACTGGATTTCGTCTGGACAGGGGGTCAGCGGCAGCGACCACGACGACAGCTGCTCCACAATTACAACTTTGAGACTCTGCGGTCCTCCCCTCTCTCTGAAATAATTGGTACTTCCCCTCTGGCTGAGAGCGAGGAGGTTCTCTGGCAGGGTGAGGAGTTCTGGTGCGTTTGGTTGGTTTTGTCTCTTTGTTTGTTTTGGGCCCCTCCCAGCTAAAGTACTGAGCTCTTTCCTTGCATGGTTGACACTGCCTGGGATATGCACAGAGTCATTGTGCGTGTGTGTGTGTGTCTGTGTTATCGTTAACCTATTTGAGGGACGCAGTGGCTTGAGCAATGCTGTACAAATGCATTATAAAACACCTTACAAGTAAACGATATAAGTACGCTATATAAACAAGCTCTTAATACACTGTATAAATACGGCTTATTCATTTGCTGAAGAATTTAGATGTAGATGCGCGATGTAAATATTTTCTATCCGAATGCGCTTCTTGACTATGCTGTATAAATGTCGGTAGAATGTGTGTTTTAGCTTTGGCTGTATGTTTGGATATAACTAAATAAGAAATGCATAGATTCAACAGAATGAAAAAGACATTCATGTGGATCGATTATCTTCTCCGGGCTAACGTTATAAACCCTGAACACCGCAGTCCTGTACATTGTCATCACAACCATTCAGAGAGACACCAATCCAAACACGCCTCCCTCTCATCCCTGTGTTACAACAGAACAACCAACAGGGACATCAGGACCTGTTTAAGGCAACGACCACGGATCATCAAAAGTTTGACCATTTGCATGATTCAAGCCTCGTTTTACCCGTTCCGGTGCAACACGCGTCCTTTCCTTTTCAAGTCTTTTTCTAGGGGTCCAATTTCACAGCAATTGCACATGGCACGAAGACATCACAGCGGCCGTCCCTGCACTGAGGGTCTTCTACAAAGCCCGGGTCTGTGTCTTCTAACAAGGAGGGCAGACCACCCCAGGAGGAGAGGGGGGGGGGGGGCTGGATTCACGGTGAGCTTATTGGTGGTGGGCCTCCTGTGAAGACGACATAGGTCTCCTCCGAGCGGCGCCCGAGAAAGGGTCACTTGGTCATGTTTGAACGCGAAAATTACAGAGCAGGGGAGGCTTAGCTGCATTACCGTTATGCAAACGCTGCGCGTGGGGAACGTGTCCATTGACTGTGTGTGCAAATGCCAAAGGAGGGAGGAGGGAGGTAAAAGGAAGGGGGAGAGAGGGGAGGTGGGTGGGGAGGGAGGGAGGGAGGGAGGGAGGTAATGGTAGGGGGAGGAGGGGAGGTGGGTGCGGAGGGAGGGAGGGAGGGAGGGAGGAGGGAGGTAAATGGGAGGGAGAGAGAGGGGAGGAGGTGGGTGGGGAGGGAGGAAGGAAGGGAGGGTGGGAGGGAGGGAGAGAGAGGGGAGGTGGCTGAGGAGGGAGGGAGGGAGGGAGGGAGGAGAGGAGGGATGCGTTGAGGTGTGGCAGGAAGGGGAGCGGGAGCTAAGGGGAGGGAGGACGAGGAGCGAGGAGCGAGCAAGCCGTGTTTCAACTTCAGATAGTCATCCTTTAGAAATACAACCGCTGTTTATCTCGCGCCGCGAACGCCGCCATTAGCGGTGGCGCCGGGCTACGACGCAGGATGCCAATCTTCAAGAACCCTAGCCGGGGAGAATATTAACCGTCAATCACACGGCCGTGATGAATCGACACCGATAGCCCCTTTTGTTCTGTGCAAACTCGTGGCCAGCCTGCACGTGGGGATTCAAGGGTCTGGAACCCAGCCCAAAGTGGCTCACTAAGCAGCCGTATCAAGCCTTGATCCCTCCACTGTCTCAGTCCTGAGCTCCCGATACAGCCTGGCCCTGTCGTCCACTGAAACTCACTGTTAGAGGCCTACGGTTCTAAGCCTTCCCTAAGGTAAGCTAATAAGAGGCCTGACATATCTTAATGTATGTTAAAGGTATGATGTTCAACTTGGACAACAAGCGCTGATTGGATAGAGTGGTCTCCGCCCTCCACATTCTTCCCACACTCAAACCCAACGCTTGCTCCCAGATTCTTGATACAGATTGACCACAGGCTCAATATGAGCTGAGTCAGTGCAATTATATCCCATGAGGAATCACATTGGAATCTCCATACTGGGTCAGGGAACAACCAAGTACGGAGATTTCAAGGAAGAACATACTGGCTGACCTCAAAGTTGCAGAAGTAGCCAGTATTTCAATGTGGCATGTTTTCTTCATCTTTGATGACATGTCATGGTCATTTTATGATTTAGTACCCTCAACTTGTTAAATATAGCTTAGAAATGTTTTCCATTATGTTTATTGTGGGTATGCTGGCCCAAAATGTAAAGTTATTTGAATTTCACACACACACACACACACACACACACGCTTACGCATTCAAACACACACACACACACACACTGACCTCCCCAGTTCTCCAAGCTGTAGAGGTTGTTAAAGTTGTGGCTGACGAACGGAGAGATCTTCTTCAGGTCGTGGGTTCGCACCCGGGTGGCCAGCAGCGACTGGTGGGCGTCCCTGAAGGTGGTGTCCATGAGCAGCAGGCCCTTGTGGGCCCGCACTGCCTTTGCGAAGCCCTCCGGCCCGTCCCGGAGCAGGATGTCCCGGAAGCCCAGCGGAGGGTCACCTGATGGTTTGAGGAGAAAGACGGAGTTAACATGGATGTACGACTGACAAGTGATGGTGGGGGTCACAGACATGCCTCTAATGAATGTACTGCCTACTCATTGAGGTGTCTTATCCAAAGCAACATGCAGTGGGTTTGAGATACAGGTCATTATGAAGCGCTCTGTATGACCCTCTTCACGAGTCACGTTTGTTACTTTTATTGCACGTCTATTGGACAAATCACTTGAGGATTAACCATTAAACTGCCAGCCAACTTGTCCTCCTCAGCCTTGTCCTCCACCCACGTTTCACTTTCATTTCATTGCCTTCTTTCTCATTCCGTACCTCTAAGCTCTTATAATGGTGAAAATAAAAAGCCAAGCAACTATTGGATAGGGGAATTCTGGGAAATTAGCCAGGATCTATTTTCCCTCCCCCCGCCGTGTTCCAATAATCAATCCAACCGCTCGCTAATGAGTTGCAACCGCCCTGCAAGCTTATATTCTACTTTAATCTCTACCACTCTTACTCTCTTTGAGGTGGCAAGACGCTCACTTTGTGCTGTTCGTCCGCATCACTGCTAAAGAAGGCTCTCTGCTGTAATTGTCAGTTAAGGCGCTGTGTGAAACAAAACAGTCCCTCTCATACCCAAGCCACCGGTGTCTCAAAGACCGGCCCTGACGCAAATAGACCGCAGTTATTTGAAACTTGAAAAAACGTGAACATTACTCTGTGTAACAAAGGGGGGTCGACGCACGTACCACACATTTAACCAAACTCCCCGCAACAACTAAAAGAAAGCCCTAAGATAAAGAGGTTGTTCACATTTAACATGGCTGAGGTCTATCTGTGTGGAGAAGCAGAGGGGAGACCTATCCGAGATATTTAAGCATGAGTGGACCGGGCACCTCCTCTCGCGCTCCATATCCGTCTCTCCTCATAGCCGCTCCACCGTCACCCTAGGGGCGCCATGCGCCGCCACACACGCAGACCGACGCGCCCCCACGTGCACATTAGTACATGCACACGGTCAGACTCAGATGCCAATGCACGTGCACAAACACACACACTAGAGAAGTTCAACCGAGGAAAGAAGGCTATTTGCATTAGAACCATCTTGAATAAACCATGGTTTGGATTAGATTTATTTATGGTCCTTATTATGTTTAGAGCATCATCACCACCACTGGCATACAAGTACCTGATAGCATACATTGCCCACTATAAAGATAGATCTCCCATATGCTATGATATATAATTATATTAATAATAAATAATAACAATAACCCAAAAAGTGCAATAGCGCTGGTGCAGTTGAAATGTCAACAGTCTAGTTATAGCTACAATGTGTGAAAGGAAAGAGAATGAGAATGCAGCAATGCAAGTCCAGTCCATAGTTATTGTGATGTGTGAGGGGGGGGGGGGCTGCAGTCCTGTAATAGATGGAAAATAGTGTACAGTGCAGCAATTGCAGTCCAGTACACAGTTATTGAGTGGGAGTTATGTGACCGAGGGGTTGGGGGCTGGGTGGGGTTGTGCGGGGGGCAGGTTGTTCGTTCAGCAGTCTGACAGCCTGTGGATGTAGGCTGTTGGTCAGTCTGTTGGTCCTGGAGCGGATGGAACGGTATCTTCGTCCAGAGGGCAGTTGCTGGAAGAGATGGTGCGCTGGGTGGAACTGGTCCTGTAGGATGTTTTTCGCCCGGCGTAGGCAGCGGGAGGCGAAGACTGTGGAGATCTCTGGGAGGCTTATCCCAATGACCCTCCCCGCAGCCTTGACCACTCTGTGGAGGGCCTCCATTTCTGCCCTGGTGCAGCTGGAGAACCACACCTGGAGTCCGTAGGTGAGTACGCTCTCTACTGCGCAGTGGTAGAAGTTGACCATCAGTCCCTGTGGAAGTTTTGCCCACAGGTAGAAGAGGCGTTGTTGTGCCTTACCCACGGCAGAGGTGATGTTGTTCCTCTAGGACAGATCGTCGGCCACAGTCATGCCCAGAAACTTGAAGTTGGACACCCTCTTCCCCTCTGATTAGGAGTGGAGAGTGGCTGAGGTGTCTGGCCCTGCGGAAATCGATGATCACCTCCTTGGTCTTGGTGGTGTTGAGAACCAGGTTGTGATCACCGCACCACTCTACCAGTCTCTCAGCCTCCCTCTGTATGAGGTCTCATCATTTCCTGTGATGAGGCCGAGTACTGTTGTGTCGTCAGCTAATTTCACTATGAGGTTAGATGGAGAAGAGGAGCAGCAGTCGTGGGTGAAAAGAGTGTAGGGAAGCGGGCTGAGCACGCAACCCTGAGGGACCCCGGTGTTCATGGGCAGGGTGGGGGAGACGTGCTTGCCAATCCTGACATGTTGTGTGCGCTGTGTTAGAAAGTCCAAAATCCAGTTGCATAATGTGGTGTCCAGGCCGAGTTTGCGTAATTTGCTGTGTAGCTTCCTTGTCAGGATAGTGTCGAAGGCTGAACTAGATCCAACAAAAAGGAGTCTTCCATATGTGTTCCTGTGCTCAAGATGTTCTAGTAGAGTGTGTAACACAATGGCAATGTCATCATCTGTAGACCTGTTCTTCCGGTAAGCAAACTGATTATGATCTAATGATGGCGGAATGGAGGTTTTGCGTATAATGCTGCAAAGAGGGGGGGAGGGAGGGAGGGGGAGAGGGAGAGAGAGAAAGAGAGAGCAAGAGAGTAAGAGAGAGAGATGAAGATGCACAGTGACAGACAGAATGGAGAAATGTGCATCCCAAGGGTTCAAACAACGCTAGATAGCTGACCCACTTACCAGCAAACACATACACACACACACACACACGACTTTGGGCTGACACCGAGACAGCACCTCCATACTCTCCTGTCTCCTTTAAACCCGTCCCTCCCTCCCGCCTCATCGCTGTGCCTCCTTATCTCTCCCCTCTCTAGGCTGACAATATTTGCTCTTGCTTCGTCCCATGTTGCTCCTTATATAACCAACGTCTCTCTCGCCCTCTTTAGGCCTCCTCTCATCCAGCATGTGTCTGGATTCATCTTATTCCAGAAACACACACGGAACCGAAATGCTGGGAATGCACGACAGCCCATAATATCTTTTCTTCTTTTCTACTTCTTTCACTGGCCACGGCTGGAGTGCTCCACGTGCAAGCGCACGCGCGCGCACACACACACACACACACACACACACACACACACACACACACACACACACACACACACACACACACACACACACACACACACACACACACACACACACACACACACACACACACACACACACACACACACACACACACACACCCCTAGTCAAATAATTCCTTTGCGTCGTCAGTTTTCGAGTTGGGTTTTTCATATCTGAAAGGCGGCCCTCTTCCTGGCGGGAGAGTGCCCATTTATAGTTTTGCGCTTCGTTCTTTTCCTCGCAGACAGACGGCAGCCGCCCGGTGAACAGTGTGTGCGGAGGTGCTGCTGCTGCTGGTTACCGGGGGAAACAAAGAAGAGGGAAAGGGCCAGAAAAGTTGGTCCAAATAGAAAAGGGATTTAAGTTAAGTCGTCGAAGTTTCAAGGAAAGAAATTGATGGTGTGTATCTTTCCGTCAGCACCCCTGGCTCCAGATTCCCATCCAATCATTGGAACACCGTTTTTTTCCTTCTTTCTGTCAGCAGCAGGGAAAATACTTAGTGTGGCGCTTTGGGCGCCAGACTCAATTTTGTTGTCACTCCGTGCCACTCAGGGGTGTATGTAGTCACTCTTAATCGGGCTCAAAAAACAAATTGCAGTGCTAACATACATGAATTTTAAGACACAGATATCACTGCGTTAATGATCATTCCGACAGTGACATTTTCCAATGGTGTTTTTTTTTCCTCGGTTCTGCAAAGAGCTGTGGGTGTGACCTTGATTTTTGGTGGTGGAAATGCATACATTTACACATATTAAAAGTTGATCAGGTCCATGAGGACCGCCCCGGTCCACGGGTTTGGAGGGCAGGGCCGTGCACCGAGCACATTTCCACCGGGTCACTGTAACGCAGCCAAGACCTCAAGAAGTTTGGACAGAGCTAAATCTGGTGATGGAGCGACTGGACCCACCGGGAATAACTTCACTAAGAAAGCTGCTTAAGCTCGGAAAGTTCTGAGATATTCTCATAGTCTCTTTCAACTGGTAATAGCTTGCTGATAACTGTGGTGCAGTTGTCCATTTCTAACACATTGCCCTCAAATGATAGCTCTTATTTATTGCCTAGGGCACCTTAAATAAAGCCCTTTCTCTTTTTTTATTTCTGATATACAGGCTTTACTGGCTCTGATAGATTTATAGGTCATAATCTACAAAATGATCAAGTATCAATCCGAGATGTTTAATCAATATCAATGAAACTCCAGTGACCCACATCCATCACGTGCTCAAAAGAGGCATTTCCCGCAAACTTTAGCATACCTTCAACCGCCTCATAATAATATCTAATGCTTCATCAACGGAGACGAACGTGATCTGGTGTGAGAGATTGCAATGTGCAGAGAGACACAGAGAGAGGTGCTTCTGCTCTGCCTGACAGCGCTAAACTGAGGTGATCAAATAAATTGCATCGGCGTGTAGAACAGAGAGAGAAGAGGCACGGTGGAGCTGCCGTTACAGTTGAACATTTTCGATACAGGACATTGAACACTGCCTCCCATCGATTCTCTATTTTCAGGGTGAAACCGCTGCCAGACAAACTTATGTAGCACTCCCTAAGCCCCTTTATAATCCCTTTCTCCTTCCAGGTCCCGGTCCTCTCTCTGTCTTCCATCGTTCTGTCTCCATCCCTCCCTCCTCCTCTTACTCTGCCTCCATCCCTCGATCTAGCCCTCCATTTCACCCTCCTTGCATCTCTGTATCTCTCTTTCTGTCCATCTCCTTTTCATCTCCTTTTCATCTCCTTTTCATCTCTCTCTCTCTCTCTCTCCCCATCTCTCTCTCTCTCTCTCTCTCTCCATCTCTCTCCCTCCCACTCTCACTCTGTCCAGCCGTCCACAGGGTGAGATAATAAAGCACTAATCTCCCCTCTCCTCTCCATCCCTCCGTCAAATGAAAGAAAGGATAAAAGCACATTACAAATCTCATTACTGAGGTTTAGGTACGCTTCTGTGCACGGGAGGGCGTGCGCGTGGCAGTGTGCACCGCAAGGCTGACTCGGTCGAGCGCTCACCTCAGTGAGGGCGTGTTCGTAGGTTAGAGGTGTGAGTGAGTCAATGTGTGTATCTAGAGATGTGTGTGTGGGTGGGAATGTGTATCTAGTGTTCTGCAGACCAGATCTATTGATCAGCCGTGGGATATATTCGACAAAAATCCACAAACTAAATGAATCTACATGAGCAGTAATCCACAAATTGGTAAAAGTGAAGAAAGAAATATCTGTGTGGATATCATTTAACAAAGCACATGTACCGAATATCGGTTGGATCAGGGTACCGACAATGCTAATGGTGGTCTGTGTGTTACAACGAATGAAGTTCAATTCAAACTTCTGTATGCAAGGAACCCATTCAAGGGCATGAGAGAGAGTGGCATGAGCCAGCGAACATGTCAAGATTTGCACATGTCCCTGGCATGTGCTCCTCGGTTGACCGTGGGATGATGGGAGCCATCACAATGAGATTGATATTAATAAACCAGCACAGGCAGAACACACACACACACACACACACACACACACACACACACACACACACACACACACACACACACACACACACACACACACACACACACACACACACACACACACACACACACACACACACAAGATTACCGCTCTGTTCCGATAACACATAATTCCGTCCTGCGCGGATTTCAGACACGAGATTTGATTGGTTAACCCGATTAGGATTCCTCCCTCACACGAGTGGGACTCTGGAGGCAGATACAATCTCATTCATGAAATTCCCGGAGCTGTTTAGATACACAGCGCTGACTGCATAGGCATATCAACTATTTTCTCCACCAGCAGATATTCAATCGTTCCCTTCTTTACAATTGACCGTTTAGTCATTTAGCAGATGCCTTTATCCCATTTGACGTACGGAACATTTATTAGATACATGTTATAGAGGAGCAGGTTAGGGTCAGGGCATCCCATCAACGAGAACTACAGGGGGACTAGACAGTGGGGTTTGAACCCCCTTAGTGTGTCAGTATGGACAGTGGGATTCAAACCCCCTTAGTGGGTGAGGATTGACAGTTGAGTTTGAACCCCCTTAGTGGGTTAGTGTGGAAAGTGGGATTTGAACCCACTAACCCAGGGGTCGGCAAACTTTTGTATCAAAAGAGCTAGGGCTGGGCGATATATCGAATATATGCGATGTATCGCGAGATGTTCTCCAGGGGATGTATAAAATCCCCCTGTCGCGAACATCGAATACAAATTGGCACGTAATCTGTTTCTTTTTGCCGCCGCCGGCATACTCATTGTGCGTTCGGACCAAACGCGACGGGGCGACAAAATCCCATATAAAGTGAACGTAGACGCGTATCGGGCGAATTCTTCGCGAGAGAAAACCGGCAACAAGTTTTGATTTGTTGCGCCACACTTTCACCGTGCACAGGCGAGCGCGTTCACGAGGATTTGTGGTGCAACAAATTCGCTCGAGTTGAAATGTATTTTAATTTCTCGTGATGACAGCCAATCAGCGTTCAACAGCGTGGCCACTGAGTGACATGTGTAACGTAAACAGCCAATCAGCGTTCAACCGTCAAACTCAGTGCAGTGCAGTCCGGGGTGAACTGCAGCATGGAGGAGAAAGTGATTGTTGCCGTTTGCGACTCCCGGAGCTCTATATATAATAGTATATAATATAATATCACGGCCAAAAGCTCTGTGCACCTCCGACGTCTCTCCCTCTTCCACAAAAGGTAAAGACATGCAATGGCACAAACACACTCACTCACTCCCCCCGCCCGTTGCGAGTCCGCGAGATTCTCATGGACGCGCGTGTGTGACGTAGACTGGACGGCGCGCTGCTGTAGGTGCGTGTACCTCCGACCGGTGAGTGAGAACAGCGAGAGAGAGAAAAAAGGATGGAAACTGAGGATTTGGTTTTGAAAAAGAATAGCATTGGATCCGTCGTCTGGCAGTGTATATATAATAATTATTATGCAAACAGTTAATAAATAATTAACGGTTTGAATAAATGCTGTGTTGGTAAATCTAACTTGCTGTGATTTTCCTTTTCTTATGTGCAAGTTCTAAATTGTTCCAATACAAAGCACTAATGAGTTTAAACAATATGTTGTTTCATGTAATCTACATGCAGACTTATATTTCAGGAATACTAGAATTATTACTGACGTAACATTATACCAGACATGGTTGAATCGAGCATTTATGATGTGCTCTAGAGGAGATTCAAAATATATTGAGATATATATCGTGTATCGAGATATAGTAAAAGAATATCGAGATATTCATTTTGGCCCATATCGCCCAGCCCTAAAAAGAGCCATTTTGGCCCATCTCCCGGAAAAAAAAATTTTTTGGAGCCGCAAACTTTTTAATTCACCCCCTCCCCCCTCCGGAGACGCTAACGCTGCGCACCGCACAGACATTTTTTGTGACACTCTGTAAAAAAAAATGAACTTTAATGCTGTAAACCCTTCTCGCTCAGTATTCGTTCGTGCAATTGGCTGTCAACGGTGGATGCTGCTGATTGGCGGCTCACTGGCATGTCCCGCCTCCTGCCAATGGCAGCATCTAGGCTACTTCCTGATGCCAGATGCCAGTTAAAGATTTAACTCCTACAGGGATTAGCCACCTGCAAATCAACGAAGCTTTGTCATTCACTCCCCCCCTCACGGTAGCGCAATTGCGCATTCATTGCGCCCTCTCGTTTAGTTGACAATATATATAAAAATATATATATCATTTATTTTTTTTTTAAGAAAACTGCAGGGAGCCACGGCAGAGGGGCTAAAGAGCCGCGTGCGGCTCCGGAGCCGCAGGTTGCCGACCCCTGCACTAACCAATAGATGTATTCTGCCCACCATGCTGTTTGCACAGGGTCTCGTCTGATAACTCTGACAACTCGAGAGTAAAATTACAAATAACATTGCTGCTTCAGTTGTTCAGCAGCCTCCTCTATACGCTGAAAAATGATCATGAATTAATCAGTCAAGACGATTCCCTTCTCGGTTATTCCCAGAGCGGGAACCCACAGGAAAGACGGAAAAAAACAACAGCGGCACATAAACCGCTCATTAGGCAGTTGGCTCCATTTAAAATAAATGAGCTATTGGTTTTTAAATTGCGCAGCCACAGGTCCCAACAACGGCCTCGCTGAAGGAGCCTCACAAGGCCTGCTGGGAAGTGTCCCCAAACACAGCTGACAATGAAAGGCTGGGATTTCCCATGGCCTCTTGACTTGAATCTTTAGCACGGACATGAAGACTCATCGACAGGTTGTTCAAACGTTGGTGGTCCCCGAAGGCTCGCATCTCGGGGAGGAGAAGCAAGGACCTTATCTGGAGTCAACGCATACACCCCCCCTAAGCTAAAATCAATGCCTTCATTCATTAATATGTCCTCATTGGTGTAAATTCACCTCTGCCATTAATCTGATTTATCCCCCTGAGCGAATGATTTCTTATATTTATATTATCTTATTTATATTGAATGGGTAAGTCCTAAGGAGGCGTCCATGTTCTTCCGGACTATGAAAGGCGGCCGAAAGGGACAGAGCACTAGCTGGTTCTAGCCGGCTAAATGCCTTTTCGCTATGAGCCAGTGTGACTAAAACGTAGAAGGAGCTCAGAGAGACACGCTTGTCACTGCCCCGGCAAATTCGAAAGCCTCGACTAGACTTTTGTTTATAATGCATGATCAAACGAATGCCACGCAACAGGAGAAGGAATCCTCGTTGCCAAAAAAGGGAAAAAGGGAATTAAAAACGGCAACATGACGAGCAAATTCAAAATACGAGGGTAAACATCAGGGTAGCTTTTCCCAGGTTTAAGGAGCTAATGAAGGATTACAATTTTCAAAGGGACGCTGAAGTTGCCTGCTTTCTTCTAGACAGGTAAGTCAATGTTAATGTCTAAATTACAGGCCGGTCTCATTGCTTGGTTGTGAAATTCAGTACACAGGCAGCATAACGGTAGAACACGTGTAGTTAAGAGCCTAAACAGCCTCGTACTTGGATAGCAGCATAGCCTATGTTTGATTGAATAAGGGTTTCATTTCATGCCTACTACCTCCCAACGATCCAGTGCCTCTCTGTCCTCTCCCTACTGTTGAATCAACGAATTATGATGATCTGACAATGCATGTACAACGAATAAAGAATGGATCACTAATAATTAGCCCATAGTTAATGTGTTGTAGAGCAATATAAGCACTAGTAAAAAATGTTTGTGTTTGTTATGTGTCAAGTTGCTAACTGATGCTATAGGCTAGACTACGACATAGTAATGTAACCAATAAAAAACTATATAAAAATGGCGAGTTAATTAACTCTCTTGGTCATGGAGTAATTACTCATACATGCTCACACTAATGATACAATGCAGTTTGAAGTTTGTTAACGTACCTAATAACGTATCTCAGCACCCGAAAGAAAACTCGATGAGGTAGTACTGGATGACATGTTGTCAAAGATTCTTAGCACATACAGCGGAACGGATGCGGCGGTGCTGTATCCGTATCCAGTGGAATAGCCTATATTCACTGCCGTGCCGTAGCCGTATCCAGTGGAATAGCCTATATTCACTGCCGTGCCGGTGCCGGTGGAAATTGGCCATTACCGTAGTAGTTGCAACCAGGTAGTAACACCGGTTTGAAAAAGTGAGGCGCTAGAGAGCACTCTTTGTTTGAATGAAAATACAATTTCTACACAGTGACCCTTTAAGGTTTATCTTGTATTTACCGCAAGATATGCCTGTGTCAAATAGATGACTCAATTGACCGGGATTATGGAACGTAAAAAGTACTCTGATTGGTGTATGATATAGCCAATGAGGCGCAGTGAATCAGCAGCATTAAGAGAGTAGAGTTAGGTTAGATAGCACAATTTGGCTGAATGCAATTATGCTATGATACTCACGAGATATATACATATATGGCTATTGGAGCAGTGCGGTTATGGAAAGGAGAGGGGAGAAAGACGGGATGGGTGGGCCGAAGCAGAGATGGGACGAGGTGTCGCTCATGGCCGCGGGCTAAAATACACTACGATGCAAATTTTGCCTAGGTGGGTTGGGTTCTCCAGGGGACGGCTTCAGCCTCTGAGCCTCGGGAATCCCCTTTCTAATCGATTCCTCAAACAGTAACACATTGTAGAAATCGCAGCGAAACCTGTCAAACCAGTAGCCGTGCCGTTTTCTACACGGACCGCTGCCCTCTATGTTTTCATGAGTGTGAGCCTTCGGAGAGTCTTAATAGAATAGGAAGAGGGCGATGAGGCTGCCCGTCTGACGGTACGTACCCATGGAAACGGGAGGGATGACGGGGTCGATGGCCGAGGGCTTGGCCTTCACGGGAAGGGGTGTGGTCGGTCCGTTCACCATCACATGACCTGCGGGATCACAAACAGAACCATTGTTATGATCAAACTTATAATTCCATTTGTTTAGTACTGTGTCATTTTTTCGGTTTGTCAATGCAAATGCAAACTAAAGCTTATGAAATCATTGATATGACATTTAATCCATGTAATCCATTTCTTATTTTTTTCTAGCATTATCAACGCTTGAAGGAAATGAACGAGGAATATTGTAAAAGAAGAACTCGAAGAACCCAATCCGAAATTACATTAAAAGCCATTTGCTGAAACACATACTGACATGATTGAAATATTCTAACCCAATACAGACTTCAGAGTAAAAGTCTGAGGTAATTTGATGTACTTGCTGACATGAATCATAAACCACTCAAAAAGGTTTTGCGCCAGAGCAAAATGTTTCTTTTCATTCTTTAAATGGAGGTCTGCTAGTACTCAAGGTTAGCGATATATATGGCTTTCACTCCCTGAAACTGCTTTTGTCCGTTTCCGTGACGATGGCGCCACAATAATCTCAGCGGTTCTCTCTGTGGCCCCCCTTTTAATTTTGAATACTTCTCCAATGTTTCTTCTCCAGTGTGTGAGAGGGAAAGAGCATACAACATTATGTTTAAATGTAAGTTTTATATTATATTATATATATTTATAATTTGTGTGTACATGCGCGTGCACACTGACCAAGGTAGTGCAGCAGCTTTTGGGCGCGGTTCTGCGTGGGCTTGAGGTTGAAGAGCTCCTGGTTCTCGTCGATGAACTGGGTGTCCACCGTGGCGTGGAGGAACTGGGTGTTGGAGAGAACATTCTGCAGGAAGGGGATGTTGGTCTGCACGGGGGGAGAGAGAGGGGAGAGGCCATTAATTAACCACACGCAAGCATACAACCACAAATCAAAATATTGATTTTAGAATAAAGAAAGACAGTGGTGAGAACAGCATTGTAAGAACACACACACACACACACACACACCATTGTAAGTCAAGTAAAGCTAAGAGATAACGAAGCTGAAAGCAGCTTCTCAGGCAAGACATAAGCATCCGAGCTAACAGACGCAAGACTATATAATCCGTTTACGATTCCAATCTTACTTTGTGCTCCTCAAAATTACCATCAACAACGCAAACACAGATGTACACACAAACACACACGCACATGTCGCTCGCACACAGACACAAGCATGCTGAGAAACAAAAATAAGTAAGTTGGCAGAACTGATTTATGAATTTAATTGCCAGATTCTGTTGGAATTGTTGTGGAATTGTTGTTGTTCTATAAAAATGTAATCAAGCTAATTAATTATGTGCAGGCTCAATAGTGTGCATGTGTGCACTAGACGGATGATAGAGGCAATTCTTGAAGGAGCTTTTCTTGAAAGTATTATAAATCTATATTATTATATATATTATAATAATTATATATTTTTTCCTGGATTGTGCCGTGTATCCGTCTAAGAAGGTATGATAGCAGTTTAAATTTAACACAGGAACTGATGCTCAGGAGTTTGGCAGTACAGACACAGACAGACAGACAGTAGGGCAGACAGACAGTAGGGCAGACAGGCAGTAGGGAAGACATACAGTAGTGCAGACAGTAGGGCAGACAGACAGACAGACAGACAGACAGACAGACAGACAGACAGACAGACAGACAGACAGACAGACAGACAGACAGACAGACAGGCAGACAGGCAGACAGGCAGACAAAGAGAACCGAAGGGAGAGAAGGCAGGGGGAGGAAGGGTAACGGTGTGTGCAGGGATGAGGGGAAGAAAGACAAGGGTAAGACAGAAAGGGAAAGTTATAGAAAAAGGGGGAGAAAGGAGGAGGAAAAAAGACAGGAGCAAGACCACAAGAGTCTAAGAGAGGGGAGAAGGAGAGAAGGGAGAAAGACTGAGGCTGAGTAAGAGAGAGGCGAGAAAGAGCGAGGGGAAGGATGACAAAGAGAAAAATAGAGAGAGAAAGATGGTCAGAAAGGGAGAATTTAGACACGATGAACAATGCAGGGGGGGGGGAAATACACAAGAAGGAAAACACAGATAAACAGGTGAAGCACAGATATGTTTATCTGGAGATTACACCCTAATCCAACATGGCGGCGTGGTTTCCTCCCCTCCAAGATCTGCTATTAACCAGTAATGGAGATAGTGAAACACGGCGGTGGATCAGCAGGGATCAAACAGGCCCCTTTAAAGCGTCAACACACCGGATGGAGAGACCCCGCCCCCAGGGGAGACCGCTGTGATTGGTTGGACAACATCTCCCTCAGCCGAGAATACTCTCACTAAAAAAGACGCTTACCTTTATGGAAGCACGAACACACACACACACACACACACACACACACACACACACACACACACACACACACACACACACACACACACACACACACACACACACACACACACACACCTCCCTCTCCCAAACACATCTCTCTCCTAAACACACATACCCACAAAAATCTCTCTCTCTCACACACACACACACACATGAACACATATAGAACACACACACACACACACACACACACACACACAAACACATATAGAACACACACACGCACATCTCTCTCTCCAACACAAGCACACACAGATAAGATGACATTGACGTGCCGTGACAGAAACACACACAGCGTTCACAAGCTTCATAAATGGAACGATGGAGGATTGACATACGCACACACACGGTACATTTATATGGATAAAACACATGTTGACACATTGAAGTGCGATGACTATCTGTGTCACACACACACACCATCCATGAGCTCAATAATTGGAAGTATAGGCACACAGAGCTCAATATTAGCGCTGTGAAAGATGGTGCGAGCGAGTGAGCGAGCGACAGAGAGAGAGAGAGAGAGAGATAGAGAAAATGTGAGAGAGAATGTGAGAGAGGGTGAGTGAGTGAGAGACAGAGAGAGGGTGATTAACTGAGTGAGAGAGAGAGGCTAAATGCAAGTGTGCATGGACACTGCAGGCGAAAATTGGTTGTTCAGACCAACACCAAGGCAGCATAGAGCACAGAGAGCGAGACTCACAGGAGCTGTGCGGCAGTGCACATGAGAGGGTGCACCAGGAGCAATGACTGATGCTCCTTTATATTATAATTTCTTTCTTTCATCACAATCAAGATGGATTCTTGACAGCCGAGTGAGTGGGAGTGAAGAGCTTGGTGAACAGGAGAAGAAGAGGAGGAGGACGAGTGAAAAGGATGGAGGAGGAGGAGGAGGTAGTGAAAAAGGCAATAAACAGACTTTGCCTAGCAAGTGTAGAGAAATGTACAAGAGTTTAAAATCACTGATAGGGAATTAGAGACACACTAAGAAGACCCAATGGTACACTGTGTGTAACTGGCACAGCGCACAAACACACACACACACACACACACACACACACACACACACACACACACACACACACACACACACACACACACACACACACACACACACACACACACACACACACACACACACACACACACACACACACACACACACACACTGGGCAGTGCGGCTAAGCTGGTGATTACATAGTGAGGTGACTTCACATTGCGCTTGGACATGCAGAACCAAGCCCATTGGTCTGGTTTGGCGGGAGGAGCTGGGAACAGAATATAAAGTGATTTATTACTGAATATTGGCTCAAATATATAACGCTCGAAGCAGTGGAGAAACATTCACTGTCCAACTAGTTTCACATGTATTTGTATAAACAAAGGAAGGAGGGAGAGAGACATGGACATAGAGAGGGAAACAGCAAAAGATACAGAGGGAGAGAGACAGAGAGAGAGACGCTTAAACACACAGAAAGACAGACCGACCGACAGACAGACGAAAGAGAAAGACACACAGAAAGACAGACAGAGAGAGAGAAGGATAGAGGAAAAGATTGACAGAAAGAGAGAGAGACACAGACAGACAGACAGACAGACAGACAGACAGACAGACAGACAGACAGACAGACAGACAGACAGACAGACAGACAGACAGACAGACAGACAGACAGACAGACAGACAGACAGACAGACAGACAGACAGACAGACAGACAGACAGACAGACAGACAGACAGACAGACAGACAGACAGACAGACAGACAGACAGAAAGAAAAATATAGAGAGAGATCTTCTTATAAATTCTCTACTGTACCCTACAATTTTCTCACATATTACATTGATTTGAGAGGGTTTAGAGGGGAATGGGATTTTAGAGGACAGAATAAATCGCTTGAGAGACAGTAAGAAAATTCATAAAAGCTGCGGCAGTTTAAATTTTAATCCCACCATAGTGTGTTTTGGCACTTTATATAACATATTTGAGGTGACCTGTCACGTTCCTGCCAAGGATTTAACTAGTTGCTTCCGAGCCAGATGATCCAACTACCGAGCCTCCCCGACTCAAAACGGCCCCCCCACTGTCTCCACATCTCCTCCGGGAACATCCACCGACTAAGGGTTCCGAGTGTACCTCTCTGTTCTAAGCCCCGTGTCACCCATTAACGGATTCATCCATTAACACCGTACCGTGGCGTTGTGACCTGCTGTCATAAATATTTGTCCTGTTAAGACCGTTGAGGCTTTAATTGTTATTAAGGGCTATACAAATAAAAATGACTTGAATTGAATTGTTGCCATGCACCAACTACCACCGATTACCCCAAAAAAAACAATTATCCATCAGCGTTCTTTTGCTTCCTGCATTGCTACTCAACAGTTATTTCACAGCACTAAACTCGCCCATGCAGCGATCATATTTCATTTCACAACTATTCTTCCTTTGATCAGACACTTTGATTGTTCGTGGCCTAACCCAGGGGCGCGGGAAGGGGGGGTGCTGAGGCTGCTGCAGCAACAGTAAAATGTTGCTGGCCATATTAATACGAAAACCATGAGTGTTGCACCGCATTTATTGATTTATCGATTTTCTTGAATCTTGAATCTTTATTATGACGTCATCATATAGATATTATTCCTCTCAGCACCCCCGACTCGGACTGACTTCCCACGTCCCCGGCCTAACCTGCGAACCACTTTGAACAAAGGCGGCTGAATAAATGAGTCCATGTAAACGTCGACTTCGATCCAACGCCGACGCACGACATGCCAAGCCGTTAGGGAGCCGAGAATGACAAGTTATATCGGCCGGCTGCTGAACCAATCCGTTCAGAGGGCCGTTTCTAATACCGGTGCTTCAACTCAATAAAGTATCAGAGGTGGAGAACCATCAATCTTCCCCACAGCACTGTGCCAAGGCCTGCTGACGGTTCAACATAGAGCTGCTCTTACATTTACCTCTACTCATAGCCATTATAAATCAATCCCTCTCTCCTACCGTCTGTCTCCTTCTCTGGATCTGTCTGTCTCTGCCTCTCTCTGTCTGTCTCTCTGCCTTTCTCCCCCTCCCCTCTTTGTTCGGCACACAGCCATAGTGTAGATAGTGTAGCGCATAGATACACACCTAACCACACACACGCGCACACGCACATACGCGCGCAAACAGTTGGACGTCAAAGCTCAGATTTCCGGTAATGGCTTTTGGTGAAGGTCACGCATGGACCTTGTGTGTTTCTGTGTGCACATGCCATCGTGGTGAATGTGGTCCTCTGTCGGGCAGAGAAGAATGTCAAGATTGGTTTGACATTGACTGACACCGGCATCCGAAACCCTGCCTCCGAATGCAGAGGTACGGGCGATACTGCGCTCTCTCCTCATCCAACCCCAATCCTTTCCTCCGCTGCGTTCTCCGCACCCCCCCCCCCCCCCCCTCCCCCCATCCTGCCCCGCCCCGCTCGGCTACCCGGGACTCTGAGGGGTTCGACTGCCTCTGCGTCCGTCCCTGGGAGCTGCCGCCTTGTGGCGGCCTCGCCGAGGTCGTGCCAGAGGCAGAATGGATAGGAGAAATAGAGTTGGATATGTAAGGGATAAAGAACGGCGGTCATTATCAAGAAAATAAGCCCCGACAGGGCGAACAGGACACCGACGCGCAGCGGAGGTGTCTTGCTTCGCCATGAAGGGGCTTATTTTTCGATAATGACCGGCGAAGTTCTATACATTATCCCGCTTATTACACGGCTACTTCTCAAAACGAAACAATTTATTTACAATGTATTTGTTACCAGCATTCATAGTGTTGATCAGCAGAGAAATAGTCTGCCCAAGACGTTGACGTCGTCGCTTAGCAACCGACAGCGCTTGGGTTGATACATGTCCCGCTTATTACATTGACAAGTTACCGGACTACGTGCGGAGTGATACCAAAGGCAAAAAGTCCTTTTGTTTACCTTGACAGCGGTCATTATTCATCCGTTGCCAATGAATTATCCCAAAATAATTGACCGCCGGAAATTGTGAAGTGCCCATGCAAGTGAACGGAACGTTGAAAAGACCTGTGTAATAATAAGAAATAACAACTGGACAATGACAATGCTGGAATGACTTTCCGTCTGCAGTTCTCCGTTTGGCCCTCCCTCTATTTATCTCTCAGCCACTATCTCTCTGCCTCTCTCTCCCCATATATATCTCCCCATCCGGCTTCCTCTCTCTCTCTCTCTCTCTCTCCCTCTCTCCCCCCCTTTTCTACCCTCTCTCCCCTTATTTCCCATTTTTTCTTTCCATCTCTCTATTATAATAGATATGTAGTACTATACAATCCTCAACTCCCCTCTCTCGCTCTCACACACCCTCCCTCCCTTTCTCCATCTTCCTCTCTCTGTCCTCCCCATGAAATGTTTTGCAAAGATGCAAAAGATGAAGATAACTTCACAATAGCTCGGTCACGGCTACATCTACAATGCAAGGCTGTAATCTGTGCTGAAAATCTCAACTCATCCCCTGCAGGGAAACGGGTGAGGGTTGGGGGGAGGGATGGGGGAGGGACGGTTGGGCCACTGAAATCCCAAAAGTCGGAGCGGAACTCTGCATCGGGGCCATGGCAGGACGACATTTGTTTTTCGATTTCAGCGGCCAAATCCTGGCCTGGAACCATTTCCACTCCCGCCGAGTCCTACAGCACCCCCGCATTAAATTTACATCCACAGCCCACAGCGTGATAGATTGAGACCAAAATTGTCTATTTGACGGGACTGATCCTCAACGGATTGCTGGCATTCGCCTGTGTCGGTGTGTGTGTGTGTGTGTGTGTGTGTGTGTGTGTGTGTGTGTGTGTGTGTGTGTGTGTGTGTCAGATTTTTTGGGGTGTGCAGTCCCAACCATTACAAAATCATAAATTCAACCACACATAAAGCATATCGTATGCATGAATGCACAAACTATCGGAAATACCAACGTTGTTTTTTTCCCCCCTGAATTTAATAAAAACAACATTATTCATAGCACGACACATTTTAATAAAACCATAAATAAAACTGTTCCAAGGAAGCATCGTTAAAGGGCCACGATTTTACCACGAGGCTTGACGTTGGGTAGACTCTAGTGACATCACAGGTGGGTGTGTCCAATCAGACGATCACCTCTGGTTGTGAAACGGGGGCACTCAAAGCAGGCTTACGTACGTGTTGAAGATCCCATGTCATGCTATTTTAGGGTTAATAATTGCATTTGGGGTACGACTAGAATAGGTTTACATGCCTTGCATGTTAAAAATGCCCCTTATTATTCTCACACCGTTCAATTCCGCAAAACCAATTTCAGTGTCTTTCAAAAACGCTCTGTTTTGCATCATGTTGCTTTAAGGCCCCCCTCCCTCCGCCTCCCCCTCCTCTGCTGTGATTGGTCAACACGCCCACTCGGTTGCGATTGGTCGAACGCTTGGTGGGTGTCTCTGCACCCCCGCAAGAAGTTTTAAACATCGTCGGTAGCCTGGTGGTGGGACTTCTGCACTTCAGCCCCGCCCACTGCACAGTCTGACGTCACACTATTACGGAAGTAAAGTTTGAGCGCAAATGAGATGTTTCACTCACTTATTGAGGGATGTTCTCGGTGGGTGCGAATTCTCCCCCTGGCTATGAGTTATATTTTTCTAGTTTAGGAGACGTAGAACAACATATAGCAAACCAACATTGGACATGGTGAAGAGTTGGTGCTGTCCGTGGTGCTGAAACAGCAGTAGTCATCAGCAGTGACAGCTAGCGGGCCTCAGAGAACATTCCTCTTGAATCCCTCTATGAAAAAGGCCTTTCACAAATTTCTTAACGGACACACAAAGTGTTTTGTCCCCTCCGTGTAATTGAAGCATTTCGTTTGCTTTGAAGTTGCTTTCCTCCGCCCTCCTCTCTCTCTCTCCCACTTGAATCAAAATCAATGACTCAATAGAAATGCTTTCCTGTCCACTCGGGACAGAGCAGGAGGAGAGCTGTTCGCAGTGTGGCCGGGGGGGACAGGGCCCCGATTCCATTTCTTTGGCCGCCGCCATCGTCGTCATATAGTGGAGGAATCGGTCGGGCCGTTTTTACACTCCACCACACTCCACCACACAAAAATGAAGAGATGTTTGTGTGACAGTTCGGGCTTTTCCTCCTATCGACATATGACTAACGTGACAGATATCAGCCGGATGAAACACTTTGTGACACCCAGCCACGCCCTCTTGGTCTAGACTCTAGCGCGACAATCTATTTTCAACCACACTTATGATCATACACCTCCCATGTCACACACACACCATTTACACCACACACACACACACACACACACACACACACACACACACACACACACACACACACACACACACACACACACACACACACACACACACACACACACACACACACACACACACACACGACCAGTAGGGGTCAGCCTTCCAGCCCACAAGCTAGATGTTAGCAATTTAGCTTCCGCCTTCTTCATGACATGCACGGCAGCATGCAGTGAAACGCAGAGCAGAAGGAGAGGCCGTCAAGTCAGACAGCTTGGCAGATGTTTCTTCAGACACGCCCTACGGCGGAATACAGATGCGAGGGACGGCGCCATCGGACGCTGGGAGTAAAGTGAGCGAACGCAGCGAGAGTCACGAAGCGGGGTCGAGTTCCCTCCTCCCCCCCCCCGAAAACGCGAACACAGGTCGCTTTCTATAAAAGGTCACGACACACACGCCCGCCACAGACCACACGAGCACAGCAGGCCAGAGGAGCCACGTCTGAGAGCGACGTCCAACCGGGGGAATCATCTGGTGTCTGATTGACTCTTCCCGCCCAAAAAAAAACCCTGGCAACATCAAGAGAGGGGGAGCGGGGGGTTTAGGATGAGGCGGAACGCAGGACGGATCCACAGGCTGCTGGTGGCGGGGCGGGAACATTAAAAATTCATAGGTTTAGCCCCGGGAATCTGGGCTGAACCGAGGCGCATTGGTGGGCCGGTCACGTCCCACTCACCTCGCGGGCACCTGAGGTGAGCATGGGGGGGGTGGGGGGGCTGCAGGTGACACCTGGGGGCCCCGGAGGTAAACGTAGGCGTCCATTATGGCACGACGGCTCGGGTTTTGATGAGTCATCACTACTGAACGGCAGGAATATTTTTGTGTTTTTCATTTCACATCAAGCCTGGTCAAACACGTCGGACACTAGGCTTCAACCTGGAATCGGACATTTGCATTGCAGATATTAGACCTTTGAATGCCAATAGGGTCCGATTCCTATCCCATCCTAGGGTACTCTAGGGTACCCTAAACCTGGAGTCTTCCGTTTGACGTGTCATAGTAAACTGCACCATGATTTTTCGTACACTGCAAAGGAAACAAACAACCTGATTAAATCACGACTCTTGAATCCCTCGATGAAAAAGGCCTTTCACAAATTTCTTAACGGACACACAAAGTGTTTTGTCCCCTCCGTGCTGACTTTGATGCAGGTTTTTCGTTCTGCAATCTGATTGCAATAGACCGCATTTCCAGCCCGCGGGCTGTTTTACGGGGTCCTGGGGGGCCGGGGTTCCAGAGCCACCACAATGGCTGCTACTGGACCAGGACCGGAGGGACCTGAAGGGGTCCGAGGGCAGCTGCGGGGGGAGAGGGAGAACCGACTCGGGCCGGGGGGGGATAGGAGCAAAGAATAGCCGTGGAGGATGGCACACAAAAGGCCGAGCGTGATAGGGCGAGGGGAGAGGGGTCAGGGCCCGCAGCACAATGGGAGAATGGGACGGGGATAAAGACCTTTGCCACGGGGCTGGCAGGCTCAGCGGGACGCCGGGTGCGACAGCATTAGTCGTCCCCTTCAAACTCAAGCGCTGAGAAGGTAAGTTCCACACACGCATGCATATACACACACACACATAAACACACACACCAGTCATTTATTTCCTAATAACCAAATTAAAGAACAAATTTCACGGGGAGAAGATGTATGAAACGGGACCAGGCCACTAGGACAACAACAAACCAAACAGAGCCTAAAAAGCAGGCAGCAAAGCTGCTCTAATTAATGTGAAGACCTAACGGAAAACAACACCGGCGGCCTTCGACCAAACAACGGCAGAAACAGGGGAGTAAAGTAACTATTCCCTGTGAAACGGCTCCAGCACCACTCCAGCAGTACATCAAAGGCATTCTCTGCTCCCGCACATGATGAATGGGACCCCCGTGGGCAGTAAAGGGAGAGGTATGGCGGTGGATCTGTACAGGGTGTGTTTGTGTGCGAGTGTCTGCATATGCTTGCGTGTGTGCGTGCGTGCGTGTCTGCATATGCGCACGTGCGTGTGTCTCAATGTGTGTGCGGGCGCG
Source organism: Gadus macrocephalus (assembly GCF_031168955.1). Lineage (NCBI taxonomy): Eukaryota > Metazoa > Chordata > Actinopteri > Gadiformes > Gadidae > Gadus > Gadus macrocephalus. Next base: position 12,250,636 of record NC_082398.1, on the reverse strand, counting down.
TTTGTGTATGGGAGTGTGTGTGTGTGTATGGGAGTGTGTGTGTATGGGAGTGTGTGTGTATGGGAGTGTGTATGGGAGTGTGTATGGGAGTGTGTGTGTGTGTGTATGGGAGTGTGTGTGTGTATGGGAGTGTGTATGGGAGTGTGTGTGGGTGTGTGTGGGAGTGTGTATGGGAGTGTGTGTGTGTGTGTGTGTGTGTGTGTGTGTGTGTGTGTGTGTGTGTGTGTGTGTGTGTGTGTGTGTGTGTGTGTGTGTGTGTGTGTGTGTGTGTGTGTGTGTGTGTGTGTGCGTGTGTGCGTGTTCACGAAAACCGCAGTTCAGGTAAAGACAACAGCAAGAAATCAGCATTAGAAGGGCCCTGCCAGCCCTCCCGTGTGCTGATCCACACCGCCCCCCTCCACACAGAGTCCACTGCCAGGCCAGTTTAGGCGGTGGGTCCATGGATGCCCAGCACAAGTCTGGAACACCCCCTCTAGGTATTGAGCCAGGGCTTATATCCACCTCTCTCCCTCTCGTAGGAAGCCTGGCACAAATTGACAGAGCGATAGGGGGCCAGGACTGCTTTTTTTGCGGTAACATTGCTCATGGCTCCCAGGCCGAAGAGGTACGTGGGTTTGATTCCCGGTGTCCGGCTGCAAGATGCGCAATCCACTGACCAGTTCCTTCATAACGTGATCTGAATTGACTGCGAGAGAGGTTGTCACCTAGTTTGATTGTGCTTTATAGATAGTGTATCATGCACTCCCCCTGTGGACGGCAGTAGCTCAGGAGGTAGAGCGGCTGGTAACCAGAAGGTTGTTTGTTCGATCGCCGGCTCCTCCGAGCTGAGTGTCGAGGTGTCCCTGAGCAAGGCACCTAACCCTGACTGTTAGCTCCCGACGAGCTGGCTGTCGCCTTGCATGGTTGACTCCGCCGTCTGTGTGTGAATGTGTGCGTGAATGGTGAATGTGAGGCAATATTGTAAAGCGCTTTGGGTGGCCAATGGTTAGAAAAAGGGCTATATAAATGCAGTCCATTTACATTTATATAATACACAGGCTAACTAACGGCATCTCTCCATGATACTACACTGGCCTGGCTCGACCTGGTTAGAGATGGCACAGCTGGGATTTGCATCTCCATTGCAACAGGGTTGCCCACTCGAAGGGGTGTCCTCATCTGATGATGCGCTTATCTTAAATAGATAACACACACGACACACTAACTTCTATAGCCTATTTTGTGACATTTCGTGTATTTGTGTGGTTTCCTTGATGATGAATTCCGTCTGACAATATCCCCCCTTTGTTGCTTCCCTAATCTATAGCTAATCTAATGTCATAGCTCATTGAGCCCAGAGATTAGTCAGATTAGTCTTGTGTACACATTGGACAATGCTTCACACATTTCCTGGAGTGCAACACAAAATCCTTGATGCGTACAAATAATAACTAATCAAGCTACCGAGAACCCTAGCCGCACTCGGCGTGCATGGCAATGCATTTAAAATACAAGAACGCACAGTTCATTGTGCTTTTATAGTACTCAGCGATCCAATCAGCAACCAGGGCTGACGTCACTGCAGCCCGCTTGGAGGCGGGGCGCTCGCTTCGGCCCCCCCTCGGATGTGGTCCATCTCGGGGGTCGAGTGGCACAGCTAGGCCCATTTAAACCGGTAATGGAAAGGCGAATCGGCATTGTTTGTGTTGACCCGTCCAAAAGCGCAAATGAAAAATGGTAGCCATAGTAACTGAGCTTTCATGCTGTGAACGTCTCCTTCCCTGAACACAGTTCTCCTAAAGTTATGGAGTTTATAATAAACCCTTGAGAAAGAGTCTATGGTTCCTCTGATACCGTGTGGCACGATGAAATTTATGCGTTGAAAGGCGCAAATAGAACAAAAACATAGAAACTGTTCCAATTAAAATAAAGCCATCACAAGTAGGAAAGTAGATCATGATGTCGTCTTTATCAGATAAACCATCAGACGGTAATTTGAGTTGCTTCTCCCCCTATTTTCCCAAAGCGTGGTGGTAATTACACTAGCTTCTCGGCGTCTACAATGTGTTTCCCTCTTAACACACAGCCTATCCTGAATGCCTTTGACTAAGAAGAATAAACCTTTTAGTCGTCGCCTCCCCTGCTTTGAAATGTCATGAGGAGCCAGCATGGTGCATTGCAGTATGTGTGCATGCTCTGTTCACACTGCACATGTGTATGAAGTTCATCCAGTTGCTTTCTGGTTGAGTGAGAATAAGCTAGTCTCTCTCTTTTCCTTGCCTCGTCTAGCATCTCGTTGCCACACACACACACACACACACACACACACACACACACACACACACACACACACACACACACACACACACACACACACACACACACACACACACACACACACACACACACACACACACACACACACACACTGGGGCAAAAATAAATCCTAATTACACGTTAATGAGCTTTTGACGATCCCATGTCGTCTTCGGAACAAAAAGTCCTGTGCAGTGTTCTTAACATTAATCATATTGTTCTTACCAGGCATTTCAATAAATAAAATGTCATCAAAAGTTCTACCTGGGAAAATGCCTGCGTTGTTTTGGGCCGTAAATGCATGGGTTGTTTTGGGCCATAGATGCATGCCCACAGTAGCGCCTGCATGTGTGTTCACATCCCTGCATCCCTATCCTTTATCGTTGTGGACGTATGCTAGGTCTGATGTGCTGGGTTTGGCTGCAGGGGTAGTGAACACTACATCAGACCACATGCAAAGTGCTGCCACAGAAAACACATCAGGGAGAAGGCAATTTGCACCCAGTTATTTATGGTCATGTGCGAGGACTGCATGGGTTGCACGTGTTTTTGTGCATGTGCACAGAGCTGACCGTCCTTGTCTCTGATTATATTCAGATTGAGACAAATAGAAGGGTGCCTGCCTCTCTCTGGAGACCTTTGGATTACCCCAACGCGCACACACACACACACACACACACACACACACACACACACACACTTTGATTTGTGTCTGATGATCACGGTAGTCTTGGTGCACCAGCTGTGCAATCATGCACGCACACAACCAATGATTGTGTAAGCGCATGTGTTTATAGGTGTGCGTTAAGAGTGTCGTTTCCTATGATCAATCTCTTTCCCTATCTCGTTTGCGTTCCCCCCCCCCCGACTTTATCTTACCCAAATGTTCACCGCCTTGATTTACCTTTGCTGTATTCAGTTATCAATCACAATAGGGGATTTTGTACAAAAGCAAGATGAGAGAAAGAGATGGAGTGAGAGATGGAAGGGAGGGTTGGAGGGGGATAGAGAGAGGGAAAGAGATATGTAGGGACAGAGAGAGATCGGAGGGAGGGGGGGGGGGGAGAGAGAGAGATGATTCACATCAGCATGGAGATAATGTTCAAAGATAAACACACAGCCGTTCATCAATTTGCCTGTGTTTTGCGTGCTTCATGTTTGTGCGATGGATGTTAATGTATTTGTATGGAGTTGATTAAACCAAAGCTATATTTAGCCCGAGGCAGTTAGTGACTGCCTCGTGCTCCAACCCACACACACACACACACACACACACACACACACACACACACACACACACACACACACACACACACACACACACACACACACACACACACACACACACACACACACACACACGTCTGCTGTATCACGTTGAGTTTGACTCATTCTTTAGTATTCTGCACTCATACTTGGACCAAAATAGACGAAATGTATTTTCAACGCAATTTCCATTCAGATAAACTGAATCACAAGCAAGACTTTGACTTGTTTTTCAAAGTATGCGAAAAAAAAAAAATATATATACCATAAAAGAACCCTGTTTATAATCAGCGCCAAAAGGGAGCGCCTGGTCCACATTAATAACATCCTGCTTTATCTCCGCCGTTTCCCAGATTGCTAGATGTCCTCCGTGCATCCCAGAATGACGTCTCCGAAGCCCAGACGATCAATTAGGAAGGATTGGTGCGCTCTTTTAAAATAATGACCCACCTAGGAGCCCCCCCCGCTCCACAAAGAGAACTGCGCTCTCCATCCCGGGTTGTCCAGATGGTTCTTCCCGGCAGCAGAACGGCCATCCTTTATTCCATTGAAATTGGTTGCAGCCAATCACAGATCCTGCTCGGGTTGATGTTCACTTTTTTGGCGGAGGTTGTACTTTCTAATAAAAACAAGCAGGCGGACCCGCAGACAACCTCTGGTGATTAATTATTGAGCGCGGACACGGCGGCACGCGGCCTGCCACCCTGGAGCAGGACGCGGGCGAGGAGGACACGGGGATCAGACACTGCGCTACTGACTCCACTGACGCTGGATCTGAGAAAAGGCCCGAGATATTTTAGGAAATGACAGCGGGGGTGGAGAGAGGGAGTGTGTGGGGGGGGGGGGGAGGGGGTTGGGTGAGAGAGAGAGAGAGAAACGTGCTCACAAGCAGCATATTTAGCACGCCAACGCAGTAACACAGAATTCTGACAGGCGATGGCAAAAAAAGAAGGTAGGAGGGGTTTATGGATACAAAGAACAGAGCCAAGAATGCTCCGTCCGGACAGCTGGGGTGGGATGGAGAGGAGGATGTGTGTGAAGAGGGGTTAGACATTTACAGACAGAGAGAGCAGGAGAGAGAGAGAGAGAGAAAGAGAAAGAGAAAGAGAAAGAGAGAGAGAGAGAGAGAGAAAGAGAAAGAGAAAGAGAAGAGAGAGAGAGAGAGAGAGCGCACGAGAGAGACGGAGCAACAGAGGGAGGGAGAGAGACTGAGCGACAGAGGGAGGGAGAGAGACACAGAGACAGAGAACATGGGGATGGTGTGTGTGTGTGTGTGTGTGTGTGCATGCTCACAGTGTCAACATGCAAATGAGAAACGACTCCAAGCACCAGCAGTACATAGCAGGCAGCTAGAGTGTTGGAGAGAGAGCGAGGTAAGGTAGAGATGAGAGAGAGAGAGAGAGAGAGAGAGAGAGAGAGAGAGAGAGGTGGAGAGAGAGAGAGCAGAAGGAGACTCAGAAATGAAGCCCCAAATGAAAATTGAGGAAATGTGAGAAAGCAATTCATCTGTAGACTCATCCAGATCTCCACCTCGCCTCCTAGTTTCCCCCTGCCTCTAAAGGGGAGTGTGTGTGTGTGTGTGTTTGAATGTGTGCATGCATGAGTGGGTATAACCATATTCTGGCATCCAATAGTTCTTACATCATAGTTGCTTTGGTATGACAAGCACACGCACCCACAAAACACACACACAGTAAACAGCTATTCCAGCAGCGATTGCCACAACAGGGGGGTATCAGGCAATTGACCGCCATTTGAGGTCCACACACACACACACACACACACACACACACACACACACACACACACACACACACACACACACACACACACACACACACACACACACACACACACACACACACACACACACACACACACAGCATTTCTCCTGCTAATCTCAGACCAACTCTACCTAACTCTTCTAACATCTCTTCCGTGACACCGGTTACTCCTTTTCCTCATCCCCCTCTCCCTCCCTCTCTCTTCCTGCTTCGCTCTCTCATCCTACTTCAATCAGTCTTCCCCCCCCTGCTCCCTTTCCAAGAAGCAGATGCCGGCGAGCAACGTTGTCGTCTCTCTTTGTCTCGGTCCCTCCTCCCCTCTCGCGTTCTCAGTCTCTCCCTCCCACTGTTCGTCTCACTCACTGTCTCTCTCTCTCTCTCTCTCTCTCCTTCCCTCTGGGTCTCACTCGCTGCTTCTCTCTCCCTCTGTTTGTCTCTCTCACTGCATCTCTCTCCCTCCCTGTTTGTCTCACTCACTGCTTCTCTCTCTCTCTCTCTCGCCCGATCTCTGCCCTCCCCTGTCTGTCACACTCACCGACTCTCTCTCCTTCCCTCTGTGTCTCACTCACTGCTTCTCTCTCCCTTCCATCTATGTCCTTCCCTGTGTCTCGCTTACTGCCGCTATCTCTCTCTCCTTCCCCCCCATCTCTCTCCTTCCCTCTGTCTTACTCACTGCCTCTCTCTCTCCTACTCTCTTTGTCAGTCACTGCCTCCCTCTTTGTCAGTCACTGCCTCCCTCTATCTCTCACTGCCTCCCTCCCCATCTGTCCCCATCCCTCTGTCCCACCCCGTCACTGCCTCTGTCCCTCCCTGGGTCTATCTCCCCGTCCCTCTAGGATGACCGGAAGGCCGTTGTGTCTCTATCCAGCAATCACGGAATAAACAACCTGCTCCTTCAACGGAGACGGGTAGAGGATTGAAAAAAAGAAAAAAGAACGATTTACGGGAAGCTCTGCTAATGGTAGGGAAAATACACCAACTAGGGGCGATAAATAACAGCAGAAGAAGAAAGCCGGCACCACACACACACACAAATGCGGCAAACTGGTTCTCAACTAATGGAAGTGTGATTCGTGTGAGTCACTGTGACGTGGACATTTACAGGTGTGAACTCCCACTCACTTTTGCCCTTCTGTGGCATCACCCCAGACCACTCCCTCCCTCCCTTATCCTCCTCCACCCCTAGCAGCCCCGCCTCAGTACCTGTTACCGTGGGATTAAACATGACTTAAAATTCAATCAGCCGGCGGCGGCCGGAAGGACAGGCACAGAGGATGAGGAGAGGGAGAGAGAGGGAGAGAGAGAGGTGGAGAGAGAGGGAGAGAGACAGAGACAGAGACAGAGAGAGAGAGAGAGAGAGAGAGAGAGAGAGAGAGAGAGAGAATTGAAACACCCAGAGAGAGAGAGACAGAGAGAGAGAGAGATGGGGATAAAGACACACACAGAGGTTAGAGACACAGAGATGAGGGAGAGAGACAGAGGCTGAGGAGAGAGGAGAGTGACAGAGAGGATGAGTAAAATGGGAGAGGGACAAAGAGATAGACATGCGTGAAAGAGCATAATGACCAAGTAGGTTAGATAAAATAATGACAGAGAGGGAAAGTGTGAGTGGAGAGAGACAAGAGAGACGAGGTGGATGAGAGTGGGAGAGTGGAAGAGAGAGTGGGAGAGTGGAAGAGAGAGGGGGAGAGTGGCAGAGAGCGAGAGAGAGAGAGAGAGAGAGAGAGAGAGGGTGGACCGACGGAGGGGGGGATAGATTGCACAAAGAGACAGACAGCAGAAAGAGGATAGAGAAGAAAAAAGAGCGGGAGAAAGAACGAGGGAGAGTGAGGGTAAAGTTGAGGCTGATGGATACAAATACAGATATGAGGGAGGAAACGAGAGAGACAAGGTGGAGGCAGCAAGGGAGGTATGAGAAAGAGCGAGGGAGAGAGCGAGGTGAAGAGAGAGAGAGTGAGAGATGAGGGATGAACAGGGATGAGTGAGTTCACTGTTAAAGAAGAGCCATAGAGAGCGCTGCAGCTGCGAGAGAGAGCTGAAAACACACACACACACTAGCACACGCACGCCGCGGTGAGAGGGAGCGTGAGAGAGAGAGACGGAGTGAGAGAGAAAGCGAGAGAGACGAAAAAACACACGCTGGTGCCAGAGCGAGAGCGCATAGCGAGAGAGGGGGATGCGTGTTTTCCTGCGCGCCACTGCTGGACACTGAGAAGGGGCGAGAGAGCGAGCGAGAGAAAGGTAGAGAGAGAGGAATTACAGAGAGAGAGAGCGAGAGCGAGAGAGAGAGAGAGAGAGAGAAAGAGAGAGAGAGAGCGAAAGAGAGAGAGAGCGCCGGATAGCAAGATGTGACAGAGACCGCGAGTCGTGGAAGAAGCATCCAGAAAAGCAGGTTAGTGGTTCCAACCTTTTCATCCCGACGAAGGGCACGCAGATAAGGTACTGGGGAGGGAGACAGTGAAGGGGGAAAAGGGAGTGGAGGACGAGATAGAAGAGGGGGGAAACAAAGCGGGAGAAAGCAAAAGAGTGTTTGGTGTCGAGAGTTGGGGAAAGGCGAGGGACTCGGGAAGGACGCACTGAGAGAGGGGATAGATTCCTCCTGAAGGAAATGTGCGCGTGTCCGTGTTGGACGTGCGCATCTAAAGACAGATGGACCAGCGATTTCCCTTGTTCTCTGTCCACCTCACAACGTAGTCGTAGCAAACAGCGTGATCGTCTGCTCACGGTGTTGTCCACTTAAACATTGTCAGTAATAGGCTGCTTGATTGACAGGTACGAATAATGTTTATAGAAAGAGGGGGGGAGGGAGGGTGGGGGGGAGGGGGCTCGGTTTAGGTGGGGGTGGAGGATGCAAACTGGGACCGCCACAAATCAATAGCTCAGTTGTTTCATTAGAACGCGTGTGTGTGTGTGTGGGTGCCCATGTGTGTGTGTGTGTGCGCATGTACGTGTGTGTGTGCCCTGTGTGTGTACGCAATGCAGACGTTCCCGTGCGCGCCTGAGACCAGCGCGTCTCTGCCTGTCAGAAGGAGAGCGGGGGGGGTCCGCGGGCGTGTACTCAAGCTCACGCTCCCGCGTGTCTGGTGTGTGTGTGTGTGTGTGTCTGTGCGCGTATAAAAGGGCGATGAGCCGTGCATAACAAGGATCTCAGAACTATTGATCTGTCTATGAAAGGGGGGGAGGTGAGGGAGGGACAGAAAGAAAGAGGGAGGAAGTGAGCGAGAATTTGGGAATGGAAGATCGAGACGACAGGCAGTTCACAGAGGGGGGGGGGGGGGGGGGGGGGGAAAGAGAGAGAGAGAGAGAGAGAGAGAGAGAGAGAGAGAGAGAGAGAGAGAGAGAGAGAGAGAGAGAGAGAGAGAGAGAGAGAGAGAGAGAGAGAGAGAGAGAGAGAGAGAGAGAGAGAGAGAGAGAGAGAGAGAGAGAGAGAGAGAGAGAGAGAGAGAGAGAGCGCGCCGTTGGGAGGAAAAACAAATGTGATAAAGTCAAACAACCCCTCACTCCCATCATCGTTGTTTGTGCGTGTGGTTTTGTGTCTGTGCAGGTTGTTCACAGAGCTCTCCAGAACAACAAGATGGACGACCGTGTGAAACACACACAGAGAGGTTGAACCTGCACTTCACACCTGAATAACACACTATAGCCACAGAAACATTGAGATAAATACTAAAAACGTCTCCGTCTGCCGACACACCCTTCGAGAGAACTCTGGTCGGGGGACGCCATGATAGGAGAGAGCGAGGAAGAAAAGGAGAACTGAGAGGGAGACACAGAGACGCAGAGAGAGAAGTGAGAACTGGAGACGATGGATCCTATTGGTCATGTGACAAAGTAGACTACCAACGCCTTTACCCATCGTTCACGGTTTTAACTCCCTCTGCGCCAAGATCACACTTTAGGATTTTCCGCAGGCGGGGAGAAGGAGAAGGAGGTGAACACGGAACGACAGAAAACCACAGAGAGCGGATAAAAATAGGATCTGGAGCGGAGCTGGAGAGCGTGTACCGGAGCTCTACTTGGGAATACCGCACTGGGAACTACGCCGTGATTCTGGATTCTACTTTTTATCTTTTCCTTCTTCTTCTGCTGCTGCTGCTGCTGCTGCTCTGTTCCGAGCGGGAGCAGGGAGCTGGGAAGAACCAGGGCTTGGAATTTAGCTGGTGTGCACCCTACTTTTCCCTTCCTTCTCCCTCTCTGACCTACATCCCACGCACACATTGTTTGATGTGTGTGTGGCGTGGTGGTGTACCGAGAACAGTAGGATACCTCGTTTTTTTTCTTCCATACACAAACACACACACTGTTGACCCCACAAACGGAGGAACACCTGCAGTGAAATCTGTGCCAAAGACACACATAAGCCCACACACGCACACACCAACACACAACAATCTGGATAACATGTGGAGCTGATTTGGACTCTGAGGTCACCCAGACAGAAAAGGTAACATTTTCAACATGTTCACACACACACACACACACACACACACACACACACACACACACACACGGCATGCTAGCGGGAATAAGCGGTTAGCTGGATCCATATTCACATGGTTAAGTCCCTGCATCCCTGAGCACGTCAACCAGTGAGTGCCATCAGCTTCTACACTGGCAACTCGATGTTCACCCCCCCCCCCCCCCTCCATGCACACACACACACACATGAATAATGAACAGATGTGCATTTAGAACAGCAACATAAAAGGTGAACACAGGAGTGCACATGTTTCGTGAAACAGAGTCGCACGTGTCAGACACACTCACGTGCACGTGTCATACAGACACACAGGCATGTGGCACACACACACACGCGCACATGACATACACACACACACACACACACACACACACACGCAAAGACGCACGCACACACACACTCGCACGTGACACACACTCAGTCTATCAGTTTGTATGATTGTTTTTTGGGGGGCTTTACTGCAATTGGCAGCTTCTTTTCTAATCTCTCTCTTTCTTTATTTCTCTCTCTCGCTCTCTTTCGCTCTCATCTTTGTACCGGATTCAACCAACAATCCACCACCCATGGGAAAATGCCACTGATGCGTGTGTGCATCTCTGTGTGTGTGTGTGTGTGTGTGTGTGTGTGTGTGTGTGTGTGTGTGTGTGTGTGTGTGTGTGTGTGTGTGTGTGTGTGTGTGTGTGTGTGTGTGTGTGTGTGTGTGTGTGTGTGTGTGTGTGTGTGTGTGTGTGTGTGTGTGTGTGTGTGTGTGTGTGTGTGTGTGCGCATGCACGTGCACCATCAGCCAGCTGTCCTGTATCAGATTACTGACGAGGTGCATCACAGCTAGACTTTCATCACCTTGGCTTTATGTAATCTGCCCCACTGTGTCTGCTGTGTGAGTGTTAGCGTGTATAGTAGCCGTGTGAGTGTACATGTTACTGTGTGTATGTGCGTGTGTATGTGCGTGTGTATGTGCGAGAGAGCCATCATTACCTCTCTTCGTTTTGGGGCTTTTTACATAAGCTGTGGATGTGCATGCAAACACCCACGCACCCAAGTGCGTGCTCGCACACACACTGTTGGCCCAATGACATGGGGAGATCAGAGTGACTCAGGATATCTACTGGAGGATATGAGGGGTATCAGAGACAGAAACAAGCACAGCTACTAACAAACTCCCAGATTGAAAGCTGTAATGAAAGCTATTGCCATAGCCTCTAAAAGGATACACGAGAGAGAGAGAGACGACAAAATGTAACACTCAAACAATTGTACAATCTCTGGTTTAAAAGGCAGGATAACAGAGACAGGTTCACGGTGTGTAAACAAGGCAGGAATACAGACAGGAACAATGCATCACAGGTGACTCGGGGGTGAGCGATAGATGGGGCTTGAAATGGATCTCGCATCCCTCCGCTGTGATAAATGATTATATTACGATGGAGTTTCCCGCCGCTTTGACAACATTGATGAATCTTACTTCAAACTATGAATAGCTCTGCACAATGTACAATTACAGCCACGGATGCTGGGACGCTTTGATCCACAGTGTCTTACATCATGTACAAGCGCATACGTTCTGAGCACGGGTAGCCCTGGTGGGAATCAAACCCCTAACGCCCCTGTCGTCCCTGCCAACCCTGCGCCAGTTGAGCAGTGACAGGACCAGCGTTCCAAGGACAAACGACGTCCAGTAGGCACCGATCGCTAGGAACAACAAAAACATGGGGGCAATCCGAAAGGGGTTGGTGAGCAAGGGGGGGGGGGAAGCGTCGCCAGCATGGTTGACACAGAACACATGAGAGAGGGCCCAGCCGAGCGTCGCGCCGGCGAGATGGGGGGAGGGATAACACAGGAGGAAGGTATCTGGCTGAAACCACAAGAGGCCCGCGAACACCACAGATGTCAGACAGCACAGGCCAAGTGTTTGTTTTAGCTGGGATGGGGAGAGAAGGGCCGAAGGCAGACGTGGAGAGCACTATATCGAGGTGAATGGGCGGTGTGAGTGGGTGCAAGCCGAGCCAGAAGAAGACAAAAGGGACGATTATCTAAAACATTTATAAAGGTTGATGAGAGAAGCACTCAGGAGGGCACCAAGACGGGGGGGGGGGGGGGGGGGGGATGGGCGAACGGCTGCTACGAGATCTGGAGAGAAGGAAAAGTAACACTATTTGGATCCGTGTGGTGTAACGACCCACATTAAAGAGAAACAAAACACACACACGCGCTCGCTTTAGACCCCCCGGGAGAAGAGATGAAAGGCAGGCACACTGAGGAAATGATGGATGGATGAAAGGTCAACACAAGACAGAAAGAGAGGAGGAGAAGGCGTACAGTAGATATCGAGGAACCGAGACGTTAATCTCTGAATACAGCCGGCTCCGAGATGAGCGATCCGAGCAGAACGACAAAGACAGAGACGAGGGTCACACAACGCACGGCCTTGGCTCGGGGGGGGGTGGGGGGGGGGGGGGGTGGAGATGTGAGTGAGAAGGCAAGATGAAAAAGGCATGGGGCGGAGAGGCGGCTTGTGGTCAGACATTAAGAGCGACTAATGGAGAAGTGCTGACGGTCAAGAAGAGAGGAGGGGAGAGCGGCACGGGGCCGAGGGATCAAAGGGAGAGGGGAGGCATGGGGAGGAGCGGAGAGGAGGGGAGGGGAGAGGGGGAGGGGAGGGGAGGAGTCGACGGAGGGAGGGAGGTTAGGATCGCTGATTAAGATGTGTGCCAGGTTTGGTTTGGGGTTTGATGAGCTAACCAAACCAGAGTCGTGGCAACCGCTGGGGGAGCCAGAAGGGATGTAAGGGTTCAGGGGAAGGGGGGGCTTAGGAAGAGAGAATAGGGAGAGGAAGGAAGGGGGAGAGAGATGAAGATGGGAGAGGGGGTGCTGACGATCAGTGTGTCGGTTCTTTCTCTACATGAAGGGCAGAGAGAAGAGTTTAAAGAGTGAGAGTGAGAGAGAGAAGTTGATGACTCTGGGACAGGGGGAATTACCGAGGGAAGACACAAGTGCATAATAACAGACAGAGTGGAGGGAGGAGAGGAAAGCAAATGTGAGCCTGCTTGTTGGAGAGGGGGGGAGGCGGGCCGGTGCATGCAGGGGAGAGGAGGCAGATCTCTACCGATTGAGGGCCTCATTGTTCGGGGTGTAATTACCCAGGGTGCACTCAGAGAGTCAGGTCCGAGACTGAACCACCAGCAGGGTCTATTGAACCCATTTCAATAGCTACCTTCAATGAGACCAAGGCAAAAGTGAAAGGTGCATGTTCTATATTTAAAAAACCATTTATCACTCAAATCCCAGGAGAATAAAAAGCAAATAGGTGTTGTACTGAGAAATCTCAAATTCAATACATTTGTCCGGCCGGGTCCGTAATTTGTTCACCAATCAATGTCAAGCAATTACACCGCCTTGTGCTGGCTAGTCCTCATTGACATGCAGGCATGGCCCAGGTTGAGAACACTAATGTGTCAGGGGTCTAAAGGAATTGGGCAATTTCAAAGGGAAACGTTCACCATTGTGTTGTTTCGGATCTCCATGACATGGCACAACGTCGCGATACAACGGCTCCTAGTTGTGTCAGATGTTTGACACGTCGTGAGGTTGAGAAGCTAGCATTTTCTTCTGGTTTCTTCACAGTACCGTCAATTAAGCAACAAAGGGAGAGCTGAATCGCAGGGTAATAATTGGAGCTGTTGGGATGGCACCATTGATCTCAGCCGTCATTACACTAGCGGGAGATCGCCAATTTCATCTTTACCCCTTTCAGAAAACCAGACAATAGAAAAGCGCAGTCTTAATGAGGTTTCACTGCCGGTGGCACATGTTATACATATTGATAAGCCCCGCGCTAAGACTTGTGGACACACGCGTCAATACCGAATGCTAATCTTAGCTGGTTGCGTAATATCCACGGCGTGTGTGTGTGCATTTAAAGCAGTGCGATGACATTGAGCGTAGAGTGCGAGCATGAACGTGATGCCTGAACGAACAGCCCATCTTGCTGGGATATCACGAGGTTAGGCATCATCTTGCAACAGCTTAGCATCATCGTATGGGGCCTTACTGTGAGGGACTTCAAATCCACAGGGGGGAAGCAAAGCAGAGGGAGGGGAAGGGGGGCGGGGGGGGCAGGGGGCGAGGAGAGGGTAGGTCTTTCGACAGATGTCCTTGGACTGAAACCCGTTCCCTAAACACAAGTGTAGGACCTACGCGAAAGGAAGACTAGCACCAGAGACCCGCGGTTTCCTCTCCCTCCACCTGCCCACCCTCCACCGCAGTTCCCCTCCCTCTCTTCCCACCGCCTCTCTGCTTCCCCACCCCCCCCCCCCCCCCCCCCCCCCCCTGTTATGGACGGAGGCAGTGGCGGGACGGGATAAGTAGGATGAAAAGCTTACGCACACATGAAGGCGCGTGTTGTGACCGGGCCCGTCTCGTGTGTGTGTTGGCGTCTTTATAAAGTAATCAATCCAGCGCCTCACAAGCCACTCAGCCCCCTTGTTTGGATCTGAATGACCCACTGTGTCGAGAGCAGCCCACTGATTGGCTCATTGTCTCTCGGGGAGCGGGTCTCCCAGCACCCACCCCCCCACCCCCCACACACCCTGCTGAGTCATCAAGACCTAACATCTACTTACACACGGGTGCAGCATGCAGTGCAATGCTAATACATAAACACACACACACACACAAACATCTTGACAGAAAGATGCACCAACAGATGTGCTCGCGCACGTGCACACACAAGTCACACACACATTATGAAACGCAAGAAGGCACGAGCGATTGGTGGGCGGCATGAGGTAGAGAGCAAGAGTGCGAGAAAGAGAACGCTTGAAAGAGATTGCTTGCCACATTAAGCCTCTGATGAGGAGAGCACTTACGCTTCATGTATTTCAGGCCCTCAGATCTGCACTGCATTCTCTGAGAGTGTGATTCTGTGTGTGTGTGAGTGGGTCAAAGGAATGTATGTCTGTGTTCGCAATAGATGGAGAGCTGTGGCTGTCTGTTGGCCTGTGAGGCAGAGCAGGTGATTGGGCGCATCCCAATAAAGGAGGACAAGCCAAAGTTTTCCAAGCACCCCCTGGGTGACCCTTCGCGTGTGTGCATGCACGGGGGCAACCACCCCCACCCCCCCACACACCCCATTACCACTCCACACACACACAAACACAGGAGCCAAATGTCAGTCGGGCTGGGATCCAAAGTAATAGATAGAATTCACAAGAACCGTTGACCCTACTATCGGACGTGATAGGAATAAATCATTGCAAATTGTCTTGCTTTATGGACGGCTCTAAGAAGCTAAATAAGATGGGGGAATGGGCCTCCTCCCAGGTCCCATTAGTTTTGCCTGAATACTCACAGGCAACAACTTTTATCAAATTCAATGGATTAGATGTTTCATTTTTGAAAATCTTTAAAAAGTCTGAGTACAACAAATTAAAATGCGATAGATTGGAACCAGCAGTTCCACTTATAGGTTATAACTAGTTTATGAAGTGAGCCTACTATAGGGAGTGTCTGTACTTTTATTTATCTTGGTATAAAAAGAAAACTGGGCAAGATTGTTTCTGTGAAACAAGTAATTCTTATGTTGGGCAATGTATTCGAGAACAAATAATTTACAGGAAACACACCTAAAAAACACTCCACACAACACAGAATCACACCAAAGGTGTGATGTCATACCAACAAGCCATTTCAAAAAGAGCGGCAGATTTTGACAAATATAGCTATACTATTATCCTTTTATTAAGTTCTTCGGCCAGAGCTTGGAAGAGAAAACGCTGTCCTTTTGTAAGCTTCACGTAAAACAAGCAACTTTCCCCAACGCGCCTCTTCCTCGTGTTTATTTTGTGCAATTAGCATTGCAGTGGGTTCTGATTGCCTGCGAAGATTAGCATCAGCTTCCAACAACACTGCAGGGTCTGCATCAAAGACAGCCATGGGAAAAATGCTAAACTATGCTGATGCTATGCGGATAGAGAGCGCCTTACAGAAGCCTGAACAACACCCCCCCTTGTTGTAATTATCATACTTTACTTGATAATGATATGTTTGCATAAAAAAAAGACACTGCCACCTCATTAATCAGTGTGTAGCGGGGAACCGGCAGCCTTGTATTTAGCTTTACCGCTGTCACCCGCTGAACCCATCCCCGTCACGTATGGATATTTAAACACGTATGGGAGACAATGTAGATTGAGTTAAGTCAAAGTTTGTTCTTTGCAATGCAAAGTGGGAATTGTATTAGCCAGCGCCGTTCCACGATTGATCGTCTGATATTCTGCAATGTCCCTTCCTGGTCTGGTAGCATTCTGAACTTCCTTCTGTGGTGGGCTAAATGTCTCCGTTCAAATATTTTGGCTTCAATGAAGCCAACATGATGTTGTCCACCTCGTTGTCTACATTCACGGTGTATTGAAAGACAACAGCCTTAACTAAATGTGTCTGCCCTCTTCGGTCAACAAATGAGCCACACACGTAATGTTAAAAATATCACACAAAACTTCAAAGTGAGCTATGTCTGCGTCACTTTTCAAGGATTTGCGCTGTAATTTAACGGTGCCTGGCGGGCCTTTGAAGTTTCGGCGTTTGAAAAAAATGCAACATACTTTCCGAAGCTCCCTAGTTGAGTTATCCTGGTCAAACATAATCCCGAGAAGAAGAAAGAACGTTCCTACGGTAGACTGATGCTCCTGGTGTTGATGTGGCAAACATCCATTAGTTCAGGCTACCAGTGAAAACATAATGGCCGTGTGCGTTCGAGACCGGTCCTAGCGTGATAACACAAATTTGACATTATGCTGGTTTAAGGGGTTCAAGGCGATGACAAAGAGACTGCAGAGTGAATGATTAGCTGTTTTTTCCCCACGGCAGATCCGTTCCACAGTTTGGAGTAACACAGCGCCCATCTCCGCATGTTATTCAGAAATCGGAAATGCTGTCGGGACGGCTCAAACGGGATTGATTACAAAGTGGGAAGGGGGCGGGGGGAAGAGGGCAATTGAGGCATCGACACGGTTCTCCCATGTCAATGCGGATGCAGTGTCGACACCTTGGAAACCGACTGAGTCGAAGAGGAAACCCCTGTGAAGCACAGTGGGTGGAATTCCTTTTGATCCTGGTTGGAGATTTTTAGGCCCATCGACAAATCCCACCATTAGACCAAAACATTTTTGGTGGTCTTTTCTCTCTATCCATTTTTCGCTCACGCAAGTCACGTCTCTCACCCTTTCCTGTGATTATATCCCACTCATCTCACTTTCCAGTCACCCCGTTCCTCCTGACTCACAGCCTAGCATTCCTCCTCCTCTTCACTCGCATCTCCGGTTTCTCTCCACTCCTCAAATCAATCCTGTCCGCTCCTTCCCTCCCTCCCTTCTCCTGTGATGGATGGCGGTCTTCATTCGTTTATCGCCTTTACATATTTCTCTGTCCATCCGCTTAACGATGCACATTCATACACTCCCTCCCGAGTATGGCCACTTCCCCCTCTCTCTCCCTCTCTATGAAGTTTTGGGCTGTCGCAGAGATCTCCCAAGACTTGCACACTCTGCCGCGATTTGAAACTCCTATTACCTCCTTTGTCTTTCTCCCATCTGCTCTATCTTTCAAATGCTCCAATCCCTCTATCTTCACCTCTTACATGACTCCTCTCTTCCTCTCCCATCTCCTTCTTTGCCCCTGACTTTCCTCGGTAATCCTGCCTCCATCTTGGGCTCCAGCCCTCCCTCTATTTCCAGCATCTCTCCCTGTTCATTACTTCCTTCCCCTCTCCCGTCATCTCCAAGTCGATAGCTGGACGGATGGAGGGAGGTAGAGAGGGAGAGAAAGGGTGGGAGGGAGGGAGTGGGAGGGAGGAAGAGAGAGGGAGGGAGGGAGTGGGAAAGAGAGCGACCAAGAGGAAAGACAGCGAGAGAGGGAAATCGAGAGAGGGAGAAAGAGAGAGACAATGAATTGGATGAGTGGGCTCTATGAGCACGACACAGCAATATGGGCGCACTTTTGTTTCTTGCCTGGTGCACGTGTCTGCACGTGCGTGTGTGTCTCCTAATATAAAAGAGCTCTGATACAGCCCTTGAAACGAGCGCACACACGTGCTTCCGAGCTGCAGGATAATTGAAAGCTAGGTACTATAGGCATGCGTGTTTGGTCGTGTTTACGTGTGTGTTGGTAGGATAACGCCAAAATACTATGTTTCATTTTATTTCACTGCTTGAAGGCAAGAGGGCAGTGCAAACTCCACCCGCCTGACCCTTGCACACCAAACCATAGCCCCCCCCCCCCCCCCCCCCCCCCCCATCAGCAACTCAAGAGCATCCTTGACGGCCAGAGCTAGGAGGAGGGGGCTGACCACCTCACCATGCCCAGCTCCTTGCATCAGATGCAGGGGATTAGTGTGTGTGTAATGAGGGGCACTCTGGAGCCAATGTAAATGTGCTCGTTGGTAAACAGGGGAAGAGTTCCTCCTGATTGCATTAGGCCAAGCTAATGGTTTCTCTGAGGCAGCGTCAAGATGTCGCTGGAAACAAACTAGGCCTGAACACATTGGTTAAACACACACACACACACACACACACACACACACACACACACACACACACACACACACACACACACACACACACACACACAGGCATGTGTATGCAAACGCACCGAAACTCATGCATACATAAACACAAACACACTTGATTTTGATTAGAGTTAATCCGGTTGCCCTTCTGGAATCATGGGAAGAAACCAAATGACTAAAGAGACTAAACGAAAAGGAAAGACTATTAACACAAACGTGCGGTAGGCAGAGGGTTGGAGGGGCAGGTCTGGGGACTTGAGGCAACAGGACCATGCTGATACTCGGGGTGTATTCGATAACAGGGATGATGATGGCCAACACATCCTTGGAATCTATTATACTAGGATTTTTAAAATGCTCGTTTTCATTTTGAACAAAATGGTGAGTCTCAAAAACTTGAATTTCCTTCGGGATCCACAAATCCATCTAACTCTCTATCCATCCATTTTCCTCCCTCTCCATCCATCTACCTACCAATGTACCCGTCCATCAAACGATCTAACCATACATCCACAGCAGCCATCTATCTATCTGCTGTATCTATATTTGTACTGCATCCGTCTATACATCGTGTCTATCTATCAGAACTGGAACGTTCTGGAACTTGTGGGGTCGAAGGTGGTGACTCGTGATGCAAAGCCTGTGATTGGCTGTGGTGAGGTTGAGCGGTGAAGAGCTCATCCAATGGGCTTGCCGGTGTGTTCTGTGGACCAGTAGTTTAGGGGTCAAGGTCTGAGGATGGAGCGCACGTGGAAGGTGCTGACTGGGTTCTGTTTCTAGTTCAGGAGCCCGGGGTCCCTCTAGAGATCCATCTTCTAGCTCTCTTCCCCTCTTCCCCTGGCGACCCCTCTCCCCCCGGTTCTTTCTATTCCAACTTTAGCTCTCTCTCTCCCTCTCTTTCTTTCTTTCTTTCTATTCTTACTTGAGCTCTCCCTCTCTCTTTCCAATCTCACTACAGCTCTCTCTCTTTCTTTCTATTCTTACTTGAGCTCTCCCTCTCTCTTTATATTCTTACTACAGCTCTCTTTCTATTCTTAGTAAAGATCTCTCTCCCTCCCTTTTCTATCCTTACTACAGCTCTCTTTCTATTCTAACAGAAGCTCTCTTTCTATGCTAAATACAGCTCTCTCTCCATCTCTCTATTCTTACTAAGGCTCTCTCTCCATCTCTCTATCCTTACTACAGCTCTCTCTCTCTCTTTCTATTCTTAGTACAGCTCTCTATTTGTTTTTAAGTACAGCTCTCTTTTTCTCGATTAATACTAAAACGGCTTCTCCCTTTCTCGCTTATGTTCTTACAACCGTTGTCTCTTTTGTTGATTCAACTCTCTCTCTCTCTCTCTAGGTAAATAAAGCTCTTGTTCTCCTTATGTTCTCCTAATACTCCAACTCTCTCTACCTTTCTATCCCTCTTCCTACTACACCTCCCTCCCTCCCTGCCTCTCCCTCTCTCTCCCCCTCTGGTCAGACTACATCTCTCTTCCCCTGGCAGAGCAGGCTGAACCTGCAGTAGAGTTGGAACACCATTGTGTCAGGGAGATAAAAGGAACAGCCCCTCCTGGGAAAAACCAATGAGGCACGAAACTCAATGGCAAGGGACCTCACACTTGCGCGCACACACACACACACACGTCACATACACAATGCAGACGCACAGGCACACAAGCACTCATGCATACATGAGTGCTTCTACACATTGCATGCATACGTGTACAAATGCACACCCACACTAAAACCCACAAATGTACACAAACACACACCCAGACACACAACATACATGCATACATTTCTTTACGTACAGACACACAAGTACTCCGACACATTGCTTGCATACGTGTACAAATGTGCACACACTATACACAAAAACGTCCACACCAACCCACCAAGCACTCATATTTACCTCATCTTGACGGTCCATCTTTCTCCATCTGGAGAGTTTTAAATTTTCATATGTCATATTTACCCGCTGTCCCATCACGCCCACGTTTACCTCCTATCTGCTCCTGCTCCATCCTCCTCTCCATTCCCGTGTGTGTGTGTGTGTGTGTGTGTGTGTGTGTGTGTGTGTGTGTGTGTGTGTGTGTGTTGTATGCATACATGTGTGTTATGTGCCAACATCTTCCCACAGTAAGACATGCAAGGGCTTCTTTGGTGGATACATGTCGCCACACCTCCCACACACAATCAAACACCACAAGGTGGGACCACTGATACACTAACACACAGTAAACGGCAGCCCGTAAGGCCGCGGCCCGAGCCCTGAAGGTGAGAGCTTCACAAACGGTTTCACGCCTTGACCCGTTATGTGGAGGCGGCGGCAGCTGCGGCAAGATAGAGGGGTGAAAGGTGATGACGGCTTGGGGGGGGGGGGGGGGGGCTGCGAGGGGGAGCGCCCTAGAGCCTCAAACGATGCATGGTTCATCACCAGGCCCGGAGACAGGGCTGCTTCCCCCCCTGCGGTTTGAACTCAAACAGCGCTAGTGGGGGAGATAGAGGACTGGTGGGAGACGGCGCTAGTGGGAGACGGCGCTGGTTCAGGGCGGCGACAGGGTGTGTCGAGGCCGGGAGCGGCGAGGGAGCACGCTGAACCATGTGATCAGCTGCCTCCGGAGGGACTGGGATACAGTGTATGAATCACACGCTGCAGGGCACCGCCACAGACTTCATGAACGCACCATTTATCCTTCCTTCCGCCTCGGGGGGGAACGGATGAGGGGGGGAGGGGGGGGGGGAAGGACCGACAGTGAACAGGAGATGGAGGGAGTTGAAGGAGGCGAAGGTGTGGTGTGCGAGTGGGGCGGTGTGAGATCCATCACTTAGGGTCATATTGATCAGCGAGGGCTAGGGGATCACTTTCACCAATCTGGTGCACGTTTGTGTGCACGTGTGTGTGCGTGTGTGTGTGAACTCGTCTGCAGTGCTTTCATTGCAGATGAGATGCCCCCCCTCTTTGGGGAGGAAGAGGGGGGATCCTAGAGAGAGAGGCCAAATGTAAAGAATGCGCAATGGAGAATGACGGTTGGGAAAATGGGGGCGCGAGTGAGACCGAGCGAGAGACACAGGGACAGAGAGAGAGAGCAGGCGGGGATGATTTGTCACTGCGTCAGGGACAGGATGGCACAGATGAGGAAGATAAAGCCGGGGGAAAAAAGGAAAAGAAGTAAAACTGAAGTAGAGAGGAATGGGGTGGGGCTAGATGAGGGGAGGAGGGGGGGAGGGCAAGGATACGTGAAGGGCGGCAGAGTGAGTGACATATAGACGAGACAGAGAGACAGAAAGAGAGAGAGAGACAGAGGGACAGCGAGAGAGAGAGAGAGAGAGAGAGACAGAGGGACAGAGGGACAGCGAG
This sequence comes from Gadus macrocephalus, assembly GCF_031168955.1. Lineage (NCBI taxonomy): Eukaryota > Metazoa > Chordata > Actinopteri > Gadiformes > Gadidae > Gadus > Gadus macrocephalus. Next base: position 12,228,903 of record NC_082398.1, on the reverse strand, counting down.
ACAGAGACAGAGACAGAGAGAGAGAGAGAGAGAGCTGTGACTGATAACATTGTAGTACCCAGGCTGCCTCAAGGGCAAACAAGATGGAATTTTAGAGACAGAGAACAAGGGAGAGAGAAAGAGAGACAAAACAAATGAAAAACAGAGAGAAAGAGAGGGAGAGGAAGAGAAGGAGAGCGAGAGAGAATGAGATGGATGGATTCAGTCTGATAGGAGCTCAGGAGTGTCGAATGTGGTTAAAAAGCAATAAAGACACAAACAACTGAAAGAGAGCGAGCAAGAGAGAGAGCAAGACAGAGAGAGAGAGGTAAATAGAGGAGAAAGAGAGAGAGTTTAAAGAGAAAGAAAGGTTATGGACACAAGTATGAGAAAGACAGAGAGAAACACAGAAAGCCAGGAGATTTAAAGAGCCAACTGCCAGATAAACCTCGTGTTTGTCGCCGGTTGGCAAGTGGGGACGGAATGTGCTGCCAAGGTAAAGAAATGCAATAAAAAAAATCTAAAATAAATAAACAAATCACCTACAACACCAGCATTGGATAACTTAGCATTGGCTAAGAGAGCGTTGTGAGTTACATAAAAGGGAAAGTCACGTGGTGTAGTAGCAGGCCTAACTCCCCATCCACATGGGGGGCTGTGAAGCAGTCACTCTCCAACATGAGAAGTGCCCTTGGTCGGCCCGCAATGTCAAAAAAACGGCCCACCGCTTTCCTCTGTCTTTACTTTAGCCATTAAGTCAGTTAGCGGACGCCTTTACCCGAGGGGGCTCACAGTAGATTCATTTACACTCCATGAGGGGGAAGGTAGGGGGCTTAGGGCGCCTGGCTTTGTACGAATTGTGAACCTCGTGGATCAAAACCAGTACCTGCTGGCTTCCCAGCCAGCAGGTACTGGTTTTGATCCACGAGGTTCACAATCCGTCAAAATCCCCGGTCACTGTGTGACACAACCCCACATCAACCAGACCCCAGAACAAATGGTATCCCTGGATCTTAGGGGCTAAACGCTGAGCTGATGTTTGATGGAACACAAACCGCTGCCCACCATTAGACGGCCCTGAAGGAATATCAATCCAGGGCTTTATTTTAGAAGGGAAAAAAGGATACGATGGCTGGTCTATCGATCAGCAGGAAATCTATTTCCATCCGTGCTGGGGGACAGCGCCATAAGCCACCCTTACCCCAGCGTGAAGGATCTGTTAAACGCAGGCACGCTTTTCCTATGAGAAGTGTGTGTGTCGTTTATCTAATTGCTAATTCACTATGAAAATGCTAACAGTCATTTTGAATCGATAACACGACCTGAGCAAGGAAATAAAATAATACATACATTATGGACAATAAATGTGTGTTTTTCTTTCACAATATCAAGTTGAAGAGGTTTGCAATAAGCCTGTGAAACATTCACACGGTATCCGGTCAATCTTCCCTAGATAATGGGAAATATCGAGCAAACAATCTGCGTCGACTTGTGAAGCCGGCGTGATGCATGGCGATGCGTGTGAACATTAGGGTTCGTTCTGATTGTAAAACAATGCACCACAGCAAATCTGCCGTCCCCTGTTCATAACGTGATTAAGTGTTTTGAAACCCGTGAAACCTACTTTCTGTTTCACCCGGAGCCATCGTTGTGTTCCTCCCATCTGTCTCTGACTCACCACATTTCTTCTGGCCCTCCTCACCTCCCCATCCCTTCCTCAACCCACTTCCACACCCAATCCTAGCGGGACTACTTTCGCCGATGGATTCCACTTTGTGGGCTTTTTACAACACTATACTCCCCCTCCTCTCCCCCCCCTTTTCTAGGTCACTGTTGCCATGCCAACTGTTATGCATGTCAATCAGTTCCTCACGTCACGAGCGGTGACTCACGTGCACGACCATGAGCTGACCATCTGCCCAGATGCGTATTCAGCCCGCGTGTCTGCCACGACAAACAACCACCGTTTGTGTGTGTAACGGGCTGTGGGTGCCTGGTGGGTTTATCTTCCATGTACTGACAACAGAGAGGGGGGGGGGGGGGGGGGGGGGGGGACTGCCAGGTCTGGCACCTCTACAAAAACAAAAGCCTTGGCCCGAGCGCATCACCCCTGTGCTTCCACATGTCTCCGATACCGACGCCGTGGTCCCCGCTGTGGGGGATAAGCCGCGAGAAGCGCTAGAAGGTCAGAGGGGCGGTTGTCACCTCTGGGTACGGTTAAATGTGTGTTGGCCTCGGTGCGCTGCAGGTAGAAGGTGCTGCTGCTGGGTTGAATATCGCCCCATAAAGACGCTTTGCCTGCTACTGCTGAAACAGGTCCAAGGTGATCGTTGCCGTGAGTGCTGGCTGTGTTCTGTCTAGCAACTGAATCCCACAGATTTTGTTGCTAGGCAATAAGCTGATTGTTGTGTGTGCAGGCAGAAGGTAGGAGGGGGGGATCTTTAGCAGCGTACCGTGGTGCAGGCTTTTGTTTTGCCCATGAAAGACGAGCAGGGGAGAGGGAGAGCATACACGAGATCGACTTACTCTCCCGCCTCGCGTTGCCTTCATTTTGTAGAGGTCGTCCACGGATGGTGCTTAACTCACACACACACACACACGAACACACACACACACACAGACACAGACACACAGAATCTCAAGTCTGTATGATACTAATAGATGATATCAGTGCACCAACACGTCTTCTGTTTCACTGTTTCACTCATCGGAGATGGGCTAGCATTGGGCTCTTTGTCACACTTCCTCTGCGTCTGTCTCTCTCTCTAGGTCTGTGGATAGCCAGGCACTTTACCATGCCTGTCCCCCTACCCCTCAACCCCAGCCGACAACACCACCGATCCCACGCACACCTCCACTCCAAGAGGCAGGCGGCGCTCTCCGCCCACCCCCCGCCCCTCGCCCCGTCCACGGCGCCGACGACGACTACTCGCCCGAGCGTCGCCTTCTCCCTCTCGCCCTCCCCTTTGCCGCCCGCCTACCCCTCCTCGACACCGTCCAACCTCCTACACTGTGGCTGCCACAACAGCGCGACGAAACAAGCGCTCCTGGTCTGCGCCCCGCTGCCCACCTTCCACTGGCTGACCCTGGTCACATGCTGCCTGCTGCCCTCGCTGGTGGGGGCGGGGGAGACGTGGGGCATGGTGTCCGTGTGCCCCATCCACTGCGTCTGCCGCAACCTGTCCGAGTCCCTGAGCACGCTGTGCGCCGACAAGGGGCTGCTGTTCGTGCCGCCGCACGTGGACCGCCGCACGGTGGAGCTCCGGCTGGCCGACAACTTCATCACCGAGGTGGGCGGCATCGACTTCGGCAACATGTCGGGCCTGGTGGACCTGACGCTGTCGCGCAACACCCTCCACACCATCCGCCCCATGGCCTTCGCCGACCTGGAGAGCCTGCGCTCGCTGCATCTGGACGGTGAGTTGCGGCGGCGGGGTCGTCTGGAGGACCGACCCGTGGGGACTGCGCACTGCGCTTGTTAGACTCTGGGACATTCATTTAACCAAATTGCGATCCGCACACATTTCATTAATATTGATGCGGGAGCAAAAGGGCTGACACGGCGACGAGAGAGCAGCTGAATACTACATGAATCAGAGCAGGGGAAACTGGGATCTCTGTGCCGTCCACCAGCAAGTGGAAATCAGTGCCTGGCTGTTTTCTTTTCTTTGGGTGTCTAGGAAACCGCCTGACGACAGTCGGGCCACGAGACCTCGCGGGATTGGTCAATCTGCAGCATCTGATCATCAATAACAACCAACTGGTGAAGGTCTCCACGGAGGCCTTTGATGACTTCCTGCTCACGCTGGAGGACCTGGACATGTCCTACAACAACCTCAGACGGTAAGCGTGCTCCACCAGTCTATTTCTAGCCGCGACAAGAACCACGCGCTATTCTTCAGCGCACTACCTCTTCACTTTCCTGTACTTGACATTTCAAACAAAGCTCCGCTCTGAAAGTCAGCAGCACTACGCAGCCGAACTTGTTTGTGCGGAGGTGATTAAATGATAAAACATTTTTGCAGTGAGGTACAACCGCAGCAGAGCAAAACGGCTAGACATAAAGTATTCATTAAAGCGCAGCGGGGAGAGGATACCGAAGTGTACAAAGAAACCCATTAAAATACAATCATTTGATTAAGTCAACTGTCAAATATAAGCCCACCATGGAACCGTGAACGCGAGGCAATGAACCCGACGAAGCGCTGCCGTTCTGGATCGATAAACGGATCACAACAGGGTCCCAGCAAACGCTGGTTTGCCATGAGTGGCTTCCCTCCCTAAATGCCATTGCCCTCATTTCCTTCTTCGAAAAAACGGAGAAACGTTCACTATTTTACGAGGACGAAGGCAATCGTTTGGTGTCTTGTATCGTCTTCGCTTCGGCATGCTACCGAGGAAGGATTCGTAAACGGGCTTTATAACCGTAGATTATTGATGGAGATATTCTCATTTGTCTCCACAATAGGGGGTTAGTGGCTGATCTCAAACCCATATCACAGCATGGGTCACAGCATCAAACAGGGGTGTTAGTGATGAATAGGCAGGGAAAGGGGGAGGCAAGGGGTTCCCGTTTCCCTGCACAGAGTACGAGCTGCTGGGGAAAAGCAACTCATTGAGATTCTGCCACAGTGGTAACGAATTACCAAACCCAACACTATTGATAATCTCAGCCGCACTGTTCGAGTGTGAATGCAATTTCATCACAAAAAAATGTACACACAATTAGTTAATTGAGGGCTACCGACCTATGGGTTGCTGAATACGTCCCGACATGCTCTCAAATTTTTTAACAGATTTACGTTTCGCCTCACGAATAATAACATTGTAATTATTATGTTAACTATTAATTCATGACAATACATTCATTAGAAGTTTCCCTCTAGTAAGTCTTTAGTGTGTCACGATTTGCTGAATGATACCAAACAAAGCATCAGGAGATAATCTGGATGACTACTAGATGCACAATCTGAATCTGTCTACTAATATTAAACATTTCCTGTAGATTAACTGCAAAAACTAAAGGTTAACCACTCCTGGTATCCAAATGTAGGTCCCTTTTGAACGGAACAGTTGGTTCAAAGTCGAGGATCGTTGTTTTGAGGGCAGGGAACCCAAAGAGTACAGCGTGAACAGTTTGATTGCAGAATGCTAAGTGACCGTGGCAGAGAGACGCAGATGGGCCGAGGCTAAAAGACAAAAGATGGAGGAGTAAAATGAGCATCTGCCACGGTTGTCGGCCGTCGCTCCCTGTCACCATTCATTAGCTCTGGTGCTGTCCTGTTCGCGGCTCAGGGAAAGGCAGGCTGAATGCTGAGCAGGCCCGCTCTGAGTGGTGGATTGATGGATCTTGGCGTGACAACGAGGTCCTCTGGGACAGTGACAGGCACGGCAGTTATGAGAAGTGTCACGGCGGGAAATCAGCCTTTTGCTACTTGTATATTGCGGTCCAATTAATGCCAAGCGATGTAAACAAATATATATATACGTATATCGTGTCTTTAATGCTTCATATTTACGCACTTTAAATTCGATTTGAATCAACCATTGAGTCATGAAATGTTTTTGTTGAAAGGGATTAAAACAAAGTGTTCATCTGATGTTTACTACATGCTACGCTGGCTTTGTGATTATAAACAAATCACTTAAACACACATTTTCTGGTTTTGAGTCCTTGCGGCATGAGTCATTTGGCGAGGAGTGTTGCTGTTTGCATAAACTAATAAGTGGACTGTTTGGCCTCGCCCTCCGCCCTCCCGGGCTCACAGGGTGCCGTGGGAGTCCATTCAGAACATGGCCAGCCTCCACACGCTCAACCTGGACCACAACCTCATAGACCACATCGCCGAGGGCGTCTTCGGGGAACTGTACAAGCTGGCCCGGCTGGACATGACCTCCAACCGGCTACGGACCATGCCTCCCGACCCCCTCTTTGCCAGGTAGGACTCCACTTGCATTATGGGTAATCGGAAAGTGCACTTCACAAAGTCCCTGAATTCGATTGGCTATATATAGAAGGCATGTGGTCAGGAATGTTTTTTCTGTCTTGTCCAGCCATCATGTTTATATCTTAGTGCTTCCAAAGTTCCCAGGGTCTTTTGTTTAATGTTTCCCTAAGTTGGCCCGTCTTCACTTCACCTTTCTTCATGTGTGGCACAAACCACAAATACCAAGCTGGGGGGTTGTATGTACAAAGGCAATAGCTTGGCCTTCAAAGGCCTACGTCTGGCACGGCTTACATCCTATCAATTTCCTCGCGCAGAATGTGCTTTTGGAGCGCTTTACAAAGACTTGAAATGACCCAACTGTGCGATTCCTGCAGCTCACTGTAGCCATTGAAGTACACAATTTAGGGCCCGCCAACGGTTTCTTCATCTTTATCGTTTGTGGTTGGGTTTCTTTCTGTTTTTACCCCGCCCTGCCTGTTTTAGTCCCACACTATTTGATGCTTTCTTGGAGGTGTGCTGTTTGAAGGATATATACAGACTTAACCAGAAAACCAAACAAAAGTTCAGAAAGAAGCAGTTGGTGCAACCACTTTTACTTCAGCTATGTTAATAGTAAAGCATCTCTTTGTGATTACTTTTCTTAGGCTACATCATAAGTGTTAATGGGGTTGTATATTGTCTTTGTTTTTCTTTCTTGCTTTCAAACAAGGCTGACGGAATATTCTATAAAAATGTAACAATAAATTATGCGTTGAATTCAATCACGCCAACAGGGCTATTGAAAAAGAAAAAAGGTATTTAATTGGTGCAATGGGAATATTTTCAACAGCTTTTCTCCAACTCTGCGACCCCCATAAGTCGGCAAATTGCCAAAAACAGAGAGCGAGAGAGAGACACATTAAAAATGTACAAACACTGAACAGTATTTTATTTTCTAATTTCACCCCCAATGCGTGATGTGCATAATAGTGCTATTGTTATGTACAGCTTGTTTTGTTTTTTTAAAACAGATTGCTTTGAGAGAATTTGGACAATCATTTGTTTATTTCATTCTAGACAGCAAGCTGTTGCGGAGCAAATGGCTGCCAAACTTTGTCTGATTGCAAGGCCAACTGTTCCTATCTTTACCAACCCTGCGTTTCTTATCTTCAGCGGGAGACCGATGGAAAAAAGGCCAATTTAGAAGCATAATTTGACGAAAGGGGCAAAGACAAGAAGGGAAAAATGGCAAATGAAATGGGGTTTCACCATTTGTATAACTTAAACTGAGATTGGGATTGAAAACGTTTTGTAGAATCAACTCATGCTACATCGTGTGTTGCCGTGACGATTACAACATTGTCCACTGTCGCCCTAGGTCCCAGACGGGTGCGATAAGCCCCACCCCTTACAACAACGTGATCAGTCTGAATTTCGGCGGGAACCCCCTGCACTGCAACTGCGAGTTGCTATGGTTACGGCGGCTGACCCGCGGCGATGACATGGAGACGTGCGCGACACCGCCTCACCTCGCTGGAAGGTAAGGTGCTGTGCGAGAGGCAGAATGCTCTCCGCTGCTCTTTTCAAAACTGACAGTTCCTGAGGTTAATTAACAGGTTATATACAAGTTCAGAGGTACCGCTTAGCAGCTGTTGTTCTACCGCCGTAATGTGAGATCAAGACATTTTGTGTGAGCGTCGTCGGCCAGAGACCCAACAAGTGATTAATGTCTCCTAATCAGTGACACTCTCTCATTCTCCGCATCGTCAACTCTCTCCCCCTCTCCCCTCTCTCTCCCTCGCCCTTCCAGGTACTTCTGGTCCATCCCGGAGGAGGAGTTCACCTGCGAGCCGCCCCTCATCACGCGCCACACCCACAAGCTGTGGGTGCTGGAGGGCCAGCGGGCCACCCTCAAGTGCCGCTCCATCGGGGACCCCGAGCCCGTGGTGCACTGGGTGTCCCCCGACGACCGCATCGTGGCCAACTCCTCGCGCACCAGCTCCTTCAGCAACGGCACGCTGGACGTCCTGGTGACCGTCGCCCGCGACGACGGCACCTACACCTGCATCGCCATCAACGCGGCGGGCGAGGCGACCGCCGCCGTGGACCTGAAGATCATCCCGCTGCCCCACCGAGGAGGGGGAGGGGGAGGGGGAGGAGCCGGGGGCGGGGCCGGCGGAGTGCAACCCGGGGCCGGCGCCGGCGGTGGCGCCCGGAGCAACGGGAACGCCACCGGTGGGATTATACGCGCCGACCCGGGCTCGTCGGACATCAGCACGGGGAAGAACGGCGGTGGGATTAACGCCAACAACGGGGCCGGGGGGAGGCCTGGCGAGGACGAGGGCGTCGACGGGGGGCGGACCGCGGGGGACGGCGGCGCCGACCGGGAACAGACCGGGAGCTTAGAGGAGGAGGAGCAGGGGGAGGACGACGAGGAGGGGAGGGTCGGCGTGCAGGCCGTCACCTCCACCTCGGCGCAGGTGCGCTGGGACCTGGGGCGCGCGGCGGGCAACTACGTGGTGTGGATGTACCAGATCCAGTACAACTGCACCGTGGACGAGACGCTCATCTACAGGTCAGTGGGAGCGCTTCACTCCGGCCGGCTCACTTTATTTTCCACTCTTCCCACTCAAGGTGTCCCCCGTTGTCACGCATATCACAGGGAAGCGATAGAAATGTCTCTGCGACGGTACTTCACGGTCAGAGTGCACGGGGTTGGTCACGGTGTGCCCTTTGGGAATCCATTTGCGGATTCCGTCATCCCATGACTACAACACACACCACGACACGCTCTTCGACTTGCACGAACATGCAGTGATAACCATGGTTCAATCCTCTTATCAAGCTATGCCTACCCACTGTGACTTGGCGTCCCAGGAATCAATTAACAGGTGCGGGGGGGGGGGGCGCACAAAGGCAGCGCCGTTTGAACGTGTTTCTCTGGGATATTATGGGATATCAGAGGTACACTGCCCACATCTCACCCTAAATATAACAAAAATGGCTGACTCAACCGATGGGGATCTCAGACTCCCATGTGACTGGCGTTTGTGCCTCAGACAGCGCATCCGTCTTGTTGATCAGAGCAGGAGGAGGAGGAGGAGGAAGGGGAGGTTGGCTTTCTGTGTAAATTGCCTCAATTATTCATTGGTCATGGAGCAAGGGCCAGCCTGGAACTACCATTAGCAACACATGGAGACGCACACGGGCGGGTGGGCACGGCAGAGGGGACGGGGTGTGTGTGAGTGTGGGGAGAGAGTGAACAAGAGGCTCTTTGTGCGCTTGGTGGTGGAGATGTGCTTTGAGTTCAGCCATCTGATGAAGTAAATGATTGAGGAGAGGGGGAGCGAGAGTGATAGATAACGAGACGGATGATGGATAAATACAGAACTGTAACGATAGAACTGTCGATATTTTAAAGGCTAGATCTCGTCCTCTAAAGAAGAGGGATTGATAGATCACAGATCAATAGGAGAGAGAGAGAAATAGGTAGATTGATGGAGAGATGGAGTCGACAAAGACTGAATGGAGAGAGAGAGGTATAGATGGATTGACAGGGAGGGATTTGACAGAGTGACAGAGCGGTGCAGCAAGAGAGAGAGGAGCTGTTCTCTGCACCATGATGAATTGTATTGGTCGTATCCATGGCAACCTTTTACGGAGCTGGCGTGATGCGTCGCCTGAGTGGCGTAGACACGAGGTCAAGCTATCGCGTTAGGCATTCAAAGGCCGAGTCACACCCCCGTTTCAATGTTTACAAAGAGAGCAGAGGCCGGGGAAGTTAAGCTTCGCTCAAGGTCGGCCTCGACTTAGTTACCCTGATGGATTTTTTTTTTTAAACGACGTGTAGAAGAAGAAGGAAAAAAATTGGGTTAACACTGAATTAGAGATAAGTTTGCCGTGGCAATTGTCAAAGCCGAGAAAAGAATGTGTCAGCGGTTTTGTAAAGAGAGTGTATTTAAATAGCCCTAGTCATAGCCATCATCGCAAAAGTAATCTGGGCAAGCTGAGCACAATGGCAGGCAACGGAGGGAACGGAGCGGGAGAAAGAGAGAGAGCGACGTGAATGAGGGAAAAACGAGGACTTGATTCAAGAAGCACGAGCGATGAGCGACAGGGGACGGACAGAGCGAGCGAGGGAGAGAGTAGAGAGAGTAGGCGAGAAGGACAGGAAAGCAGAACGCGCGACAAGAGGACAAAGCTCTCCTCGGCTTAAACCCCCTGGTAACAATATGCACGGATTGGCTCCTTCAGCCACTTCTAAGGGCTGTAACGCCATCACCCACACTCAGCCCCGGGTAAACTAGAAGCCTTACAATGATGTCTCCTTATTGTGTGTGGGACGGGTGTCATGTCACCATGGGAACAGGCGAGGCACCGGAAGCCTAGTAGCAAGTGGCCTGGGCGTTTAAACCCCTTCCTGCGCCCCAAGGACAAGTGAAATCGTTTTATGAAAATTACGTTGCTTTGGTTGACAGCGTCTCATGAATCACTTTTAGGAGTAGTAGTTTTATCAGTAAATAAAAGGTCTTGATGGCAAATGGTAGACAGTTAAGAAGCAAAACCAGGGAGACTGAGACAATGACACTCAATGTATTTTTCATTGTGGGGTTGATCACTGATCAGAATATTGACAGAGAGTTGGTAATAGGAATTAGAAATACGCAAGATCATTTTGGGGGGGCCGGATTTAACTGCTGAAAGAGGAAGGAAGGCGAGGAAGGGGACCTGAGTGTGAGCTGATTGGGGTATTTTAGTGGCGAGAGAGTGAGGGAGGCGCGAGAGGGTGGGGGATCTGTCCAATATCTGGGGATAGATCCCACACACAGGAGCCGTAGTACTGAGCCAGGCCCATTTTAATCCACTAGAATGTGCCGGGACAGATGCACATATTTGTGAAGCGTGAGCGTGCAAGTGTGTGTGTGTGTGTGCATGTGCGTGTGCGTGTGCGAGTCTGTGCGAGGATTAAGTGATCTTCACAGTGAGCTAACAATGAGCAATGAGAGAGGGTTTGCAGTACATGCCTCTTTGCGTTCTCAGAAAGGAGGCAAAGCTGTAGGCTGGGGGGGGGGGCGAAGAGAGGGGCAGGGTGCGTGTAGGAGGGAGGGTTTTGGGAGAGAAGGGGGAGACAAAGAAGGGGGGAAGGAAGGAATTGACAGGCGAGGGGAAGAGAGAGAGCACACCTTCCTGTCAGAGTGTTCACACATTGACAGCAGGCGGCAGCACGGTAGGAGGGAGAAGAGGACCAGGAAGGAGACGGAGAGGCTAGGGGAGGGATACGAGGAGAGAGGAAACAAGGGCGGAAGGAAGCTTGTGAGCGGAACTGTGAAACACGAGATAAGAGAGAGAGTGAGTGCACGACAGAGAGACAAAGACAAACAGAGAAACAGACAGCAAGAACTATAGAGGGATATTTTTCGTGGGAGACGAAGAAAGTGATGGTTGGGTGAAACATAGGGAGGGAGGAGAGGATGGAGGCTGGAGGAGAAAGGACGAGTTTAATAAAGTCAGAACAAGATCCAGGATAACCACTGTCGTGAGAATAAAATTGTGTGCGTGTGTGTGCGTGTGCGTGTGCGTGTGTCAGTTATGTGGGTTGCGAGGGGGGGGGGTCTCAATGAAGAAAGGGTTTGATTGTTAAACCACCTTCCCCATCAGCTCCCCTCTGAGAATGAATCCCAGTACAGAGTGCAGGGCATTCTGGGTAAGGAGAACAAAACGGTCCCAATAGAGCGGGGAAAAAAATGACTTCCCCGGTAGCTTAGAGGCATGTACACCAGAAAACAAGGCTCAGAGGACAACAGGTTGGCGTGCAGGAGGGAGAGGGAGAGACAGAGAGAGGGGGAGAGAGAGAGAGAGGGTGAGAGAGCGAGAGCGAGAGCGAGAGCGAGCGAGAGAGCGAGAGCGAGAGCGAGAGCGAGCGAGCGAGAGAACACCTGAGTATGAAAGCAGGGGGGCAAGAGACCAAAAGGAGAGAAAGAGTGAGAGAACCCAAGAAGAGGCCGATAGGAGTCTCAGAGGAGCGATAGAAGAGATGGAAAAGAGGGAAGAAGGATTCGTAGTTACTTCAGACTGGGGGGGGGGGGGGGGGTGACGACGACAAGGCAAGCTACAAGGAGAGCCGTCGAGCCAGAGAAAGATTTGTATTTTATTTTCAAGAGCACTGTGGAGCTGTCAAGATGTGTGCAGCACAATCCCAGACAAGTTCAGATACGTTTACAGGACAGAATAGAGACACGCAGGGTGGTGAGGGAGTGGGAGAGACACCAAGAGAGAGGGAGGGGGAGAGAAGAGGAAGGGGAAAACCGTGGAAAACAAGAGACCAAACGGTAGAGAAAGCAGAAATCGAAAGGGCAAGCATCTCTGAGACAGACTCATAAATTAGCCGGGGGGTGGGAACAACAGGATGGAGAATGACATATATTGTGTTTTTCCACATTTCGGTTGATCTTTTGTACTCATTGCCCGCTGCTGAATGCCGGCGCTGACGGAAGCTGGGAAAAGTCCCATCAAGCCTGGAGAATGTAATTAATGGTTCTGTGGGGTTTGGTGAGAGACTGTGTGCTTGAGTGTGCGTGCGTGTGTGTGTGTGAGGTTGCATGTGCATGCATGTGAGTGACAGAGTGAGAGGTGTTCAGAAAGGAAAATTAGATGGCAGAGAGACAGCAGGGGCAGGGTAGAGAGACAGAACCAAGTCGGAGAAGGAGCGTCGGAGAGGAGCGGGATGGAGAGAGCTGGAGAGGGAAATGGAGGAACGGAGAGTGATGGAGGAACTGTCAGGGAAAGTCATCATCAACAAAGGACACACACACACACACACACACACACACACACACACACACACACACCCCCCCCACACCACGAAGGAGCAGCTTGTAGATGTCTACATTTCAAGTCCTGCTCGAACGATCTAGTGGCCTACAAACAACTGTCTTCCTCTCCTCCTCCTCCTCCTCCGAGCCACACAAAGCCCTTATATTGCGTCACAATTACTTATACAACAGGTCGTTACGGTTTCAATCTGAACCCAGAAACCAAGCATCAACACGTGTGAAGCGTGAAACCTTTAGCCTTTTAGGGTGCACTCACACTGGGCCATCTGGCCGTGGCCGTTTTCACACCTAACCGTGCTCAACTGGCGCCATTGTTCTCTGGCCTGCACTCACACTAGGCCATCTGGCCTGGCCACGGTAGGCTCTTGTACATACGTCATCACGTCGTAACAAGCGTCCGCTGCATGGACCATAATAAAGTCTGCCGCCAGTCACAGTTTTAACAACAATGGACAACAACACAGAGAACACAGTTCGCACTTTGCTGAGTCTGTTGCTTATTTGGAGCTGAAATGCCCAAATGGCTAACAGACACTCGACTTCTCTCTGGGACCAACGTGAACCAACAGTTGAACCGCTTGACGCCATGTTTACCGTTTAATGGGAAAGAAGGCTTGTCGCCTTTATTATGTCCATCCATGGTTGTCGCATGGACTATACGTCATCCAGCTCAGGTTGCGTAGCCGTGCGTGTGCGCGTGTCGGCTCATTAGCATCTGTACCGTGGCGTCCCGTACCGTAGCAGCACACCTCTCCCAAATGGCCAAGTTGGCCTGGCCTGGCCAGACTGGCCACACTCACACTGGCAGATTTGAGCACGGTTAGGTGTGAAAACGGCCACGGCCACGGCCAGATGGCCTAGTGTGAGTGCACCCTTAGGGCTGGAGAGAACATTATAGGCAGCCGTTCTACGACATGACCTGTTTAACCGCCGTTCAAACGGTGCAATTTGGGAGCTTACTTGATCTAATAGTACAAGTATGCTGTGGTGGTAGGGTGGTTGTCCATTGTGGCTGGGAAATGATTTTGAGCAAGGTACTTTAAACATGCTGTGGATGAAAGTGTCCACTTATTGGCCTCTGTATCTTTTGCTTTGGAATATATTTAGGAAGCAAGCTAGGAAGGGAGGGAAAATAGGGAGGGGGGAGATGGGATGAAGGTAGGGAGGGAGGGAGGGGGAGAGGTAGTACGGAATAACTGAAGGAAGACGGGATGAATATAAATTGCCATGTAGGCTGCAAATATCAAATAGAGGGGGGGAAGTGTGTTTTTGTGTATGTGTGTGTATGTGTGTAGGGTGATGGTGGTGGAAAGTACACTCCAGGGACGATGTAATGAAGTCTTTAAACTAGCTTGTCAATGGATGTCAGCTTCCATCTCGCTGACCAGACACACACACACACACACGCACACACACACACACACACACACACACACACACACACACAGGCCTACTCCTCAACACCACATACACCCTGTTTGAAATGGTGTGTGAGAAGAGAGCGAGAGAGATAGCAAGAGATAAAGGAGTGGCAGGAAGAAAGAAGAAGGGAGAGAAGGAAGGGAGAAGACAGGAGGAGACTAATGCCCACAACTCCTCAAAACATCTCTCTCTCAGGCCTGCAAAAGGGGCAGCCTTCTCCTCTGTGTCAGCCCTGCGTTTGCACACCTGTGGTCACAGTTGTGTGTGTCTGTGTGTGTGTGTGTCTGTGTGTGTGTGTCTGTGTGCACAAGCGTGTATGCATTATATGCTGTAGCACAACTACATCATTATATGAACTGCAGGGAGAAAGATTGTCTACACACAGACATAAACAAACCCGCTGACATGCACACACACATAAATTGCAGAGATGGGGGAGATCAGAGTCTTCATAGAGCCCAGGAGATATGATATCCTTTTCCACACACACACACGCACACACACACACACACACACACACACGCCACCGCGATCCCATGCATACAATTAAGTCACACATACCACTGCAGTCCACTTACTATTCATGGAGGCGGCTCACCTCCGAGACACAAACGTAACGACGATGAAAAGGGAAAACAATGGCAGTCGAAAAAAGTTTTGCAGGGAAACGTGTCTGCCAACGCAGACGGTTTTGTTTACACCTTGCAAGTGCTGATGTTTGCTTTCTTTTTTTTCCCTCCCTTACCCCGCGACGGGGACTCTAAAGACACATGTGCGGGGGCGGCATTCCTGCATGGAGGGATGTATGCGTTTAGCATCAACGGCGACTGGTTTACGCTATGTATATTTCAGAGAGTCGGGCTATTTCTGTCATCACCAGAGACGCACAAAAACAGACGAGTGATGATTCATGGTCAGGTTGAGTGGCGAGGAAGGGAGGGAGGGTGGGAGGGAGGGATTGAGAGAGAGGAGTGTGAATACTCAAACATAACATATATAACAGGCAGCTAGGGAGATGAAGAGAACCCGAGTGAAGCAGAGGGGGAAGATGGAGGGCTAAAGACTGAGGTAGACTGCACCGGAGGGAGGGGGTAGAGGGGAGGGGAGGGGAGAGATGGAGCAGACCAGGAGGAAAGAGGTGCGGCCGGGGATGGGAGGGGAGAGAAGGAGGAAGGGAAGAAGGGATGGAAGCAAGACGAATGAGGTAAACAGAGGAGAGCATGGAGAACAAAGTGGAGAGGAGTAGGGGAGAAAAGAGGAGTGAAAAGAAGTGATGGAAGGAGGGGGGGAGAGGAGGAGAAATGAAGCGAGGAGCAGAGAGAAAGATCAGAGGGTGGACGAGAGGGTAGAACACGGGGAATAGTGGGAGGGAGGGGGGAGATGTGGAGGGGGGAGACGTGTAGCAGGGTGACCTTGGCTTCTAGATCATAGTGTACTGTTACAGCTGTGGCTAATGGACACCGGGGGGGGGGGGTACGGCAGGGGAGAGGGGTACGGCCGGGGAGCAGGTGAAGGATGGGTTGCTAAAACATACCGGCCACCGTGTCAAGAAAGGGAGAGACGAGATGGAGCTGTAGAGAGATAGAGACGGAGACACCGAAAAAAGGATGGATCGAGATGGAGAGAGGTGGGAGAGTAGCGACGTGCAAGGGCAGGATAGATAAACAGTGTCTTTCTACACATCTATCTTAAGGGAGAGGGAAAGGGATGAGATACTGGCAAGACGCGAGTCCAGGAGAAATCACAATGAATGAACCATAAATTTAGCATCAAACAACAGACTGAGCGGCGAGGGAGAGAGAGCAACGGATGGAGTCAGAGAGAGAGAGAGGAAATTGATAACAGCGGTGAACAGACCAGATGGCCGCAGTGGATCCAAGACAAGAGCGCAGAGAACCCAGAACAAAGGAGGCACCAGGAGAGAGGAGCAGGAGGGATAGAACAAAAACCACAGGTCACACACACACACACACACACACACACACACACACACACACACACACACACACACACACACACACACACACACACACACACACACACACACACACACACACACACACACACACACACACACTAACAAAGTAGTGCTTCTGGATCAGACCACAGTGGTTTCAATAGCCTCTGCAGAGCTGGTTGGATTAGCGATGCTAACAGAGGCGTTAGCAGCAATGGAGTCGAACAGAGCAGAGTCTGTCTCGGGGGGGGGGGGACGAAGATGCAGGGGGGCCTATGGATAGATGAGATAGAGGATAGATGGGAAGTGGTGAAATGGTAAGGGGAGTGATGGCACCATGGGGAGGGGCAAGGGGAAATAACGAGGGGGGGGGGGGGGATCAGAACTCGGACACGTTTTACATATAACATCTGAGACGTCCAACCCAGCCGTGGCGGCCCACCCTCGCCGGCGACCGCCAAGCCCGCCCGTGGCAACAGCCCACGACAACGGAGCTTTCAATTAAACATGGAGGCGTGCGGCGCCCCGAAACGGGCCGCTGCCGCCATGGAATGTTCCTGAAGGCCTTTCTTAACGGCTTAAACGCGACCAGAAGAGCTTTTTATTCAGAAACAGCCCCGGCAGCAGAAACTGCTTTGATGCCTTCTTCTGCATATTTCATATTTCATATTTCATAGAGAGAGAGGGTGTGAGAGTGAAGATGGTGGGGAGGGGGGTTTGAGTCCTGGTTGAGAACCAGCCCCCACATGGCTTGTAGAGAGGAGCGATGCTAAAAGGCCCCCCCCCCCCCGGTGGAGATCAGGTGTAGGAGGACTTCCTGCTGAACAGATTGGGTTCAGGCGTGGAGGGTGTTTGTTTGTGCAGAGCGAAAGGTCATTGGTATCAGATGGGACGGCGGAGTCCTGTGTCTTCAACGCCAATAGCCCCTCCATTAGTCACTGGGACCGCCCGCCATATGTTCAAATCCCCACTTTGCAATGCACTTACTCTCTCGCTCTTCTCTCCCATGCGTCCCTTCCTTTCGGCCTCCCTCCGTCTCCATCCCTCACTCACGCTCTCCCCCTCTGCGTCTCCGTCTCGCTCTTCCCCTTCTCTTCCTTTCCTCTCAATAGTTGCACTATCCCTCCTCATGTCCCTCTTCATCTTCCTCCGGCTCAAAATACAATGCGCTTATATCCACACACATACTTGCCAATAGCTCCAATTGCCAATAAGTCAGAGTAGATTGTATTTTGTCTCCCCTACTCTCGCCCTCTCTATCTCTCCGCCTCCCACACAGTCAGGACTGTGTGGGAAAATGGGCCCAAATTGAACAACGGTGAGTTTGAGAGAGGAAGGCAAATAGTGAGATACAGGCAGAGAGAGAACGAGAGAGAGAGAGAGAACGAGAGAGAGGTGGATAAAGAGATAGAGGAAAGTCTACCATCACAAATTAGCCCCGTGTGACTGAAAGAAGGCTTCCAAGTTGCTAAAAAACAAACAAAGAAAAACAAACAGGGGAGTGTGTGATGGCAGGCCAGCAAAACAAGTCAAACACACACAGCCTCAACTAACTAGCAACACCCCCACAGCCTTGCATGACACACATGCACACCTTTTTAAATCAATCAGGTAAACACACACACACACATGCACTCAGTGCATCTATAATTCAATATAGATGTAGGTACACTTCTTGACTGTGGCATGGCGCCATCATCAGAGACACACACACACACACACACACACACACACAACTAACAACACCACCTCTCCCACATCTCCCTCCCTGCTCTCCTCTCCAACCCTATCGTTCGTTATTTTCCGTCTCCTTCTCCACCTCCACCTCTTCTCACACTCTCATTAGCTGCTGCTCCGTCCGCCTTAAAAAATAAAACAGGAAGCTTCTCACAACTCACCAGTCATTATATATCACCGGTGCTCACAGACCAAACACAAACACACACACACACACATGCAATTCATCAGAAGGAAGACAGAAAAAACTAACGAATGTCGGCGTCTCCAAACCGAGACGCACTCTTTATGTAGCGAATCTCTTTTGAGTCTGTACTTGGTCTGTAGAAGTAGAGGTTGGTTTCTCAAGGGTGGGCTCTCACCAAATTAGACTTAAGGGAGTCCTGATGGCCATGTAGCATGGCCACTTCTTTCCCCTGCTTTATTAAGCCCGTCTCCACTGCAGCACTGACTCTGGCGCCCTCGATGCGCTGCTCCCTTAGCCAGGCCCTCCTCCATCACCTGACCTCTCCTGTCTGTCCGAGCCGGGCTTCGGGTTTCATGCGGTTGGCCTCTCCAGCAGACAGTCTCGCTCTCTTTCACCCTTTGCCTCTCTCCCCTATGACTCTCGCTCTCCTGCAGAGTACAATGTCAGCGGGGCAGACTCGACCGTATTGACCGACGTTTGCCTCTCTCTTCCTCTCCCCCCCCCTCAGGATCCTGCCTTCGTCGGCGGACCGCTTCCTGCTGAAGAACCTGGTGTCGGGCGTGGACTACAACCTGTGCGTGCTGGCCATCTTCGACGACAGCGTGACGTCCCTGGCCGCCACCAAGGTGCTGGGCTGCGCCACCTTCGCCACGCAGGACGTGTACCCGGCGTGCCGCTCGCTGCAGGCGCACTTCCTGGGCGGCACGCTGACCATCCTGGTGGGCGGCGTCGTTGTGGTGACGCTGCTGGTGTTCACCGTGGCGCTGATGGTGCGCCACCGGGTGTGCAACCACGGCGACCACCTGCTGTGCCACGACGGCAACAGCGAGGCGGCCGCCGGGATGTGCTGCCAGTCGGGCGGCGGCCTCGGGGACAAGGGCGGGAACTGCGGGGGCGTGGGCGGGGGCGTGGGCGGCGGCGGGTTCTACCAGTCCAACGGCTCCGGGGACGTGATGATGGTGGTGCTGCCCAACGGGCTGCCGGCCAGCTGCGGCGGCGGCGGGGACAAGCAGATGGAGAAGGACAAGGAGAGCACCGAGGCCGCCGGTCCGCTGCCCCCCAAGATGCCCCCCAAGCCGCGGCCCAAGGCCAAGGTCAACTTCGACCAGTTCATGTCCACCGGCGGCGGCGTGGTCACCGCGACGATCGGCTCGGGCGACAAGCTGGCGCTGGTGGTGCGGCAGCGGAAGCTGGAGCGCGTGCCGCCGTACACGCCCGAGATGGAGCGCACGCCGCTCTACTACGCCCCCTCGCCGCCCACCACCCTGCCCCGCCCGTCCCGGGACCGGCCCAGCCCGCGGCTGGAGCGCCAGCTCACCAACCGGGCCAGCTTCTCCCTCACCGTGCCGCTCAGGGACGCCGGCCTGGCCGAGTGGCAGCTGGCGCACCCGCAGCGCGGCGCTGCCGACCGCTGGAACTCCTCGCGGGCCTACCAGAGCCCCACCTCCCCGCCCAGCCCCGCCGCCGCCACCGACTACGGCGCGGCCGCCGACTACGGCGCGGCCGCCGCCAGGCTGAGCCGCCGCCGCCACTCCCTGGACATGGGCTCCTCCGTGGCGCTGGCCACCGCCGACGCCGCCGCCGCCGCCGCCAAGCGCTACGGCGCCGTGCGCTACGCCAAGCGGCTGAGCGTCATCTGGACGCGGCGGAGCCAGTCGCTGCATGGCCTGCTGGTGCACTGCGCCTCCACCACCAGCACCGCCTCGTCCAACGGCAGCGACGAGGTCGGGGGGGGGGGCGGAGACCAGTTCGGGGGCGCGCACCACCAGCTCCAACGGGGCTACATCCACGCCTACAACACGACCAACTCAAACTCCAACGCGGCCAGAGCGGACCCATCGGCAGCCGGCAGGGGAGGGGCCAAGAGGGCGCGAGGGAGGGGAGGGGGGGAGGAGCTGGAGGAAAGTGTGGTGTAAGGAGGACACGAGATGTGAAAGGCCCGACAGAGTTAGCAGCCAGAGGCATGAAGGGTATAGGGCAGTGCAGGGGGATTCAAGGGGCGGTGTGGGGGGAGAGAGGGACAGAGAGGGGGGTCATGAGGACAGTGCTAAAGATAGTGGGAGATTGGATTGGTTAGCCTTGCTCGTCAGGATAAAACAAACGAGAAAATGGAGGATAAGGTGCCATTGAGAGAGTCCTTTTATTCGGCCCCAGGCAATGGCTTGAAATACTAAATAAATAGACGGAAAGACATGACACGTAAGAGCAGTTAACTGCTACGGCTACAAGACAGTCGCAAAATGACTTTCAGAAGTAAAAAGGCACGAAAACAAAAACAAACAGGGCGTTGGTGAGGGAGAATACATCAAATCAAAAAAAAGAATTCAAGGAGTGGACAATATCAATTTGGCAGCAACATAAAAGAGGGCGGTTAGACCGGAGAGAGAGTGTGGTGCGTGTGTGTGCGTGCGTGGGTGAGAGAAAGGGAAAGCATCAGCTTGGATCTGAGTAAAGCTCGTACATTAAAAGAACGAGACACTGGCCAGCTACTGTCTGCTCTCTGGAGTCCCAGCCAGACAACAACAAGGGTTTACAGGGGATCAAAACAACAGGGCAAATAACAACAGGTGGAGAAAGCCCACTTCCTGTCAACAAACATGAAGCTCCTCTGGACCACATCATTTTTGTCAGTTTCGCTTTTTATTTTTTTCTGTCAACCACCGCGGTCGTCAGAAACTCCTTTCCCCTGACGAGCAGCTTGGCGGAGGTTGGGCGCTGCTGTGGGGGTGTTTTCGGATTTTGTTGTTTTCCATGAGGAAGGTAAAAAAGAGCACAAGATCATGGAGGACCATCGATGGTGGACAGGAAGTTAACACAGCCCGGTCTCACTGAGACATCATTAAAGGGGGACCAGAGATTTGGATTACCGAGGAATCTATATGGATTATACGGCCTAAGACCCCGCCCTGTTTCTGATTGGACAAGGTGAGCCGGCCATGGATTGAACAATCGACGGAACAAAATAATGTGTTTGTGTGTGTGTACGTGAACGCGTGTATGCAACAAATCCATTGGGGTTTTGATCACCCCGTCGGAGTGGAATTGTACTTCCCGTTTTCTGGATAAAATGAGTATCGTGAATCTTGATCATGACAAAAACGGCCAACCAGTGAGTTGCTGATGGATGTATGGCGAGCCACCAAAGGGATTCATGCAAGGAGAAGAACTGTTCACTGCCAGGGAATACAAAAAAAAGGATGTATATCAGTTCTGGCCCTGCGCTTCGGTTCACCAAGTATTCGGAAAAAAACGGCCAGACGACGCAAGGAGGCGGATTCCAACCACAACCATTTTTGTGACATCACTAATTCCATTGTGCCATGTGACTTCATTCGTTCATCCCCACTCTGGAGACGCTGAGCGACAACACTTGAAGGAACTAATGGTGAGCTTCGGGGGGGAAGAGCTCTCACGGGGACCTGGAGAGACTTCGCTAAGGGGACACATGAGCAAAGAGCACACAAAAGTATTCATAGTTATATATACGAATATAAGCAAAAACAAACTGGAAAAAAAAATCGACGTTACATGTCTGGCTATGTGTTTTTCTGTTGTTCTTTTCTGGTTTATGGAGGAATGTTAGAATCCAATAAAAATGTGAGGAAAAAAATGCAATCATCCATGATTAGAAGAGAAAATATTGATTATATATAAATAAAAAGAACAAAAAATACCAGAATACAGTATATTTTTCTGTTTAAGTTAAAGGGCCCCAACACCCAGGTGAGGGGACTGTGAATCCATTCAAAGCCATTTCAAAATCGGCCATACCTTGTGACTTGATGATATCACAAGTGGTTGGTTGAACCTAGGTGTATGATGGATAGATAAGCCTAACGCCTCATGCCCACAAAGGACTCAGAAGGCGTGTGGCTGACGGATGGGGGAGCTTTCCTGGGTTGTCAGAGCCCGAGTAGTGTCACAGTGCTTAAATTTGCATACGTGATTTGATTGGATGACGGATCCGTCGCTGCCGAAAGAGTTGAACATTTTTCAACTTTTTGACGGAGCCTTCAGTGCACGGATCCACAATGCCTTGCGCGTCCGTCCCCATTCAAAGTCAATGGGGATCAGTCAACGGACGGAGGCAGTGAGCACGAGGCGTAACAGTGGCTAAAGTCCACAGGGTAGGCTTGTAGATCTCTTTGTACACAGACACATGCTGGTAAGATCGGTGCCCTTTAGACAACGCAAGGTTCTCCTCAGACTCAGCAAGCAATCCCCTTCGGCTATATGACGCCTTAGGTATTCCAAACATACCCGCTCCGTGAGTCAGAGACATTCCAAAGGCCTTCTGGGCTTCTCACAGATCAAAGTGCACGGTTTATACATAGCATGTGCATAGGCCTATATAAAATGCCTTGTTTTTGGGGCCCAACGCAATAATATTTCACAGGTGAACGTTTAACCCCGGCGATCAACGTCCTTAAACATGAAAGGTACGAAACTCCCGCAGGAAGCCATCGCATCTCGGACGGACGGAACTGCTGCATTCATTTATGACTGTTCCAGATAAACGTGTTTGAAGAAACACGACCTTGTGAGTCCGTTTATTAAGAAATGAGAGCAGGCTTCCGTCACAGAGGGACAGAGGGAGAGAGGGACAGAGGGAGAGAGGGGGAGAGAGAGAGAGAGAGAGAGAGAGAGAGAATGTGTTGCAGAAGCAAAAAAGAGCAAGACCACTTCCTCCCACAATGGCATTCTGTGCGTCTTATGTAATTATGGCTCATCGTGAGGGGCTCCTCTTGCCTGAAGGCTTTAGGACTTCTTAATTCCTGTGTATATGCTAGTTGCCGCCTGGATATGTACACATTTGAACTCAATTACCCGTTTAAATCTGCACTTCATTATGGTAATAGCACAAGAGACAGTCAAAGCCCTTAGCAAGATAAATAATGGTTTTGGCCTGGTTGATGGAACTACTGCACTGAGAAAAAAGCACTGTTTGTGATTCATATCCTGGTCAAAAGTTGAACAGAGTGGGTTCGACCCATCCTGAAACCTCTGTGCTGCCTTGGTCAGAAGCAGAGAAACTAGGTGGACTTTATTCCACTGAAAGCGTTAAACATGCATGGACTCAATATATGCATGTGCCCAAGTACTCGACGATGCGCAAGTGAAAGAGGAACAGAAAGCAAAAGTAATTATCAAGTCACAATTCCTGGCTGGGTTTGCGTAGTTAATTAGAGTGTAATTGGTGAGATTAGCATCACCTGATAACATTACCGTGATGATCGCACCGGCTTAAAGGGATCACTGGAACCCTAAAGTAGACGTCAGAGTCCAACCACGACTGTGTGATTCTGTGTTGGCTCGAATTTGTTCTCGCTTGAGTGTGTGTGGTTCAGCTCCTGTGTATGCGGTCTAGACCAACCGAAGAGATAGGGACCCCCAGCTTAGCGGCCCCTATCCGATAGGGTGCCAGGCTGATGGAGACCCAGACCCAGGGCCACTACCCACAGCAGGACCATGGACTCACACCCCTGAGCTAATCTTGCTAAGAGAGGCAGGCAGACACGACTAATCGCACAAGATGGGAGGGCGAAGGGGGTAGGAGAGAATCGTGACTTATGTATACTGTAAATCCCCCAAAATATGGGAGAGAGAGAGAAAGTGGGCGCTGATGAAAGGAGGAAGGAAAAAAGGAGAGGCAGACAGCGACAGAACGCCATTGTGATTAGATTTGATACAATGTGTGTCATTTCTGTGGATTCTCCTGTGTGTGTGTTTGTGTGTGCGTGTGTGTTGTGAGTGTGCGTGTGTATTCTAGCATAATGTGCTGTCACACCTTATCTCCCAGACCAGCATAAAAATGCTTTAGCCCACACACATACACATAAACACACAGGTGAAATAAGGCGAAGCGCGACACACACACACACACACACACACACACACACACACCTGGACAGCAGAAACGAATATCCTCGTGGTGACTCCACAAACCTCAGTGTGAAAGCTGGAGTGTGTCTGAAGCGTTGGAGCAAATTAAAGATGAAGGATTTGAGGGTGAAAGACATGCTGTTCTCCGTCTGGGCCCCGTCGTTACCCCCAGCGTGGGAGGGCCGTTCCCAGACCCCGGGCCACGGTACCTGATGTAGGGTTTAATGTGGTCGGCGTCAATCTACCTGCAGGCATCCTCGTAAAGCGTGCTGAATGATGAATCAGTGGTGAATGTAAATATATATGTAATGCAGTACAGACATGTTCGCACCACCACGGCAGAGGAGATGGAAGAGCTGAAGCCGTGTGTGGTTGTGAGGCTTTTTTGTGTGCAAGTGCATGCGTGTGTGTGTGTTTCTTAGCCGTGCGCGTGTGTGTATGTGTGCGTGTGTACGTGTGTGTGTGTGTGCGCGTTCACACGCGTGTCTGGTGGGTGTGTGCTAGCATAATGGGCTGTGTCGGCGGCTTCAGGCCAAACTCTGTCCCACTTTGACTAATTAGAATAATGCTCAGCGATGTGTAAACGCACACCAGACAAACACAACTCACCTCTTGTATGAGTCAATATGAGTCAACACAGGCACCCACACCCGCGCACAAACACCTACCTCACCTGGCAACACTACGACTGCGGATGCGCGCGTGCGTGTGCGCGTGTACATCCTGCGTTTGAGAGGGCCCCCCTTGGTGCGTGCCACCATCTGGGGTGTCAGCTCCGTTCCTGGAGCAGACACCCCAAAATGTCTGCCCACTGCCTGGGTGACGAATGTGCCGTGGCGAGGTGCCTGAACACCGCCTCGAGGGGGGCTGCCAGGACGGCAGCATAAGCTGGAGTCCGGACTGGGCATGACTGTGCCGTGCTACCCGCACCCTGGGCGTTGTGGTGCTAGCAGGTTGGGAAACGATGAGCATTGACTGCTCCTAAACGGGGTGATATAGTGCAGCCGCATAGCAGCTCTGGGTCTGAACCGCAGCGTGAGCGGGCTGCCTGGAGATTAGGCCACTCTAAGTGTATTCTGGTTTAAAGAGGGAGTGATGCCAGAGCTCAGAGTTGAGTTAAGCACACAGAGGGGGAGAGAGGGCGAGAGAGAGAGGGCGAGCAAGAGAGAAAGAGCGAGAGAGAACGGTCGAGAGCGAGAGAGAGAGAGCGAGCGAGAGACATAGCCAGAGAGGGAGCGAGACAGAGTGGAAGAGAGAGACAGAGAGAGCGAGCACAAGACTCACAGAAAACCACCCCACCGAATACCGAAACTAATGGGAGACCCAGCCTCATTGGGAGTCAGCCCATCAATACGTATTCTCTTCATGCCGTCTCCGTCTTCTCTGGGGCCCTTTTCAGTCCGGCTCACCCCATCCCCCCCACCCATCAGCCCGTCGTCCTCCGTGTTTGCCACCACTCCGCCTTGCCATCAATTTATTCTCTCATTCCGTCCGGTTTATTGTCATTTCCTGCCAGACTCGGTGGCGTTCGTCCTTCCCCCCCCCCACCCCGCCCCGTGCTTCAGCAAGTCCCCCCTCCTCTCCCTCTACCCTCCTTTCAAGACGTTATGTGTCCCCTCGCCGGGCCCTCTAGCCCTCTCCGTGGGCCCCTGTTTTATATTGATATTGGAGGCTGTCTACTCGTGTACCATTGAGTCGTCTTCTGAATAGGAAAATCTGTGCCGTCCTCTCTCCATACTACTAAAACACAGACACACACACACACACACACACTATCAGACACTTGAGCACTGATACACACATACTGATTCCCATGCACAGACAGACACACGTACAGGCAGTCTCTCTCCCTCGTTTCTCAGTGTTTAATATTGATAGTCTTCCAGCGGGCCCTCACTCCCTCAGCCTGATGCGTTCTGACATCCAGAGCTCTGCTCCCCGCCACACAACCACAACAGCACACACCCCCTAGCCACTACTGGCCCAATGACACAGTGGTGGTCACGGCGGCCTCGTAGGAGGGCGGTCTGGGGTTCACACCCCGGTGGGATTGGGGGGGGGGACCATCCTGTGCGGAGTTTGCACGTACTCCGTTCTCCTCCCCCCACCACAAACCACGCACGGCAGTGGTCCCTGCCCTGCCCATGAGCAAGGCAAAGCACCTCACCTGGAGGCGCCTCCCGGGAGCCGCACTTTGGCAAGCTGCCCCCTGCTTCCGAGCACGGGACGGGTTGAATGCAGAGGACGTATTCCCCATTGGATAGATAAAGTATGTCATAATGTATTATCACATACACACACACACACACACACACACACACTCAGATTTGAACAGATTAAAAAAAAAGGAAGAGGAGAACTGTTCCTGCGTGGTGCTGTTGCTGGCAGGGAGGGGATGGGGAGGAGGGAGGGGGGAGAAGGATAGGAGAACATGGTGTACTGCAGAAGGAGGACAAAATGAAGCGGTCGAAGGGGGAAGCAGAAGCACTTAAACACACCGCTGCTGCAGGCGTCGCGTCGCCCCCCTCTCGCCGCGACCCCGCTGCACTGACCCGCGGCGGTCTCTGTGGCGTTCAGGAGCTAAAGCCACAAAACACGCTTTCACTGGCATGGCCAAGACTTCCTCCTCAATCCTTTAGTCTGAAACCTGTCGTAAAGCATTTCGCTCTCTCCATGTCCTTCGATGTGTGTGTGTGTGTGTGTGTGTGTGTGTGTGTGTGTGTGTGTGTGTGTGTGTGTGTGTGTGTGTGTGTGTGTGTGTGTGTGTGTGTGTGTGTGTGTGTGTGTGTGTGTGTGTGTGTGTGTGTGTGTGTAAGGGTGTGTGTGTGTGTACGTGTGTGTCTGGCCTGTGTGTGTGTTTGTGTGTCTCGCCTGTGTGTAGGTGTGTGTGTGTAGGTGTGTGTGTGTGTGTAGGTGTGTGTGTGTGTGTGTGTGTGTGTGTGTCACGCCTGTCTGTATGTGTGTCTCGCCTGCCTGCTTGCCTGCCTTCTTGTGTGTGCACACACATATACACCCTCCCCTAAGAGTAATAATTCCCAAATAATTCAAAAAAATTTGCAGAAAAGTAATATATTTGACACATTTATACAATAAAGAAAGGTGAAGCAATCTATATGTGATTTCTTCCTGGAGAAACTCATTACGCGGCTTTGCCAACAGTGCTCAGGTTATTCCCTTTAGGGTGGGCTGCATATGGGGGATACCGGCTCAGAGATGAGGGAAAATGGCAACCGGGGCCACCTTCCACCCATTGTACGACATTATTAGTAGTAAAACAAAAAACACATGATATTAACGCGTAGGGAGAAATATGATTTGATTCCTCGCAATACGGACGGTGCAGAACAGAATGGAAACATGTGACGCGTTTGGGGTGATTCAATTGGTTGATATTTCTAGGGCTGCCAGCAGATGAAAGTGTTGCGATGAAAGGATCTTAGTTTTAGAGGGAATTCCATGTAAAATGAGAATATGGATATTTTAACAAGATTCTTATTCTCATTACTACTTACTGCTGAATGGGTGAATGGGAAGACTAAAACAAGTTGGCAAAGTCCATAACTCAAATAGTCTTTGAGAAAAGTTGAGAACGCTCTCCCTGGCGCCAACCTAATTATCGTCATCATTCTCTCTTCATCGTGTCCAAGTCCTAATTCACAATAGGCATTGGATTCTGAATTTCCACCCCCCCGCTCTCTCCCTCTCTCTCATCACATGGTCAATTGGCAGCCTCCCCATCGTTCTCTCCTCTCCCACTGTGTCATTACTTCTCCTCTCCCTCCCTCCCTGTCTACATGGAGCCCTTCTGCCCTTGATCATCACTCCGCTCTCATTCAATTCGTTCACACCCCTCTGTCTGGCTGGTCCCCCCCCACCTCCTTCTTCTTCTTCTTCTTCTCCACCCTGGGGGAGAACCATGAACCACACCATCTGCTCCTAATGTCCCAGCAGGCACCTTCATTTGAGGGTGCAGCAGAAGACGTCTTTGTTCCCCCATGTTCCCAGGGAGAGATATACATGTACTTTTGTAAAAAAAAAACAAAGGAAAAGTTGTAACATGAACACTAGCAATGTCTTGCAGAGCTCGTCTCACTTGTGGGGTGTGATGGCGCATATCCATGTTACATCAAGGGTATTAGCCCCGGGAAAAAAAATGGAGGAGAACAAAGCTATCCCCCTGGGATTTCAATTGGACGGGGCCGGGAATTGACTCCAACATGGGAGCGGCCCGATGTGCCGGTCTCTATTGGTGTACGCTGTGAGAGTGAGAACCAGCCAGGATGTGAGGCGGTCCGTTTTCTAATTTCACGGTGTGTTTACAGGGAGGTAAAGGAGGCAGTGGTGCCTCCCAGGTTGTATAGGAGGAGGGCAGCGGGTGCATTCCACCCTCTCCCAGCATTCAGGTCGACAGAAAAATGGATCTGATTTGATCGACTATATGTGTTATTTAATCATTAGCCTCGCCCAGTTAAAAAACACAATGAGCAGCGTTGAAAAGCCGCGGATCCACTTGCATCTCGGCGCTGACATGCGCGTTTACCGAGGCGGTTGTACTCGCCACGCGCCCAATTAGCCACAGCAGCAGCCACAGATTTGGCTGGAGAGAAGAAAGGATCGAGCCCGATTCATAATGTATAATATACATTCACACATGGCAGACTACAGTAATCACGTGCAGCTGCTCAACTGCTGACTCTGCCCCTGGGCCCCGTAGCTTGCCGTCGGCCTAAACCCGGCACCTTCGCCGAGGGGAGCCGATTTAGCTGGTGAACCCGTGACCTGAGCTTATGGAAATATGATAACGCCGAGGTCCGGCAAGGAACCCAATTTGGTCGGCTGCTGTTAACGAACAGGGGGTCTCCGAGGGGCCCTCTGATCTGACTGGAGAGAGAGAGAGGGAGAACGAGGGCGAGAGAGTGAGAAAGCGAGAGAGAGAAAGAGAGCGAGAGAAACCTAGCACTCGCCACCACACCAAAATACAAGAGTAAGCGTTTTCAACCAAGCCTCTCGCTGAGGCTTGGCGGATTATTAGCAGGAAGAGTTCTGTGTGTGTTCTGCTGAGTTTTGTGAGCCCTTTGGTGCGCGGGTTCTTGGCAGCGAGCGAACGAAGCCCCTTCACGCGGGACTAAACATCTCGACGTGCTGGAAGCCCTCTGTCGAGCAAAGGGAGGCTGAACACAGAGCAGGAGGGGAGGGAAGCCGCTTTAGGATTGCTACGCGACTCGGCCATTGCTTAACACCTGGCGCTACAGTCCTAGCCAAGATCCCCTGAGCAAGGCCTGCCTCGAAATGAGAAGTAGAGATGTGCAGACGTTGGCCTCAGCTAGAGCTGAACTTTCAGAGCTAAACTTTTTTTTGTTAAGTGAGACACTTTTTAGGAGCCTTTATTTTTAGTCAAAATTATTCAAGGTGGTCCCAATTTATTTTTGCCTATGTCGGTCCTTCGACAAGGATGAGACATACAACCAAATTTATTTGAATATATGAAGAATTTAAATATTTGAATTAAGCATTGCCACCATTAAACTATTCAGCAGCATTACTGAAAATGATGTCTAACGGTGTGGTGATACTGTTGGGCGCCATATTCAAACTGTATTATCTTGTCAATTGGCAAAGTATTTTTTGGCAAAACTAACAAAAGCAATTCATGGTGGCGGGCCTTATTGAACGCCACCATCTTAGCAAGTATTGTGAGTCTCATTGTCAGATTGGGATGACAGTAAGCCCTCGCAGGAAGAAAGCTGTGGGGCAATGCGACTGCGGGATGTAGACGATCGGACTTGCAGTCTGAGATGACGGGAGGTCTGACGTGTCCCTCAACTCAGTGAGTGGTTTGAGGGAGGCCGCTGTGTGATGGAGGGCACCTGTCTTATGACCTGTCATACTGGCTTAAGATAAATAACTGACAGGGGGAAAGGTGGTCTTTGTGCAGTAGCCTTCACAAAAGGATGTGTACAGGTTTCATGCCACCAAGTGACTTACAGCAAATTGCAACAGAAAATATCCAGTACTGCTAATCTTTGGCTGTTTGATCCACATGAACAGAGTGTGTGCTTTGACAAAAACCCTTCTGCGCTCTTACAATATTGAGTGTGTGAATAGATGGGATGAGTCAGCATGTTGGCGTGTGCGCACGTGTGTTGGCGCGTGCGCACACGTATGTCTGTATGCGTGTGGGTGTCAGTGTGTGTGCGCCTGTATGTGTTTGTGCGCCTGTATGTGTTTGCTCCTGTGTGTTTGTGTGTGTGTGTGTTTGCGCCTGTATGCGCGCATCTGTATGTTATAAGAGGGAGGTCAACTCTGCCAGCTACAGTGTTTATTCCTCTTGACGTTAGCCGCTTTGTCTCTTCAGCAGCACAATGGAAGGAACCGCGTTCGTTTCTGTTGGTGCCTCCGCCCCCACCTCGCCGCCGCTGTCATAACCCGCCGGCGAAACAAAAGGGAACGCAAACTATTCACCGCAATTTCCTCAAAGCCCTCGCCAACCTGCCGCGCTTAGCGCACAATGGCGTCTAATCGCCCGCCTCCGGATTGCGTGGCGGGGTCGACCCCGGTGCCAGCTAGCAAAAGGGCCTCGGCTAAAAGCGGCAACATGGCCGCCGCTACCGGGAATCTCCGGTCGCTAAGAGAATCAAGTGGACATTTCAACATCTGCAGGCCAGCGTGATTCCCCTGAAAGAGGAAGTTCTGGAAACACACACAGACCGGTTAACCTTGCTAACTCCATTGAACACCAGCTGTCAAATACCGGGTGGGAGGGTAGGGAGGGAGGACAGGGTAGGGAGGGGGGACAGGGTAGGGAGGGGGGACAGGGTAGGGAGGGGGGACAGGGTGGGACAGGGTGGGAGGGGGGGGGGGACAGGTTGGGAGGGGGGAGGGGGGGGTGACCCTGATCCAGTGGGCTTGGCAGGAGATTGGACCTGTTAGAATTCTGCCTGGCTGCTGCAGAGGCATACTGAATACAATTAAACCTTTCAACTGTGCAGATGGCATAGTGGGAGAGCTCAGCGTAGCTAACACACACGCACACAGACACACACACACACACCCCGACACACACGCACACAGACCGACTCAAACACACACAGACCGACTCAAACACACACAGACCGACTCAAACACACACAGACCGACTCAAACACACACAGACCGACTCACACACACACACACACACACACACACACACACTGCCTTATGACTCAATGCATGAGGATAAAAGTAGCTACTTTTAGAAGAAAACTCTCCTGAAGATCAGTGGGATAACATAAAAATCACATGGGCTATGAGGATTAGCATGGGCTAATCAGAATCACAGGCTAGGACCGGATAATACGCCGTGGAATGCAACGGCGCGACGATGACTCATGCAAACGAATGACATTACACATATTTATACATAGCCCAGTGGAGATGATTACATACAATAATTTATTTATTTCAACGGCGGTAGAAAACGGAACATCGTGAGCATTTGTGCGACGTGACTCATGACCGTAGTTAAACACCACTACGGGACTGCCACTCACAACACGGCCTCCGCCCTCGGAGAACAACTGTAAAATGTCACCATCGGACCACATTGCCCGTCGATGCGTCGTCACCTCCGACAAAGTACATCGGCGTAGCGTTGGCCCCACGTACGGCTACCGCGGCGCACCGACACGGTAACAAATGCACCGCGCCCCATAGCACATTTAATTACACAGCAGCCGCGTAAAATAATAGAATGCCATCGAGCAAGAGGGAAACGGCAGAGAAATGAACCACTGATGCAGAGAGGGAGAGAGATAGAGAGAAAGGCAGAGAGAGAATGCAGATAAGGTAGAGAGGGATCAACATCGGGGGATAGCGAGAGAACGAGGTGGGGAGGGATGAAGGGAATGAGCGAGACAAAAGATTTAGGTTACCAGAAACACGAGAAGAGTGTCACAGAAACAGAACATTCACCCGAGAATGGATGACGAGCAGGCGGCCTGTGCTTCAGTCGTGTTCAACTCTACCCCCCCCCCCCCTCCTTCGTCGTCCACTTCTCTCTCTCACTCACTTCACAATGGCTTTAATTGCTCTCTTTTTTGTCCTCCTGTATTTCAACCGCACACAAAACCCCGGCATTAAGAGCGCTTCAATGGTATTTCACAACGGACAGGGACCAGGCCGATGCCTGACCCCCTGGCACACGGGGGTCTTTCACACAATGCCCACCCTCCTACTCCGCGGGGAGCTTAACAATCTCTTGCAAAAGGAAAGCGAAAGTGAAAATGAAAGCGAATGCATGGCAGGGGGATAGTAACGCATACACCGTGCCACATATGGAGTAATGATGACTGTGATGTAGTGTAGCAGCACAAAGGGCTAATTCTCAGTCATTATTTGTAATTGTATACATGGTATCCCCTGGCATTGTATCCAATGCCAGGGGAAGGCACAAAAAAAAAATGGGCTGGGTACTTAAACCTTCCAGAGGGGCCCACTGGCTTCGTTTTGGTACATGAAGGGCCAGCCTTTGGACAGTTTAATTGAAACATGAAGCCCATTGTGCTGATTTGGTAGACATGAACGATTGATTGACAATAGGCTATTGCAAGCCCAGAAGGCCAAGGTCCTTCAAACAGAAGTTTCTGTTTGAAAATGTTGACTTTTTTACAGCTGTACGTGTCAAACTGGTAAACCCTGAGGTGACAATTAAAAGAGCATTTCCATAAAAAAATCAATTTAAATGCAGCACTTTTAATTTAGCCTACATTTAGACAATAGACTGATATTCGCTATTGCATGGTTCACTGATGAAACACATTGTATTACGTTATTATGCATTATGTATTATGCTCTCTGAATACACCTGCTTGTGTAACTGTTTTGACTTGTGTAGCTACCTCAACCAACCATTACAGTACAGCCCTGAATCACTTAACAAAGAAAGCATTAGGGAAATAAGTCTTACAATTTATGAATAAACTCATTGTCTTGTACATCAACACATTAATTAAAATTAATTAATAAATATTGTGAAACTGGTACTAACCTGTGAGAAGGAATTATCACTGGGAGGTGTTTATAAATGACACTATGAGGCATGAATACCATTGCCTAATGCCTACACATGTTTTTTAGCCCAAATGGGAACAATTGAGAGGGTCACCACTCATTGTACGCCCCCCCCAAGCCTGGTTCCATGTCTGATGTTAAAACAGCAGAGGACAGATGTTCATCAGCAGTGACGCTTTCTCACTGGCGAATGAAAGAGGAGAGAACCCCAGCTCCTGTTCTTGCTCAATCTTGGCAAAGTCAGCGAAACACCGGTTTGGTTTTCCTTTCAGGCTGTCTTGGGCCGGCCTGAGACGAGGTCCTGTCCCGTCCCGGCCCCTGTCTTTCCTACGCCCTTCACGTAGCATGTTAGCCAACAAGCTACCACCAGAGGGGACCTTATGCTTGCCCCGTTTCATTGATGGATTGTCTTTGTTGTAACTCTGACAGAAATGTGGATGTAAAAATGGACATGGGATGTAAAACATCAGCCCCGATGGATGGAAAGAAAGCCGGTGTAGACTGTAGAATGTTTCCCACCGGGCGGCCATTAGCTACACCCCCCTTTGTTAACAGGTGAAGCCCCACAATGGAGGCCGCCAGCGTTGCATGACCGTGACTGCCTAGGCAACGATAGAAATGATGAGGGCGCTATCGTATTTAAACCCTGAGCCAGTTAATACCTTTGGGTCTTGAGTTAAGGGCTGGCTATTACCATTTGAAAAACATGCAGATTGAATGATATTTCAAGCATTTGTTGAAAACCTTTTAACACCTATGCAATGAGCTGTGTTTGGTTATTAGGCAGACAATGGTATCCAAAGAGACAGGATATTTTCAGATCCTTGTTGTTAAGGAGCAGGGCTAGAGGACGGGCCAATGGGGACCAAACCCAGAACCTTTTGGCCTGGAGTCAAACACCCAAGCTACCACCATGCCCCCCACTCCCTCCCCCCCGTCTAAATATGAAAGGTTAACCAAGATTCAATTTTCAGTTAGTGTTAAGCAACCAAGGAACTTAAATGTGTAATGAATATGGCTGTGGTGACTGGTAATTCATTAACTCGTTTTCTAACCACCAGTTGGGAGGACAGAAGAGCTGCTGTCGGAAATGCTGTTTTAATCAATGCAAGGCAGCAGTATTCCAGCTCTTATTTGTTTGCACATTGGACAAAGTAAACTCCCCAATGCACAGGTCAATCATAGGATTAAAATGCTCAGGGTTGTTTTTGCACCCACAAAAATGTATCAAAAGAACACAAATAAAACTGAGAACCCCACTCTGCATACTGAACAGTGTATCCTACGGCAGAATCCCTCCACACTAGAAGCAGACTAGGGCGGGGGGAGACACTATAAACACTGGGCTCGGGAGCAAGGGAAGAAGAAGAGAGCAAGGGAAGAAGAGATGTAACAGAGAGGAACGTGGAGAAATGTAGCAGTCCTCTTTAGCTCGGCCAAACAACACTCCTGCGGCTAAAATATTGTTCTTTGGAGCTGTGGTGTGGGCGTATTCTCACGAGCCACGCTGAATATTAAGCCTGTTTGCGAGGGCCTTGGAAATGAAACAGACACAAACAAAGTGCATTGTGTGCATAATTCGTCCAGTTTGTGTTCTCCAGGAAACAGAATGGCTCCCAGTTCCCACCTTTCCAACTCCCCTTTTGCATATTATCTCAGGCTTTTTGTCACTATCATGAACTGCAACACTGAATACAACTCCAACTGCCGACGCCGGAAACAGTAATCCGCTTTGGACCGGTTTTCATAACGGTTAGCAGTTTTCACAAATTTGACTCCCGTCACCCTTATCTCGTCTTTATATTCGTGAATACATTGCTCTGCTAACGCCCATAGCCGTGGGATCAGGATGTCCGATAACACTTTAATAAATAAATTAGATCGAGCATTAGCTAGCAAGAAATTCTTGCTAAGGGCAGGCTGTAGATAAACTCATTAGAATTACAAATTTGTCTTTGCTTTCAATTAGTTATTGAGGCAGCCATACCAACGATGTTGCCTTAGTCGTATATCATTTCCCAGCTTTTGTCTTCCAATATTCATTCTCATTTATATATAATTTGCTAAACCCCTATAACACCTTCCCATCGCATCTCAATTCATCAAGCTTATAAGTAAAACCAGAAAATGTTTGGCTTTGGTCGGTGACTGGGAAAGTACATCTGTGCAGCTGGATGTTTCCTGTGTGAGTTATTCAATGATGTTGTTTATCGTGCGTATGAAAGGATGCAGTTCAGGCTGAAGACAATGCGTAATAGGGCCCTTTGTTTATAACTACTATAGCACATTCACTCTCCAGCTCTCCAGAAATGTTTGGCGTTCACACACATACGCCTACAGATTATAGTCATGCTGCAGTAGACAGATAAAATGCCATCATGTTTTCATCTGGAGCCACCGCCACCGTCCTGTTCCTATAAACAGAAGACCCAGACCGGATCAGAGCCAGACCAGGACCAGACCAGACCAGAGCTAGACCAGGGCCAGACCAGACCAGGACCAGACCAGAGCTAGACCAGGGCCAGACCAGGACCAGACCAGACCAGAGCTAGACCAGGGCCAGACCAGACCCAGACCAGACCAGAGCTAGACCAGACCAGACCAGACCAGGACCAGACCAGAGCTAGACCAGGGCCAGACCAGACCAGGACCAGACCAGAGCTAGACCAGGGCCAGACCAGACCAGGACCAGACCAGACCAGGACCAGACCAGAGCTAGACCAGGGCCAGACCAGACCAGAGCTAGACCAGGACCAGACCAGACCAGACCAGAGCTAGACCAGGACCAACACCTTTGAGATGTCAGGTTGAAAAGACTGGTCTAGTAGATAGGGTGCAAGATTCATATCCCTCGACAAACATGCACTGAACCACCGCAAGTCCCTTTGGAAGAAGAAATCCCATCTACTCAAACACCGAAGCTAAAGGGGATTAGGGTCTTATTGTGTGTGTGCTCACCTTATCCAATGCATTGCTTGCGTTAAGCGCGGACCCCCTCACAATCAACTAGTAGACTAATGAGACGGAGGGTTCTAGGTAGACAATGTTTGTGTCAGTCGAGGATAAGGATCACCCGCCAGGAACGCCCCACATCACAAACGAACGTCAAAATGAAAAGCAGTCAAGCTGCGGTTGGGTCTTTAGAGAATCGCACATCTCAATAGCAGCCTTTGTTTGAAAGGGTCGTTTTACGTTTTAGAAAGATGTTTTATTGTTTATTAAAAAAGACGTTTCACAGATATTCACGCTTGGATTTACAGATCTGAGGCAGGGTCTTCAGAGACATTGTTTGGTTGGTATTTCTGAAAAACAGGAGATTTAAAGTACCCTGCCCGTAACAATAGCCTGACTAAAAACGCAATGAAGCCGGATAAGTCTAGAGTTATAAAAATGTCCCCAAAGAATATACCATTCAACACAGATGAGAAGTTATCGTTAAATTTTTCTTTGATATGTACCGCCTCCCTAAATAATAACTACAATTAAAAGCAGAAATTAAATATATCAATGGTTAAGATTGAAAAACGAACCAATTGAGCTAAAGACAATTGTTATGGAAAAAAAGAAAAACAACCAAATTACCAAAATTCTTTGTCGGGGACAGTTGTGTTTGTGGTTGTTGAGTGAGCCCCTCAGAACTTCCTGGGTGTGTGAGCAATAAGAGTCATCAAGTAGTCAATGTGTGTGCACAGGGGCGCCAAATAGGCCGATGGACGGGGCCCCGGTCCAGTGTGTGCCCGCCCGTGGGTTGACATTCTTACAACCCACATTATGAACGAGTTTGCGAGGGAAAGTACACTGCGCCATTTCTAATAGAGACAAGACAAATTCATCTTCCTCAATTCTCAAACAATGAACTTCTGTTCCCCTCCGTTAATTACATTTTCCTAAACGAGGTGGCGGCTGAGCGTATCACACACACAACACAAGCGTGAAACATCCTCAACATTTTGGATTTCACACCGGTTTCAAAATAGAGGTGCGACAACAAAAACCAATCAATCAGCAACCGACGAAAAAAACAACCAAACATCTGCGCTCATTGAAAACGGTGACGCAACTCTGCTGGCGTTCAATTCCACCTCGAGTTTAACACCAACCGATTATCGGACACGACATGCTGGGCCAACAAATGCTACGTTCGGAACTCCACCTAGATTTAAACGACCAATACATGCCAAGCTAACAAATGCTACATTCCGATAGCGGGATTAAGTAGAAAGCCAAGGGGTGGCGTCCCTTGAGGAATACACTGCAACCACGGCCAATCTGGATTTCACACCTTCCGCAAGGTCATCTTCAACTCTCTCGCTCCGTCGACCTCCCGCTCTCGCTCTCCGTCCCCACGCTTTTATCAACGACACATTCTCGGGCACGGTATGTTTGACGAGACCGGCTGCCACTGCACACCAGACTGCTTACCGATCCACCCAGTCAGAAGGACCGCACCCAGTACACATTCGGGCGGGAAACATACGCCGAAGCTTGTCTTCGCTGAGGTTTTTTTGGCGAAGAGTTGAGCAGGCGTGGGAAAGATGGTGTGTATGGGAGTGAGAGTAGGAGTGAGAGTGAGAGACAGAGACAGGGCAAAGGAGGAGATACATGGAGATGGGAGTAAAGAGCTGTATAGACTGAGAAGGCGTAAAGGAGAATGACAGGGAGCCGACATGGAAGTCCAATAGATGGAAATGTCATTTGGCATTTGAAGTCCATTCTTCTTATCCTTATTCCATTTGCTTGTTGGAAGTAGCTGTGTGCATTTGTGACCGTT
The DNA here is from genome assembly GCF_031168955.1 of Gadus macrocephalus. Lineage (NCBI taxonomy): Eukaryota > Metazoa > Chordata > Actinopteri > Gadiformes > Gadidae > Gadus > Gadus macrocephalus. Next base: position 12,191,159 of record NC_082398.1, on the reverse strand, counting down.
GCTTTCCTTGCACTAGACACAAAACATACCACAATAACAAACACAGCCCAAACGTAATGCTGCACAAACACACACACACCTACAAACCAGAGTAGAAGACGCTCTCCCCTTATTAGTCATTGCATTGTGTGTTGGCAAGCCAATTCCTCCTCTTTCCATTTCCTTTGAATCATTTGGTTCCGCACAATCTTTCTCCCATCCATACCTCCCCCATCCTCCTTTCTGCACTTTTACTGTTGTTGCCAAACTCCCCCGCAGCCACCCACTCTCCCTCCCTCCCCACTCTCTCTTCCCTTGTCAATGATTGTCTTACTTAGTGCTTTACTGAGATCTTTCCTGACACTCTTTTCACTCTCTTTGCCTCTCTCTCTTATCTGCTAACACCCTCACTCTCCCCATAGACACTTATACACACACAAAGTCCCCCTGATAACCTCCAACTGCCCCCCCCCCCCCCTGATAACCTCCAACTGCCCCCCCCCCCCCCCCCCCGTGTGTGTGTGTGTGTGTGTGTGTGTACAGATTCGGCAGATTGTTTTCGTAGAAGGATAAAGGTGGATTCAGGCACTGTTGGCTAAGATGTTTTCCTGCAACTAATCTCTAATTTTGTGTGAGACGCACCGTGGAAAACTCTTAGTTCTTCCATTTTCGATGTGTGCGCACGTGCGTGTCTGTGTGTGTTTGCAATGGCTGTGGTGTGTAAGTTAGCACTGGTAAAGCCGACCGGTTGGTTGGGGACGGCGCTACGTAACAGATTGGGAAGGTGGGCAAATAAGAGAGAGGGCAATAAAAGAGAAAGAAAAAAAGCGAAAGAAAGAAGGGAGAGAGGGAGATTGTTGCTGCACTAAAAATACACTTTTTTAGCAGGTGCCCCTCTTGGTCTGTTTCTGTGTGTGCGTTGCTGTGTGCGCTTGTGTGTGAGTGTGTGTGTTGCTTTGTGCGCTTGCGTGTGTGTGCGTTGCTGTGTGCGCTTTCTGTGTGTTTGTTGGTGTGTGTGTGTGTGCGCTTTCTGTGTGTTTGTGTGTGTGTGTGTGTTGCTGTGTGTATGCACGTGTGTGCGTGTGAGAGATGGGTAGTCCTCCGCTGGGGGACTATGTACCAGCGGGCTTAACAATCTCTCTGTCACTTCTACAAGCAGAGAGAAGCTATTCCAGGGGCCAGACGTCGGCCTGGCCCCAGCCATCCATTTCAGCAGTCAAGCACAACCTCCCCCAAGCTCCCTCACTCTCTACCTCTCCCATACCATCTATCTGTCCCCCGTCGCTCTCTTTCTCTCTCATTCCCTCTGTCGCTATCTCCAACATTCCCTCTCTCCTCTCCCCCATTCCTGTGTCCCTTCTCCGAATATCTCCAGCCCCCCCCCCCCACCTCTCCCTCTGTCTTCCCTCTGCATCTCTCTCCCCCCCTCTGAATCTATCCCTTCCCCATTCTCCCCTCCCTCTGTCTATCTCCCTCTCTCTCCCTAACTCCCTCTCTTCTGTATCTCTCCCTCCCTCACTTCCTTCTCCCTCCCCTCTGCCTCTCTCGCTCTCCATCCATGTAAATATAATGGCTCACCATCTCAGCGGCCCTACTTCCCCTGCTCCTGAAATACTGACAGCGTCAGAGGAAGGCGTCCCATTTCAACACTGCTGTTTTAATCTTCTTCCTTCTCTCTCTCTATGAATAGCATAAAGGAACACACACACACACACACACACACACACACACACACACACACACACACACACACACACACACACACACACACACACACACACACACACACACACACACACACACACACACACACACACACACACCGATTAAAAGGTTAATTGTATGCTTAAAGAGCTTGCCACCGTGTGAAACGAGAGGAGATGATATAAACAGTGCAGCACGCTGCGAACACACACATTAACGCGCAAGCACTGGATAACAGAACTTCCAGCGGCCCTACTTTGGTGTGAACAGGACAGTGACAGAGTGGTATCACAGCGGCGGGCCGTCACCGCCTTCAAAGCCTTCAGCGACTCGGTAAAATTGCTCCAAAAAGTATTATTTATGCAATCAAATGTAACTGTTTCGCTCTTCTGAAGGCCTCTGCAGTGCAGCACAGTAGTAAAGAGACCGCTGGCTCTGGGCTGTCAGCTTCGCTTCAGCTCATGCTTCACATCCCTGCGTGGTTCCAGCCCCGATCCCAATGACGAGCTGTTTATTTAATCTGCATTAAAGAGGTCCCCGTATGGATTGGAAATCGAGCGCGCACCACGAGCTAACAACAGTGCGACCACAGTGTGTACATAGCCAAGTTTATCTCAGGCTCCGCATTGAGCTTCTCTCGTGTCTTTAACGCAGATAACAGAGAGACGCCTCCGCGTTAAGCTAGGATGGGAAGCTAGTTCCCTGAGCTTAGTATCACTACTGGAGGGGGTACCGCTGCCAGTCTGTTGACTTCTCTTCTCTCAACATTGGGCATCTACATTGGGCTAGAGATCATCCCGCCGCAGAGCCAACAATAAAGATGGGATCACACAGGCAGTGGGTGAGAAAAAAATAGGAGGTTGGGATTCAGTGTCTGTCTGTCTGTCTGTCTGTCTGTGTTTAAGAGTGTGTGTGTGTGTGTGTGTGTGTGTGTGTGTGTGTGTGTGTGTGTGTGTGTGTGTGTGTGTGTGTGTGTGTGTGTGTGTGTTTAAGTGTGTGTGTGTGTGTTTAAGTGTGTGTTTAAGTGTGTGCTTGTGTGTCTGTGTGTATTTAAGTGTGTGCTTCTGTGTGCATGTGTGTGCGTGTGTGTGTGTACATATATGCAGGTGGTTCTGTATTCACTGATTAACTAATACGTCTGTCCTGCTGATAAGTAACCAGATGGGAAGATTAATTAATTCTCCAATTCATAGTTTCTTAATTTTTTCACTTTCTTCCACAAAACCCACACACAAACAATCCCAAGCCCACAGACACTCGCACACACAGAGAGACAATCAATTACTTAACCCTATGTTGGCCCACTCCCCTGTTCTCTTCCTCATTCTTTATTATCCCTCTCTCTCTCTCTTCCCCTTGCTCACGGTCTTCCATAGTCTCTCCACACACAGCTAGACACACACACCAATCCAAAGACAGACACACACACCAATCCAAAGACAGACACACACACCAATCCAAAGACACACACACACACACACCAATCCACACACACACACACACACACACACACACACACACACACACACACACACACACACACACACACACACACACACACACACACACACACACACACACACACACACACACACACACACACACACACGTGTGTTTCCAGTCTGTTGGCATTAGGTTTTACCAGCACCGAGAAAAATAAAGTAAAGAACAAGAAGGAGGTCTGAAGGCCAGAGAGACACTATGAAAAACAAACTCCACAAACACGAAGATGGATGGACCCGAGATAGTTATATTATGTGTGCTACCAGATAACCTGACCTTCAACTAATCGGTCGGCCGTCTCAGCGGCGCTATTGTTTGGCTAGCAACGCTGCATCTGTAATTCTCCCACCCAACTCTGCGGTGGATAAATGTATTCATTAATAAATGATAACGAGGTCTACCTGCAGGTGAGCGTTTACAAGATAAGGAAACGCCGGGAGCAGCCGGTAGCAAATGTACCGAACATAGGGCAGATCAGATTAAAACAAACAACTATTACAACTCATTTGGCTAACAATTAGCTTGTTATCTCCGGGCATATCAGCATAAATAACCGGGGCAGAACCTTGCAGGATCTGTTAAGCGAAAGGCTAAGAAAAGCGCTTCACAGGAGCGAGGGATTGAAATAAGGAGTGAGAGAGAGTGAGAGAAAGAGAGTAAATCAAGGGTTGAGACAGAGTAAGGACGAATAGTAGAGAGACACAGACCGCCAGAGAGTCAGACAGACACAAGCAGAGAGGCAGAAAGGCAGAGCAGACAAACAAGAAAGATGGTGAGTTCATGCCACACAGTCGGAGAGAGAGGCAGGAGGAATCAAAGAAAGCGGGATGAAAGTAGAGATCACAGACTTTTGGAGGAGAAAGAGAGCGAGGATGCCTGTTGATATGTCGTTCGCCCCGGAGGGAGGAGAGAGTGCGGGGAAATGGAGTTCTGGGCCAGACAGATGTCTTAGTGAGTTACCCAGTAAACCATGAAGAAGAAGCGGAGGCTCACACAGACACAAACTCCGACACACAGACACACACCACAACACACAGACACACACCACAACACATGAACTAACAAACGCCCGAAGATGAAGGAAGTAGTGATTGTTAATGATAAATTAACAGACAAACATTGAACAGGACGGACACTAACAGAAGTTCATAATAATTTTGCATCAATGAACATCCATTACATTAACAGCAGAAGAGAGACAGAAATGATGAAAGACACACACACACACACATACACTCACACAAGTCACAAACGATCCAACACTCATTTCCATTAATGGCTTTCTATAAAAAGTGAATTTTGAAGAAAAGCATTCAATACAAATTAGACGGTAACAGAAGAGACTGCAGGCTGAGTCACAGGGAAATTAGGACACCGAGAAGAGAGGGGGGATCAAAGCACACGAGGAGGGGAGAAACCAGACATGTGTCAGATGGAGGAACATGTCTGTGATCTAGGAGGTTAAAGCGGAGCAAGAGGCACCACCACACGCAATCTTCAAAGAGAGAGATCTGAACTTGACCAGTCTGATTGGAGGTAGAGATATGGCCACCTAAGGCTACCCTAAAGGCAACTCGGGTGGTGACACGGACGCATGCACACGCACATACACAGTGTTTGAACATGAGAAACATATACAAAGGGATGGCATTCACACAAATGAGAAAATTAGTCTAAGAGAGAACACACACACACACACCCCACACCCACACACACACACACTGCGTGCATGCTCACGAGCGTGTGAAAACCCGCGTCACGCTTCCTCGCCTGCACCCACGCGTGATTGATGTGTATTTCAGTGTGATGGCCCATAACAACTCCTATCCTCATTCTTACACATGCGTATCCATCCAAATACACAAACACACACACACGCACACAGGTGAATCTCACTAAAGGCTGGGTCCCCTCTGTTGTCATTTTCCTTTTACACCCGCTCTACTTCCTGTGACCTTTATGGTCTCTCTACCCTCGCTCTCTCTCCCTCTCACTGCTGGCAGTTCTGTCGCCCCGCCACCCATCTCGGTTTCTCCTCTTTTCACTGCCAGACGCATGACATTATGGCACACACACACACAAACACACACAAGAACTGAACTGAGCTGTCTGAAATGCCCGACTGAATCCTAAACAATGGAAGGAGCTATACACTGTGGCCTGTGTGTTCCATCTCTGGCGTTGCACCATCACATACGGGCCAATCCCAGAGAACCTGGTGTGTCGAGAGACTGCCAAAGTGCACGTGTTTGTATTCTTCTCTCTCTCTGTGTGTGTGTGTGTGTGTGTGTGTGTGTGTGTGTGTGTGTGTGTGTGTGTGTGTGTGTGTGTGTGTGTGTGTGTGTGTGTGTGTGTGTGTGTGTGTGTGTGTGTGTGTGTGTGTGTGTGTGTGTGTGTGTGTGTGTGTGTGTGTGTGTGTGTGTGTGTTCCATGGCTGTATCCACCATCGATATGCTTCATATGGCACAGGGATAGACTGTGGATGTTAGTTAGTTAGTTAGTTTCTTTATTGTCCCCAAGGGGATAATTGTTTTCACAGAGTCAAGTCAAGTTGGTTTCAGGGCAGCATACATTTGAAAAGACATAAGACATGTCCATGTGAACACTATACAACCGCACTGCTATGAACGAGGCTGGGAGTGTTTCTTCTACAGTATGAGTTGCTGATCGTTGGTAATGAAGCAGTTAAAAGTTTTTGTTTGAATTCACCGGCATTTGCAATGGAGGGGAATATCATGTACAGAGACTGAATAGATATTAGAGGCAGTGGATTTCACATTAATATATTGATATGTTAATGAATAACTGGAACTAACTTTTTTTATAGAAAAGTCTTGGATGGTTGAGGAAAGGCGGTTAAAGAACAGAAACAGTTGAACATTAGTTTCACTGATAAACACATTACATTAACTGTTTCAGGCTTAACAGCAGAGCTACGGAATGTCCTTGATACTTCCGTTAAGTTAACCAAGGTAACAGTAGAGTAAGATATAAAAGTGTGCGTCATTTTCAAATACTTTCAATGATCTATATCCACAAAGGGCTTTTAAATGTACATTTTTAATAGAGCTGGACTGAATAGCACCATTGATAACAAAAAAACCTACAAAATGGATATCTTTCCTTCGGATTGATCTCCACACACAGATCCTATCCTGGTTAATCAAATAGCACAAATAGCGAGAAAATAAAAATGGCGGCGCATACATCGGTGTTGTGCTTGATCACAATTCAATCCAAAAAAAACCTGGGAATATTATGGGATTAACACTTTGCCTCCGATGCATATTTACAGCTGACACGTTCGACCTCATTTCGTTCCTTAAAGTCACCACGTGTAAGATTCAGCCCCTCCCAGTTAGAAGCCAGGCGACTTTCAGAATTCAGAAAAAAAAATCAATAACTCAATAGTATTCAATAACTTAAATAATAACTTCTTATTAGAGCTTAGCTTGGCTGCATGGTGTGAGTGGGAGGGGTGTTGAGAGTTTTTTCTTGTTTCTAGTAAGACTCTGGTAAACAAAGAGTTACCGGCTGGCCAGCATTTTTTATTCCTGTCATACATCAGTTATAGGATGTGAATAAATTGTATCTGCGGGCTGTTTGAGAAGTTACACGTTTTGACTTTAACTGTCAGATTATTTTGGTGCGGTAAGTATTTCAGCCTGCCTTTGTTAAAGTCTCCCTCTCCCAGTCTCGCTCTCTCCCCCCCAATACATAATACATTCTGTGGGGAAACCAACAGGAACCCTATCTCTCTACGTATAACATATAGGGGGTGGGAAAAATAATTGATTATTCGATGCATCGCGATTCTGCGTAGAACGATTCCGTCTCGATTCAGGTAAATTAATAATCAGAATTAAAAAAAAAATATATATATATTTATAATTTTTCATTTTTTTTTATTACATTTGTTCGCCGCCTGCAACATTCTGTTGGACAGAGAGGGATAATTTGAGTAGGTTTACAATTATTTAATTTATCTTCAATGTGTATTGGCAAATCTGGCCTGGATGCGATTGCGATTCAGCCTCCGCATAGCATGCACGCAAACTAACAGCCAGACACAAAAACGACGAACAATTTCTTATTCTTATAATTGACTAAGAACAGCGTTTTCTTTGATGACATAGAAAAGAAAGATTAGAAAGAAAAGAAAACTAAATCTGTTTATTTTTTACCTACTTCCATAGTGTGTTGTAATGCAAGCTACATTGATTATTGGATTGTTCATAGAAAGTCATATTTGTGACAAAAGCTTTTTCTCTAATCAAATATAATTAGATAAGGTAATTAATCTGTTGATTTCTTTAATGATTATCACAAAAGTAGGAACTGATCAGTAAACTCTGAGTAGCAAATTCAGATGGATAGATATTTTTTGAAAATCCCGCATGGAAATGTACACAAAAAAAAAATTGCTTCGAGATGCATCAATAATCGTTTTAGAATCTAATCATTGACCTCTGAATCAGAATCGAATCCTGAGGTGCCAAGAGATTCCCACCCCTAACATATAAGTTTCCAGACAATTGGTGATAATAGGGATTTAACCATCCCAAAACCTACTATGAAGTGAAAGGAAAGGGTGGCCATGGAAACCATACATCACAACCACAGCTAGCACAGATGCAGCGGAAAATGAAGGACATGGTGGAAACACATGTTTGACACCACACACACACACACACACACACACACACACACACACACACACACACACACACACACACACACACACACACACACACACACACACACACACACACACACACACACACACTCTCTGGCTCCTCTAACATACAAACACAGACTGCATCTCAATCAAACACACACACTATTTCCTTGTGTGTTGTACATAACACTTATTCAACACTTCAACACTGATTAGTCAGCATTTTATTCATCACAAGCTTGTTTCTCTCCCACTTGATTTTAGTATATTTTGTAAAATTAACGTTTTCAATATTTCATTAAACACAACTAAGTGGCATTGAGAAATCAGTACACAAGGTGCCCACAATCAATGGATTGTGGAGTGCACCATTGAGAGAGATACTAGAATGCCAGTGCTGAATGAGCAAGAACTATAAAGTATTCATATACAGACTCACTCACGCACGTCTGTGTGTGTCTCCGTGTGTGTGTGTTCGTGTCTGTGTCTGTGTCTGTGTGTGTGTGTGTGTGTGTGTGTGTCCGTGTGTGTGTGTGTGTGTCCGCCGTGTGTGTGTGTGTCCGTGTGTGTGTGTGTGTGTGTGTGTGTGTGTCCGTGTGTGCGTGTGTTAAGTGCTGACAGGACTCTTAGTGGGACCAACAAAGCATGTAGCTTTTCATGGTCCAAGGACACTCAACACATATATACCACCACAGCCATACAAACACATATATGTAAACAAACTAGCACAACATACACAAATACAACCCCACAAATGCACACAAAATATTCCAAATGTCCTGGTGCATTCACAAATGCACCAGGACACCAACAACACAAAAACACTCCAATACACTACCACAGGTACACTACCACATACTCCAACACACTACCACAACCATATAGACATATATATGCCTGCCCATACATCTGCACAACGCACACAAATACACCAGCACAACTACAACACAACAGTCCTCAAACACACACACACCAGGGCGGCCATTTTAGGCCCCTTACCTTGACGCCGCGGACTCTGAACTCGGCCAGGGCACGGCTCATCTTGGAGGCGGCGCCCTGCAGGTCGTTGCTGCTGGCGATGACCTTGACCAGCAGAGAGTCGTAGTGGGGGGAGATGATGGCGCCCGGGAAGGCCGACGCGCTGTCCAGCCGGATGCCCATGCCCTCGCCGCTGCGGAACACCTGAAAGGCGGGAAACGTTCAACGGTCAGAGAGGCTGTTTGCCATTTTGGACAAAAAACAATAAACTAACAAACAAAAATTATTACACAACTCAAAACATGTGAACATTTCGCACAGATTCCAATGGGAGGTGAAATTTCTTTGTATAAAGTAGTTCTCAGTCAATACGTTTTTTCCGGCGGTTGCCCCCAATAAAAATCGGTTTCATTGGTGCCGTCTAGTACTTGAAAGTCCGTCAGTGACGATAGAAGCACTTAATTGCTCGCTCCGAGGCAGGCGACAGACGAGCGAGGGGACAGATTGTGTGTGACAGGCCATTACAAACGGACAAAATTGACAATGACGGCAACAACAAAAGAAAACACCCGGCTCCAATTAGGCCTACTCTTTCATACGCTACACACGATGGCCCGTGTTTCGCTCGTGCTGCAGTCATAACAGTAGAGCTCAAGGCAGTGCACACAGTACATGGATGTCTTCTTCAGGAAGGCACGACAGCCAAGGCATCCCCCCCCCCGCCCCCCCTAATGGCGCATGCCATTAACACAACCTAAATGGTACGGAGTGTTCTCAACTTTCACGCTGTGAATCCTAATGACTCAATTACCTGCTGCAGGAAACTCAACATAACTCGCGGCACAGACGCACAAAACTGTGTGAGCAAAAAAGTTGACAGGGACAACCCAGCACACACCCCCCCCCCCCCCACCTCCCCAAACGACCTGTCACAGAAGTAACTAACTGTTCCTATTTTGTTTGTTTGCGAAGTCTCACAAGTTCATGACGCCAGTTGGGAGTAAACAGCGTGCATATACACTGATCAAAACAACAACTTCCAAAAAGGATGCTTAACACACGAGTAACGTTAGTACTTTGAATGGTAGGCAGCTACACCGGAGGTGGTGAGATATCTGCCTACCATCAAAGTTTAACTTGGCCAATCCAAATCAGGTCGAAGGGAACTACCTCCCGGATAAATCCTTGGCTCCGTCATGGTGGCCTGGGCGCTGTGCCGGGGAGTGACTAGCCCTGTCCTCCACACACGCCTCTTTAACTATTCCACTTTATGGTTCAAATCCCCGACTTCTCCCCAGGTCTTGATCTTCACACAGCCTGTGATTCGAAGGACTTTGGTGGATGGACTGGAGTGTGTATCGCCTCCACCCCGCCCCCCACCCCTTCACTCATAAAAAGGGCCCTTCCAAGGCCCCTTGGAAGGCATTCAGTGAGGGCCAACTGATGTTTTGCTCTGATAAGTATATTATTTATGGATTTTATCATACGGTTGACGTCAACTCGATTTCATAAGGTTCTAAAAGTCTGACTCAAGGGCCGTCATATAGTCGCACGTCGTCGCTAGCTTGGCCTCAGCGGGCAGCTTCAAATGGTCCGGAACAACTCGGGAACATTCCGGAATTGACTTCATAGTCAGTAGTTCCAAGAACTTCCTGGAGCTCTGATTTCCAGCCATACTTGAAGGTTTGATGGCCCCATGTTTAAACCTAGCATATTGTTGGTGGACTTTTTTGGAATCCTTGGTGGAGTAGTTATCGTTACACAAAATGTCCCTGCTGCGTTGAAAACAAATTTAACACCAACCCTAACACTTCCTTGTCTGCTTTCGATCTCTAACCGCAATTAAACACCAGAGAGAGAGAGAGGGAGCGTGAGAGAGCGAGAGAGAGATATAAAGAGAGAGCGAGAGGGGAGTGCAAAGAAGTACTCCAGTGCTGTCATTTCAACCTCGTACAATGAGGAGTTCTGCAAAGGACCTTGTGGTCTGTCTGAACAAACACTGTGCTTCTCATTTCCTAAATGGCCTCTTGTGGTAAACAGCCACCACCAACTCTCTGGTGGAGTGTTTGCTTAAAAGGGACGATTGAAGATGAAGTGACACAATAATTACAATGCATTATACAAGCAAGCACTCGTATGAATTGCGGCTTTTCAACTCTGTCAGATAAAAACAGCCCTTCTTTACTCTTTTTTACTTCCTCCATTCACACCTCGGGGGTTAAATATAAACCAGAACAATAAGTAATGAATCCCGGTATAAATAGAAAAGAAAAAAAAAAAGTAAACATAATAAAAAGAAAATACATAATTCCACACCACACAGCGTTCCTTTCCTTGTACTTAATTATCGCTGTGTGTATTTATAGCCTTAGTTATTATCTCGATGCATCTCTACCTCCTGCAGGCCCAGGAAAAAACAATTACAGCGATCGCTAGCGGGGCCATTTCGTCTGCGGGCCCCCCGATGGCTGTCAGGACCCCATTAGCTACTCCATAATGAAGCCGCCATGCCACGCCTCTGCACTCCGCTCGCCGTGTCCGACCGGGGTCGCTAATGGACCGGTGGACAAAGTGGTTTCTTATGAATCGACCAGGATGGATCCATTGAAGGGGGACCTCTCTGAAATTTGAATATCTTTTTTTTTTTCATTGGGTTTATTAACGGATTGTGATACACCCTTTAACGACGCGCCATGTGGTGAGGCGAAGACGAGTTGGAAATGCGATTCAAAAGCCGTGACAAATCCAATAATATGTAAAAGGAAAACTGAGGTAAAGAGTGCAATTGACACTATTGGCTTCCCATTGAGATCAATGTTTTACACTGTTCCAAACTTGTCAATATAATTAATTATGGGTCCTCGTAAAATAAATGTTACACGATACAATTAATAAAATCATAATTAATCACGGGCCAGGTTCGGTTTAGAACCTTGAGAAGTCAGTTTGTCTGTTTGTCATACTGCCCGTGCTGAAGAACTGGTAAAACTTTGAATAAATAGAAATACGTGTATTACATTTGGTGGACACCATTATCCACAATGTCTTCCGATACCATGAATGCACTCTTAGCATGGGTTTCCCCAGAGGGAATGTATGTATACAATTTCTTCAAGTGATCCATCTAATTGCCGCGTGTGAAATACGTATAGCACGCCGGTCATTATTGGGAAAATAATGACGGGCGACGTTCTATACATTATTCCGCTCATTACACGGCTACTTGCCAAAACGAAAAACTAACTTCACATGGTGTGTCTTTTTACAATTTATTTGTTACCAGCATTCATATTCAGGCGCGTGCCGTCCATATGGGCAGGTGGGGCAGCGAACTCCCTGCAAAAGCATGCTCCCAAAAAAATAGTTCCTAAGTAAATCATTGCTCCAAGTTTATAATGTGATTGTCACATTAACTATCTATAGTTTCTGAAGACTTTCCAACTATTTTTGGTATGTTGACATCAAATTGTGGATGATGGTGGCGATTCTAGTTGAGTTTAACGTGTCATGCAATGTTGGGGCAGGGCAGCTCAGCGACCGCATCCCTCCGTATGTTTCTCACATAACCCTGCAGGCTGCAATAAGAATTGTAATCTGCGATATAAGACGCCCATATGGTCGTAAAGTAGTCTGCCCCATGGTCATATTCTAGGACTGTTGGCAGCCATGGCGAGTGGTATTGCACCTGCGATTAACACTGTTGAGTCTCTGTTAAAATTTGAAGATATTAGCCATCAAACAACTTCATTTGAAGATATTAGCCATCAAACAACTTGGACCAGACAAACCGGATATTCGTATTAACCAACAAACGAAGGATAGAGGGAAAACGTACAACAGAACTTTCTCCCAAGCATGGTATGAGAAGAAAAATTGTCTATGTGGTTGCTCAAAAAGAAACAGTTTTTTGTTGTAAAAAAATTTAATTGTATACCTGATTGCATACCTGATTTAAACAGAGCTGTTATTGAGAAATACCTGATTTCAACAGAATTGTTATTGAGAAATTTGCACACATGAGATCGTTGGGGCAAGTTCCAAAAAAAATGTATACATTTTGGGTGTGGTCATACGCCAGAAGTTTCTGCCCCACCGAAATGAAGAGGCACCACACGCTACTGTTGGTAGTGTTGATCAGCAGAGAAATAGTCTGCCAAAGACGATGCCGTCGCTTAGCAACCGAAGACGCTGGGGTTGACAAGTTACCGGACTACTTGCGGAGTGATACCAAAAACGTCATTAGAGGCAAAAAGTCGGTCAATTATACTTAGCACGCCGGAAGTTGTGAAGAGCCCATACAAGTGAACGGAGCGTTCCAGGGCATTGAGAAGACCCATGTAATAAGTATACATAATTTCGTGCCTAGAATGTTCAACTCCAAGCTTAAAGGCTGTGTGTTCAATCCCCAGGGGTCCCCAGTCTACCTGGAGGGAAGATAGGCCAAACCCGTTCCTGAATGACATGGATCTGAATCCCCTGCAGGTCACGGTTGGATAAAAGTGCCTGTTTAACCACAGCTGGGGAGGGATCTGGCTGGGATTGGTGCATCTCCTTCCCTCCTTAATCAATGGTCCCTAAGCAACGTGTTCCTAAAGAAGTCATTATGTCGTTGACCGGCACAGATCATCTGAATAGCGTACGATAAGAGGGCCGCCTCCTCGCCCCTGTTTACTGGCTTGTTTGGTCACCGTGGGAGACGCATGAAAAGGGGACTGGGTTTGTTGATGTTATTTTCAGCGGTTATGGGGGTGAATCCTTGGCGTAGCAATGGCGGTGTGTGTGTGTGTTTCTGTGGGTGTGTCTGTGTGTTGCCTTTTAAAATGTGCATATGCACATTTGTCTGCCATGTGCAAAATTTAGAATATTCCTCATTTCTTCCTCCTACTCCACATCAGTGTGTGTGTGTGTGTGTGTGCGTGTGTCACAATATAAAGAATATTCATACTGGCTGCAGGGTATGTAGATATGAGATGAACGGAACAACAATATCGCTACACTACTCGCTCTCTTCTCCGTTGCACACACTCTCTCTCTCTCGCCCGCCCGCCCGCCCGCCCACCCATCCCCACACACACACACACACACACACACACACACACGCGCGCGCATCCTTAGATCAAGGCCAAGAGAGAACATTTGGGAGACAAAAGCGAGGGAGTGGGGGAAGAGCGGGCAGGGAGCTTCAGAGTTGCATTGAGGAAGAATCATTAGAGAAGGGTCCACGTTAATAATGGAGGTCAGGATGTCAGCCTCTTTGTCAGGGCTCGTCTAACAGCACGCTCCTTTTATCCTCTCTCCCTTTCCTTCTCTAGGTGTCTCCCCCTCTTCCTCCACAAGACTCCCGCCTCCTCTCTCCGTATGCGTCTCTCCCGCGGCGCCTCCTTCTCACTGCATTGATTCTCTGCTTGCGTCTCACTTTCCATACATCTTTCTTAATCTCCCCCCCCTCTCCTTTCTCCAGGCGTCTCCCGCCCTTCCCTCAAAGATTCCCCATCTCTCTTTCGGGGTCTCCCAACTCTTCGCCACGAAGCAACCTCTCACTCCATCCCTCGGCCCCTCCCTCCACTCTCTTCGTCTCCCTCCCTCCCTCAATCCCCCCCCTCTCTCCCGACGCCCGTCCCCCGCCTATGACAGTGTCTCACTCGGCGTGTCCGTCAGTGTCAGGTCGGATCCATTAGCAGCTAATGGCACCAGAAGCAGCAGGGCAAATTGGACTGAACGAGGAGAGCAGGGCTCCTGTGATGGAACCGTTTGCACACTGGGACATTAGCCATTTCGTCCTCTCCTTTACGGCTCCTCCAGTAAGTAACCCAAGTGCAAAAGTACCCCCGCTGGATTCTAGTGGGTGGGCTAATGTCAAAGAAAAGTGACGGAAAGAGAGATAACTTTTTTTTCATATAAAAACACACAAAGGATTTCTAGAGTTAACTAACTCCCATGATGCAGCACTGCTGAGTCAGTTGGTCTCATTCGAAAAGCGTTGCGATGATTCAACTATCGACGCACATTCCTACCACTAATTAATCAAATATCTACAAACCATTTCCAATCACCTTTCAAACTCTTCCAGCTACTCTGCACTCTACCCAGCCCAATTCTTTCTCCTATGTGTCGATTGGTCTCCCGTGTAAGTCGCTTTGGATAGAATTGTCTACAAAAATAATAAACGTGCTGTACAAGTGAGTTTTTGACCTCAGTCTCACTTTCCCTCCAAACGTCTCGTTCTCAGCCTTGCCAAGAACCACTCCATGTTTATCAATTTAGGTTCTTCTGCAAAAGCCTGCAGCCCCACTCCACCCCGATTCACCCATTATGAAGCACTAAACACCCCCCGCCCCCTCTTATTTGTGAGCCATATCCAATTGGCTTATCACAACATAAAAGGCAATCAAACACCCATTGTTGAGGCAGTTATATTCCAGCTGTACCGCTTAATGTTTTCATTGAATTAGTCCTTTAAGTGAGGGACGCAAAAACACAAACATTCTTGTCGTGTGTGCCTACTATGGTGAGTGTTTACCAGGCCATACGTTGCGGTCTGTAACAAGGTCTTGCTGCGTATCTTTATTATCTTACAGTATGAGCGGAGAGCGGGATAACTGTTGTTGCTGGTAACGCCATTTTCCGGATCATTAATTAGCCAATAACAAAGAAATAACGCTCACTGAACAATTCAGTGAGCAAATAATACTACTACAAGCGATATAATGGACGAAAGGGAAGGAAACAAGCGCTGCTGTTTGTTATATATCGATGCGTGACGATTGGGACGTAAATGTGCCTTCACCACGCGGTGGTTTTTGTTACATTGACCTACATACAGGGAACAAATCAATTTGATTATATTTTATTTGTTTAGGCCTTAATCACTGGTACGGACTCAAAGGGCTCAACAGGTTGCATATTTATGACCCCCCCTGACCGTAGCCCCCCAGAAGGCTAGAAAAATACTCCCTCCTCCCTGAAATCTGGAGCGGGGGATCCCTCCTTCAAGGGGTGATTAGGTACATACATGCATACAGGCAAAACATTTTAAATTGTTGATGGACGTGCTGGCCGCTTAACCATAAGGAGAGTCCAGGCATCCAGTCGCAGTCACCGCTAGACGCTAGGACAGTACTGGTTCACAGGACTGTATAGCGGTCGGTTCTCTACCCCCAGCCCAAAGACACTGGCCTTGATCCCGACAGTTTGACGTCTCGCTGCAGAGTGAGATGCCTCACCGCCAGCCTGCTCTGGAGTTGCAAGGAGATCCAGAAATACAGCAATAAATGGAGAAGGAAAAATAAAGAGAGGGCGAGAGAGAATACCATAAATAACGGGATGGGAATAGGTGAAAGGCAGCAACACAGACTAAGGTAATTCATCGGCTGTCTGAGTGTGCGTGTGGGCATGTTTATGTGTGTACCGCTACGTGGAAGACGGGGAGAAAATTAAAGAGCTATGAAGGGGAAACAAATGAATCTTCTCAGAGAGAAAGAGAACGTGAGAGCAAGAGAGAGCAGACAGCCAGCATCTCAAACTACTACCTTGCCAATTAGAAATAGAGCAGCAGACAATAGCGTGAGAGAGACAGATAGAGAACGCGCAAGAGAGAAAAAGGGGGAGTCAGAGAGGCAAGGATGACAAGCCTATTGCCTTGGTGTTGAAAACTCCAGGGTATATTGATAGCATGAGACAAACGGCTCTGTCCAGTCGTCCCATAATCCTGGCTGTTAGACCCGAGGTCCTTGGGTTACAACTAACGTGTCACTGGAGATGATAGAGAAAGTGAAGAAGGAGACTTAAGCCATTGCCTTTTGTCGGCAAACGTCTCATCGCAACAATTGTGCACGATGTCCGACCCCTCCCCCTTCGGTCGTCTACAAGGTCATGACGCCTACAATTTCCAGTCAGTGAGGGGTCAGACCTTGGGGGAAAAACAAACCCTTGTTTACACTGCAGCTCCTCCACAGAGGTTAATATCTGTTTTATTGGCACTAAAGTATGACAATCAATCTTCCATCGTTTTGCCACAGGTCTAGCGCACCAGTGGTCAAAGTCAAACAAATATTGACGTGCTGGCGGGCGATGGAAGAAATTTTAAAAGAGTCCAATGAAAAGAAAGTTTGTGTGTGTTTTTGTTTGTTAATAACCTCAGCCATTTTCCTTGCAAAAATTAAACCGGAGGATATTGTGCACTTGACCATGAACTATGAAATATCCAGGAAATCCCATGGAGAAGGCGAGAGCACAAAGCGAGGGTTGAAGGAGATGTTCTACCACGCATTAATGCAGTCTCCAGTCCATCTCCAACACATGAGGTGATCACCTGCGGCCTTCACTATGCCGCCACTTGCCTGGCACTCCAGTCAAGGGCTGAATCAGAAGCAGTCCTCAAGTATAGACATCCCTGTAGTAGTATATCTGTGCTATTGATCGCCTAATGGATGCTAATAGACATCAAGAGTCTAATCTGACTAGTCACATCACAAGAAGATCAGGGTTATGAGTATTTTATAAAAAAAAATAATAATAAAACGGACCGAATATGAATAGTGCCAAAAACGCTTCAACATCAAATAACTTTAAACAAACAAAGCCTTTCATTTAAAAAGGAACTTAAAAGAAAGAGGAAAATCTTCTGCATTCACGATGGGCTTGCTCTTCCGTCACCAACCGAGCGACGGCTAGAAGCCAGCCGCTGCTCGCGCTCTGTAATTGAAAGGGTTCCGCAATCCTCCCAGCGCCTTGTTAGACTGAAGTGAAGAGGTGTCGGTATGTGGCTGTCTTGGAGGAGAGCGAGGGCTGCCGCACTGAGCTCTTCACCGTGACATAACTCTCCTTTCATTAAAGCTCCATGGCCCTTTTCAGTTGCTTCCCTATTCCTTTTTTGTTCAATTACATTTGATATATTTCAGTAGGAAAAATCTGAGGGCATCTTTGGTTTTTATGCAAGTTTAGGGTTAATGATTGATCGGTCGACGAAACAACCAACAACTAACCAACCAACCAACGGACCGAACAACCAACCGACCAAACGAACAAACGAATGACCAATCAACCACCGACTTACCAATCAACAACCAGTATCATCTTGGTATTCCTATTCTCCTTTCTTTTATTTTTAAATGTACAAAAAACACCACCTAAGACTTAAAAACCGGTGAGTGGGGGGAAAAATCAATACTGCCGGAATGTGTTTGGAATACAGTTCAGAGTACAATGCGTTACCTTGAGACACTTGGCACACTATGCTCTCTCGTCATCGCTGGCGTCATACGATACAGACATCGTTTGTACGTCAGAAGCAGCAGTCTCACAGAGTAGTGAGAATATAACAGCGGTGACTGAATTATGATGACGGGGGGGCCTCTCCGTTCTCTTTCTCTGTCAATTTCCCCTCCGATACTTTGGCTGTGTCTGGTCTGCCTCACACTGTGTGTGTGTCTGTGTGTCTCCTCTGGTGTTAACAACTGACACAAGACCCACCAACAGACCATTTTAATTGGCACACGTGGAGACACTCGCGTGCACAGCCGGCCTCCTTCCAGAATCCCCTGATGCCTTTCATCAAAAGACCTTTTTTGAAAACCCATCTTCTCTCAAACCCAATCATTATGAGACTGTGTGTGTGTGTGTGTGTGTGTGTGTGTGTGCGTGTGCGTGTGTGTACACAAGAGTTATAATGAATTTAATGAGTGATGGAGGATCTTTCTATACATTTCCCTTTCGAATCCATTTCGTTTGCTCCTATTTAATTCGCCATCCCAGAATCTTTTCTATCATTCATCGTTAGTTGTCACACACACACCTCAAATCCTCTCCTCTCCTTATTCCATCTCCCCACACCTTCCACTCGTCCTTTCCTCTCCTCTATTCATCCCTCCTTCCTCGTCTCACCACCGACTGCCTCGCCATGCCCTCCTCTCCCCTCATGTCTTCTGCTCAACATGCGTCTTAAATGAAGATTAGTCATTAAAACAAAATACTTAATGAGCATTGCGTAATCAATCCATACACGTCTTCCATCATTCCCAGCTTCTTCGTTTTCGTTAATTATGCTTTTTAGTTAAAGACGAGAACTGAATCCAGGCAGAATCCGTCTATTCAGATCTAGCGTCAATAGCAGACTTTCGAACACATGGTGGGGGTTTTGCCTTGCACATCTGGATATGCTCATCCCGAATGCTACGGAACGGACCCCAGCACTGCTCCAGATGTCGGGGGCTGGCAGCTGTCAGACCTGACAGGACTCCCGAGAGCAGGACCGCCCGCACGTGCTCGCCCATTGACATGCCGTCCACATGTGGATGAACTTCAAAAACTGGATTTTTTTTCTCTAGGGTGGCGAGCGGGAAATTTTTCACGTTTAAAATGACTACCTCATGTCAAGGTGTTCCCACACATGAATGTTTCCCAACGTTGCGTTTGCCCTGATCGTTCAACCTTTTCATGTCCGACAAAGGATTTGAGTCAGCGCCGGCTCTACATCCCGTGCCAGCCCCAACCACACCGCCACAGCAGCTGGAGTCAGCTCAAGGTTGGAAAGGTGTGCGTGAATCTGCACCGACCATCTTGTGCGGATAACGTCACCTCTCTGTTACCCATAGTCCTTCACGACACCACAGCTGTTGACGATGATCAATTCACCAAAATAATTGAATTTCCTTGAAATTAATGAATACCAAAACCTCAACCTAAACAACCTGATCAAAAGTGCAAATAACTTTTGATCAGTGGTCGTCGTTTCCTTCCATGAGTTGGTGAGACCGATTCATTCACACAAGTTAACTAAATGGCTAAATGAACACCAGCCCCCCCACTAAAGTAGGCCAGATGGTTGCCGCATATCAGTTACCAATTCATCACGTCATCGACCTCCTAGGAGACCGAATGGGACCGGTTGGGGCACACAGCCCTCCAGGGCGTTGGAGAGGCAGGAGTCGCAGGACGGCCCCGGGGGGCTGCCTGGCTCCCAGGCTGAGGCCATTGCTCACCCAAAACAACGATTTCTCACCCTGATTAAAACTCAGAAAGAAGCAGGATCAGGAATGGGATTAACTGCCAAGTAGGTCACCTGCACGTACACAACAACAATCGACACAAAGAGATATAGAGCAAAATCTAAATCACAGGCAGCCATAGCTCTACCTAAGCCCTCAACTATCATCGTCCTGAAGTTAAAGCTCAGCATTAAGAGCCACACCTTTGCCTGTGATACCGCTGCATACTGCTACACTGTGCGCCTTGTCATCAAGGCGTCCAATGTTTGCTCCAGCCAAGACAACGCTCATAAGAGTTTGGTGTGAGTCATTACACATTCACATGCACGCAGGTACACATTCACACGCACGCGCGTGCAGGAGCTCTTCATTAACAACACATTTGCATACAATAAGCACTTTATACACACTTTGTACCCCTATGGGAATAAAAAAACAGAAAAAAAACTCCATGGAGATATGTCGGTAATCCATGTTGACACGATTGAGGCTAAAGAAGCTTACGCAATTAAAAGCGACCGGGAGTGGATTAGCAGAGGTATAAAGCGGTGTCGCCAACTCCTCCTGTTCACCGCCCAGCTTTTGTATTCTGGAGCCTCTGTATTAGCTATGAATTATGCAGGTTATTGTTGGCGGAAAACAGTGTTTACCAGCAGGATGAGGTAGGCGGCACAATGGCTGACGTCCCGGGATATTAATGTCGGCTGGTGGTGGCGGTAGTGGCGGTGTTGATTTGTGCAAGGAGGGGACTCTGGTTGCTCAATGGGCCGCGTCTGCCTGGCGCCAGGTAGCTAGCGCTGTTAAATCAACGGACCTCAGGAGTGGCTTGGCACTGGGCGGCGGGCTAAAGGGCCCGGTCAGGGGAGCTGAGTTTGGACCAATCGCACGTCAGCGGAGATGGGGCTTTTATTGTCGCGACGCTGAACTAAGGGAGGAAGCCGTTATTCTTTTGATCCAGTGTTAAATTAGTACATTTTAACTATTAAATATTGTAAATAAAGCGTATTGTATAGTTTCCCCCCGTACATAAACCACAATTTGACTTATTTACGGGGACATTTATTAGGAAATATATAACATGAACACATATTATTTAAAACTAGGTGCCCTGTTAATCCTGGACCCCGTAACAAAGATATTACGACGCCACCCATCATGATGATATATGATCATTATTATTATCATAATGAATGTTATTCATTAAAACGAGGTGACCCGGTTCTCTACTGAACTATCAAGGCTCAGCACTAATCCCGCAGCAGAGTTGTTCCTTGAGCTGAGCCCCATTTGTCCTCGTCCACCTAGCAGCCATCTCTTTCCATCTTGGCTCTAATCGCTCTAGCTGGGTGGGGGAACTAAATGCACTCAGTCACCTCCACCAGCTAGCACTAAGAACCAAGATGGCCACTAGGTAGAAGAAGGCCCCAAGGAGCCCCAGGGCACAATATTATCATGAATGATTTAGTCAGGACCTGAGGCAGAGCCAATGAGCCCATTGGCTCTGCTTTGGTGGCGCAGAGAGAGAGAGAGAGAGAGAGAGAGAGAGAGAGAGAGAGAGAGAGAGAGAGAGAGAGAGAGAGAGAGAGAGAGAGAGAGAGAGAGAGAGAGAGAGAGAGAGAGAGAGAGAGAGAGAACGAGAGAACGAGAGAACGAGAGAACGAGAGAACGAGAGAACGAGAGAGCGAGAGAGCGAGAGAGCGAGAGAACGAGAGAACGAGAAAGAGGGCCAGAGAACGAGAAAGAGGGCCAGAGAACGAGAAAGAGGGCCAGAGAACGAGAAAGAGGGCCAGAGAGGGACAGAGAACGAGAGACAGAGACAGAGAGAGAGAGGGACAGAGAGAGGGACATAGAGAGAGTGAGAGAGCGAGAAAGCTGCACCAAAGGATGGCTAGCCAACACAAACACACACAGACTTCAACTTCTGGGAGTGCATAGCTCAGAGCATAGCGTGTGTCTGGCTGGCTCTGGCTAGCCCCACATCATACCAATGAGAGAGAGGGAACGAGAGAGCGACAGCGCCAGCAAGAGAGAGGGAGAGCGTATGTGTATGGAAGGACTGAAAGATACAAAGACCGCAAGCGGTGACGTGAGATGGAGGTGAGCGAGGGGCGGGGGACCCAGGGACACTGCTGGCCCCGAGGGTGATGAGCAGATAGCCAGAGGAATGCTTATCTTTAACCAGCCTGAGCGACCGGTGCCCACGGTGGCGCGTGGCACGCGACTTGGGGAAAAAAAAGGTGTCGCAAACACCGCCCGTAGCGATGGCAACCAGACAATTGGACGTGGCACGTTGCCAATCATCTAGCTCTCATTTTCTCACTCGTCCCCCAGACCCTGCCTCCTCCCCCCATCTCTCCACCTCCCTCCCTCCCTCCCTCCCTCCTCCCCTAGCACTGCCGATCCGATTGGCTGCTCCTTTCAGACACAGCCTCCTGCATCGTTGTTACCTATAGGTTAGCCACCGCCCATATGCGAGGCACCATCCGCCGCTCTACAAGTAGGTCAAGCTATGTACCGACTGGGGCGGGGGGGCATGATATCAACACAGGGCGGGGGTCCGTCTGTCCGCCCCGCTCACATTCAGCAGACGCGTTCATCCGCGGCAGCTCGCGAGCGAGGCGGAGAACACTGATCAATAGAAATAGGCGGCGCGAGAACCCCCGACCGCCGAACACGCGGGGTTCATCAATAATGGAGCTCTCCGAGTCAGAAGGAAAGGTTGAAGGTCTGATTCTGCCGACGGACAATATAATGAAGGGGACAGGAGACGGACGGGTTAGGTTGCGTAGGGAGGGCTGCTGAGAGTGGGAGACGTTTGTTTTATGGCCGTAGGGGCAAAAATAAATCCCTCCTGCTTGATCATTTATTAAAGCGCAGGACATTTGCCTGCCTATACACGCACCTGGTGCCCCGCCCCCCCCCCCCCCCCCCGCCCGCAGCCCCACACCACCTCTCTATGTGTACCACCGCCCCTCTAATGGGAATGTTAGGTTTGTGTGGCTGCAAGGATGCTTATGGAGGGCTGTGTGTGTGTGTGTGTGTGTGTGTATGTGTGTATGTGTGTATGTGTGTGTGTGTGTGTGTGTGTGTGTGTGTGTGTGTGTGTGTGTGTGTGTGTGTGTGTGTGTGTGTGTGTGTGTGTGTGTGTGTAAATTGGAGTATTGAGAGGGAGAGGGGCTGAGAGGAGGAAAGAGAAAATTGGTGAAAGGAAGTGAGAAAGACTGAGATAAGAAAAAACATTCTAAAAGAAACAGGGGAGAGAGAGCGAGACATCGAGAGGAGGTGGGAGAGAGACAGAGAGGGGGAGAGAGAGCGAGACAGAGAGCGAGAGAGAGAGGGGGAGAGAGAGAGCGAGAGCGAGAAATGAACTGCAGAACAGCCTAATTGAGTGAAAGAAACTATTACAGTTATGACCATTGTGAAACGATGATACGTTATTATGTAACCCTTATTAAAGACAGGCAGTTTACGCCCCCCCCCCCCCCCCCCAAACTTCGATCAGCAAACACCAAAAATTCCTACCTAGCAAGGTATTTCCCGGACCATTTAAATCCCCCTCCTCCCCCCTCTCTCCTCCATGACAGCGGGAATTCAGTTCGCTCTGCAATCCCCTCATTAACGCCACCCCCTCCTCCTCCCCCCTCCCTCCCTCACCCCAGTGATGGGGAGCCTAGCGAATGGGAAGGAGGCAGAGAGCCTAGTTAGTATGCTGCTGAACAGTCGGTCCACCTCGACTGAGGATGAGGGATATTATAAACAAACCCATCATCCTTAAGAAGACAACGACAAAATAACAAGCGGGCAATCCGCCGGCAGGTAGGCCCAATCAGCCGGAGTACGGCGGTCTGACCTCCAGGGAGCCGGGTATGAGATACACATTACTTTTTAGACCGGTTTATTAGAGTCCCGCTGTCGGCGAAGTACGGGGGCGGGGACCCGACAACTGCCGATCTGATGAGTCGCAGGGAGGCAACCGCCGCCGACCTCACCACAGCAATACATTTCACGTTTACATTTCGGGGATTTCGATGGCGCTTTAGGAGCCACAGCGACTTAGGAGCTTTTATCGTTCAGCTCGTCAGGAGCAGACAGGGTGAGGTGCCTTGCTAAGGGACGACTCCACGCTCAGCTAGGAGGAGCCGGGGATCGAACTAGCGACCTTCTGGTTATCCCGCTCCACCACCTGAGCTGCCTCCACCCCAATACCCAACCGAATCGGGCTCGTCAGACTGGGTGGTGTACGGAAATGTGATGGGATTGAATTGTCGTTGAGTTTGTAGTCTTCCTAATTGAAATAAAAAGGAATAACATAATCTCAGCCTGAGACGGAATCAATTACATCCCCACCATATCGGAACCAGGTGCGTTTTGGTTTGAAAAGGAGAAAACAAATATGCAGTTGTTAAACTGACGAGACATCAAAGTCAGTCGAGGAGTTTGGTGGGGTTGCCGATATCCAGGGGAAATTGAGAATTAAACAGCGCATATCCGACAAGCCTCTAATGCATAATTCCCTCTGCTTTTTTCTTGAGTTAAAAGAGGAGAGAAGAGAGCGAGAGAGAGAGAACAGGCAATGCATGTCTCTCTGCCATCTACCGCTCCCCGGCTTCCAGACTTTTAGAAGTTCTGTTCAGCCTCCCGTAGACCACCGCTTTATTCCCTCTCTCTCATCTGCCTCCTTTGGCTGTGATTTGTCCCCGGAAAACGCCGTCTCCCCAGTATCCTGTGGTCTTAGCGCTCCATCTGCCTCAGAAACTCCTCCATTAGTCTCACATTCACTATTCTTCACAATTCTCTCTCTCCCTTTGTATCTCTCATTCTCTCTCTGTATCCGTCTCTCTCTCTCTGTATCCGTCTTTCTCTCTCTGTATCCGTCTCTCTCTGTATCCGTCTCTCTCTCTCTCTGTATCTGTCCCTCTGTATCTCCCCTACTCTAATTTATCCGTCTCTATAAAAAAGGTTTTCAACAAATGCTTGAAATATATCATTCAATCTGCATGTTTTTCCAATGGTAATAGCCAGCCCTTAACTTAAGACCCAAAGGTATTAACTGGCTCAGGGTTTAAATACGATAGCGCCCTCATCATTTCTATCGTTGCCTAGGCAGTCACGGTCATGCATCGCTGGCGGCCTCCATTGTGGGGCTTCACCTGTTAACAAAGGGGGGTGTAGCTAATGGCCGCCCAGTGGGAAACATTCTACAGTCTACACCGGCTTTCTTACCATGCATCGGGGCTGATGTTTTACATCCCATGTCCATTTTTACATCCACATTTCTGTCAGTTACAACAAAGACAATCCATCAATGAAACGGGGCAAGCATAAGGTCCCCTCTGGTGGTAGCTTGTTGGCTAACATGCTACGTGAAGGGCGTAGGAAAGACAGGGGCCGGGACGGGACAGGACCTCGTCTCAGGCCGGCCCAAGGAAAACCATACCGGTGTTTCGCTGACTTTGCCAAGATTGAGGGGCGTACAATGAGTGGTGACCCTCTCAATTGTTCCCGTTTGGGCTAAAAAACATGTGTAGGCATTAGGCAATGGTATTCATACCTCAGTGTCTTCTCTCTCTCTCTCTGTGTATCTGTCTCTCTCTCTCTCTCTCTCTCTGTGTATCTGTCTCTCTCTCTCTCTCTCTGTGTATCTCTCCCTCTCTCTCTGTGTATCTCTCTCTCTCTCTGAGTATCTCTCTCTCTCTCCGAGTATCCGTCTCTCTCTCCGAGTATCTGTCTCTCTCTCCGAGTATCTGTCTCTCTCTGTGTGTATCTGTCTCTCTCTCTGTGTGTATCTGTCTCTCTCTGTGTATCTCTCTCTCTCTCTCTGTGTGTATCTCTCTCTCTCTCTCTGTCTGTGTGTATCTGTATCTCTCTCTCTCTCTCTGTGTGTATCTCTCTCTCTCTCTCTGTCTGTGTATCTGTCTCTCTCTCTCTCTCTCTCTCTCTCTGTATCTGTCTCTCTCTGTGTATCTCTCCCTCTCTGTGTATCTCTCCCTCTCTGTGTATCTCTCTCTGAGTATCTGTCTCTCTCTCCGAGTATCTGTCTCTCTCTCTCTCCGAGTATCTGTCTCTCTCTCTCTCTCCGAGTATCTGTCTCTCTCTCTGAGTATCTGTCTGTCTCTCTCTGTGTGTATCTGTCTGTCTCTCTCTGTGTGTATCTGTCTGTCTCTCTCTGTGTGTATCTGTCTGTCTCTCTCTCTCTGTGTATCTCTCTCTCTCTCTCTCTCTCTCTGTGTATCTTTCTCTCTCTCTGTATCCGTCTCTCTCTCTGTATCTGTCTCTCTCTCTGTGTATCTGTCTCTCTCTCTCTGTGTATCTGTCTCTCTCTCTGTGTATCTGTCTCTCTCTCTCTGTGTATCCGTCTCTCTCTCTCTGTGTATCCGTCTCTCTCTCTCTGTGTATCCGTCTCTCTCTCTCTCTGTGCATCTGTCTCTCTCTCTCTCTGTGCATCTGTCTCTCTCTCTCTCTGTGTATCCGTCTCTCTCTCTCTCTGTGCATCTGTCTGTCTCTCTCTCTGTGCATCTGTCTGTCTCTCTCTGTGTGTATCTGTCTGTCTCTCTCTGTGTGTATCTGTCTCTCTGTGTGTCTCTCTCTCTGTGTATCTGTCTCTCTCTCTCTCTCTCTCTCTCTGTGTATCTGTCTCTCTCTCTCTCTCTCTCTCTCTGTGTATCTGTCTCTCTCTCTGTGTATCTGTCTCTCTCTCTGTGTATCGGTCTCTCTCTGTGTATCTGTCTCTCTCTCTGTGTATCTGTCTCTCTGTGTATCTGTCTCTCTCTCTGTGTATCTGTCTCTCTCTCTGTGTATCTGTCTCTCTCTCTGTGTATCTGTCTCTCTCTGTGTATCTGTCTCTCTCTCTGTGTATCTGTCTCTCTCTCTGTGTATCTGTCTCTCTCTCTGTGTATCTGTCTCTCTCTCTGTGTATCTGTCTCTCTCTCTGTGTATCTGTCTCTCTCTCTGTGTATCTGTCTCTCTCTCTGTGTATCTGTCTCTCTCTCTGTGTATCTGTCTCTCTCTGTGTATCTGTCTCTCTCTCTGTGTATCTGTCTCTCTCTCTGTGTATCTGTCTCTCTCTCTGTGTATCTGTCTCTCTCTCTGTGTATCTGACTCTCTCTCTGTGCATCTGTCTCTCTCTCTGTGCATCTGTCTCTCTCTCTGTGTACCTGTCTCTCTCTCTGTGTACCTGTCTCTCTCTCTGTGTATCTGTCTCTCTCTCTGTGTATCTGTCTCTCTCTCTGTGTATCTGTCTCTCTCTCTGTGTATCTGTCTCTCTCTCTGTGTATCTGTCTCTCTGTGTATCTGTCTCTCTCTCTGTGTACCCGTCTCTCGCCTCCACCAAAATATCTCCACCCTATCCAAAGATGAAATACCTTGCAATTATAATCACATGTTTAACTTGCATAACGACACACAATTAAAATTCCTAGTAAATATTGAATGCCGTACCAACCCTTTTGTTTTCATGCACATGCAGCACACCGGCAGAAACGGGCTCTCAGGCTCTACGATGCACATTCCAGGGATCCATCTCATCAGACCTCTAGCGATGGCACAGATGCCAGTCTACATCACCAATAGTGGGCATCTGCTGCGCCCATGCACGCACGCACGCACGCACACACACACTAACCCTGCCCATCCAACACGCGACCCAATTCATCTGGAATTGAATTTAGTTGTATTAACCTTACAGAGAGGAATTCAACAGAGGGTTGTTGTACCTTTTTTTTATAACAGGGAAACTAATGAATGTGGCTTTGATGGATAACAGGTCTGAGAGAGAGAGACGGAGAGACAGAGACTGAGAGACTAATCAGACTTGTGTCTAATGAGGACAAGGGGACTGATCTGAGGAGTGCCTCTGCAACCGTCTCTCATCCACTCTCTCCCCAACACCCCGCCTCTCTCCCAACATCTTCAAGCTCATCTCTCCCCCTCTCCTCCTCTCTCAATGACCAGAAAACATTTTTTCCAGAACACGGGTTGAATGTCTTCAAACCTGGTGCTCATCAGGGGCCGTGATTGGCTAATTATCAGGAAGTGACGGTACCTCCACATCGTCGTCGTCAATGGGCTACTTTGCCGGTCCATTTCAACGCGTCTGCCGTTTCAGACCATCTGCAAATCGAGTGGAAACGGCAGTCTGTGCCCATTCAATTTCTGTTATGATTATTGCCACGGTGTCTGGGACCAATTCATGATAAGTGGCTTGAACTTGATAAGGAAAAACAAAAGATTCTGATTGTGATTCTAGATTGTGTATACATTTTTAAATATATGACCTATAAAGCCCTTTGAGACGAACTCTGGTTAAGAGATAAACAAATTACATTGACTTGACTAGATGCATGATTCACAATACGATTAATAACATTTTGCTAGTTGCTTCACAAACAACTCACTGAATCACAAAAAGGGATTTGAAAAAAGTAAAAAAATTAACAAAAGCTACAATACAAAGCTTGCAGACTGTCCTTAACTCAAATTGGCCTACCAATTGCTTTAAACAGATTGAATTCATCATCAGAACCAATTCCTCCAACCAAACAGATAGCTCCAAAAATTAAACGATTTCCAAAAACAACACATTACGCTTGACTTTATGAAACTGCTGACAGCAAGCACCAAACCAACGTAGGGCGCACACGTTTCCCATAACAACCTCCTTCACAGAGGACATTAGAGGAACCCAAATCACCTCTCCTCTGTTGCTCTCTGGCTGCTTATCTAAACAAGTCAAATGAACAAAACTCTTTGCTCGGACAACATATCAAAGAATGCATTTTTTTTTTGCACTATTTTGATCAATCCACACTCATCCAAAGATATCTGTCAATCCTTTCCACGTGGGGACAGAAACAAAACTGTACAGAACCAACAGAACCCAGCCTGAAACTAAAGCAGAAGAGGAGGAGAAAGACTGGGGATATATAAAACACTTGTGTGTGATGTGTGATATCCCTGACATTCTTAACAAAAAATCAGAGCTCATATGTATAACTCCCTCAGCATTATCTTGGTAGCTCTCTAAAAAACCCACCTATTCATGCAGAAGAGGAAAATAAATTAGATTCAAATGGTGAGGAGCCTCTGCTTGGAGGCAATGCATCATGGGACTGTTTGTATTCACAGGCTTCCGTGTTGTAGCGTGAATCGTTTGTGAATTGGGAGGAACGTACTTCGAGGACCATACAATCAGACTTGGATGTGTGTGTGTGTTTGTGTGCGACAGTTCTGTATTTTCATCGGGACGTGTTTATTATGATCATACACACAAACAACATAGCAAGTGGTTATTCGCAATCTTGAAATGCTGTCCTCTACCTTCAATCATACCCATCTCCGTCTCCCACTTTCCCCCTCACAGCAGTCCTACTTTAACGGCACTGATTTTGACACACACACACACCTCAGCATCTTCATTCCTGTCTCTCCATCCTCATCCTTCCTCGCTTCCATAAGACACACCTATGCATTCTCACATAACCCTAATTCTCATTAGAATCGTGTCTCCCTTTCCACGCACTGCACACACACAAAATCCCCCTAACATTACAGCAAATCAAACTTTTTTTCCTCGCTCTCTTTCCGACTCATTCCTTTCAATTTCCATCCTTTCATCCATTTTGGAGATTGTCATCTTCCGACTCATCTCCCTCCCCCCACCCCCCCCCCCCTCCCTCCCTCCCTCCGGAGCCACCAATCCCCCAACTGTTAGCGAGCGCCTCGTTACCACCAGCATCTGTGACATTTGAAGCAGAAATTATCTCTCTTCCACACACCCAGCCCCTCTGTGTTTCTGTCTCCCTCGCTGTAGCTCGCTCCCCTCACAGTGCCGCCCAAACACACAGATCAATCTTCCTCCCACTCTGCAGCCCCGTCCCGTTACAATGAGCGGACGTGTTGGATGGAACGTGTTGGATCGGCCGATCACGGGCCGGCCTGGAGCGGGGGACCTACGCCCTTCAGGCACCTGAATGGACCACCTGCTGTGACGCAGCGCCCTGGGTGAACAGGATTAGCGTTGAAATGGGCCTCCCTTCTTCCCCTGCCGTGGGCCCGCCTGGCTGCCTTACCTTTCCTCTGCCTGGTAACACGTTCATTAAAGTCAAGAGGAATCTAAAGCCTATGTCCCCGGGAAGAGATCGTTAACCTGGAGTTTAATTAGCCAGTATATTTTTAATCATTGGCGCTTCGGGCTTGATGCAAATACAGACCGGGGAGGAGAGGCTGAGAAAGTGCGGAAAATAATGCTGCTCAATAGATTTCAATGAAAGAAGCAGGGAGACCATTGCTGCTTGATTGCATTTATCGGTTGATTAAAGGCCTGCTGCAAATATAACTTTGAATTCAGAGATGTGCTCACCAGTGTTTGTGTGTTCTCGTGTGTGTGCGTGTGTGTGCTCTTGTGTGCGTGTGTGTCTGTTCTTGAGTGTGTTTTCTTGTGGGTGCGTGTATGTGTACGCGTGGGTGTGTGTGTGTGGTGTTCTTGTGTGTGGTGTTCTCGTGTGTGTGTGTGTGGGGTGTTCTCGTGTGTACGTTGTTCTGTGTTCGTGTGTGTGTGTTCGTTGTTCTGTGTTCGTGTGTGTGTGTGTGTTCGTGTGTGTTCGTGTGTGTGTGTGCGCTTCTCTGTGTTCTTCTGTGTGTGTGTGTGCGCGCGCGCGCGCGCGCGCGCGCGCGCTCGCTCGCTCGCGCGTGTTCTTCTGTGTGTTCTTGTGTGTGCGTGCGTATTTGTGTTCTTGTGTGTGTGTAAAGGAAACTCAGTGGTTTGACTCTGTTGTAGCAGGAGAGTAATGAAGTAATTTAGAGAAAGCATTAACCATGAGGCCATGTTTGTTTAGAAGGACCGATAACCTACGTCAGGCCATCCTTCTAACTCCATCAATCCAGCCCCCCTCCCCATCCGTCGCTTCTCCTCCTGACAGCTTTCCTTCCACCGGTTCTGTACCTGTGCTCAACCACCCCAACCGTGCTCGACAGGAGAAGTAAAAAACATTCTCCCATTAATCACGTGGGCCCCTCCGCTCCCTCCTCTCTCTCCCCCCCTCTCTCTCTCCCCCCCTCTCTCTCTCCCCCCCCCTCTCTCTCACCCCCTCTCTCCCTGCGTGTACCTCTAAGCAGTCATCATCATCTACTCCCTCCCAGGAGACAGAGACTCAGGCCTCGTCCACACCAAGACGAAACAGGCGAAAACGATCCGCTTACGTTTTATGCGGTTCAGGAATATCTCCATAAAGACGGATTCATTGCGAAACCGCATCGAGCTGTAGAAACGCTGTAGTAAATATTCAAGGCGCTGGTTCTCCACAGAAAAAAGTGGAGCGCATTAAGGCTGCGTGCTGTATCCAAACATTCAGTCACGAGGAGATTCAACCTTTTAAATTGAGCATAAATAATTTTTAATGTACAGTTAGTAATTCCATTCATCAGGAGGCTGTATTTATTATTATTTAATTAATAATAATTTTATTAATTATAATTCAACGCGACTGACTTCGCCCAGCTGGTGGGGGGGCAAAGACGTCTTTGTTTGCGTTTCAGTCGTCCACACGAATCCTAACACGAAACCGGGTCCGGATATATTTGAAACCACCCTGGGACATGGTTTTAGAAATGTGCGGTTTCGGGCACCGGATTCGCCGGCTCTCTCTGGACGGTCGGGCGAAACGCACAAGACTTATAGGGTTTCACCAAAAAATCAGCTCCGTGTGGACGGGGCCTCAGAGTCCCTCCTGGTTTTCAAATCCCGCCTTGAGACTAAACTATTTCCTACTGCCTTCTCTTAGCACCCCCACCCAATCCAGTGTGCGCTTGTGTCTTTTGCCTGTCGTCTGTTTTACCAACGCACCTCATATAAAGAGTTTTTTCGATATGAAACTAATTTACTGGAATTATTATCATCATCATCACCAAACTGAAGCATGAGCAGTAGTGGCTTCATAAATGTCATGTCAGAAAGGCTCCTTCCAGGCAATAACTTGGAAATAAGCAGTTCCTTTCTGGAA
This sequence comes from Gadus macrocephalus, assembly GCF_031168955.1. Taxonomy (NCBI): domain Eukaryota; kingdom Metazoa; phylum Chordata; class Actinopteri; order Gadiformes; family Gadidae; genus Gadus; species Gadus macrocephalus. The sequence continues at coordinate 12,159,336 of NC_082398.1, read as the reverse complement.
ACATTAGCATTAAATATGATGCTAATGACTTAACTCTCTTTATCAACAACATCGCGATCGACAGCGATCGTGTTAAAGGAATTTGAGTCAAGATGACAGCCTGTAAACTCCTAACGCCACGCCACCCTGAAACATGAAAGCGCTGTTTGACATTCTCTTTTCCCCCTCGACCCATCACAGGGATTCCACACCGGGAAACGACCGATCGGTGAAGTCGGAATGGTGCGGAAACATCAAACGAAAAAGAATCACCAGACTTTAATTCGGCAAAACTCGCTGCTTGACGACTACCTCACTGGAATCATGGAGAGAGCGAGCCGGCTTCTGCATCCGTTATGCCACCTGAGCAACGGACAGGATGGTCTTGTGGTTAGGGTGTTCCACTCAAAGGTTCTTGGTTCAGACCCACATAATAGCCGGAGTCTACCTGCAGACATCGTAGAGTGAAGTGTCAAGAGTCCTGCTCCTTCACAGATTTTAAATCGGGGATTCGCCGAACGTCACTTTGGGCAAATATGAGTAATTTGAAGTGAGTCCTAATTAATGAACACCACAGCACCTGGGCACCACGACACTTATCGGATGACTTCATCCCAAGACATTATGACACCGCTCAAAAGATATGACGTCTAATTATCCTCAGATAATACCCCGGCCGCCCACACACACTCTCACCGTGCCGAGCCATCAGTCAACACTGTTGTCTGGCCAACCAGCGTTCCTTCCTGAGCCCCCGCCTCCCCTGGCGCCGCTATCCAGTCAGAGAGCCGCTCGGAGAGACCTCTTGGCGTAATCAACACCTTGGACCATGCCTGGTTGCCACGGGGACCGACCGCGACAGCCGGTGATGGGAAGGTAAACGAATGCGTCACGCATATCAGCACAGACGCGTGCTTGCATGGAGGAGCTCACACACACGTGCACACACACACAAATGTGCGCATGTGCACAGGGTGAAAGGGTGTGTGGCATATACATTAGGTCAGTGTTGGATAACAAGATTTAAAAACCATCACCACAAAATCCTACAAGTTAGTGGTACAAAGAAGAAAAGGGATTTCAACTACTCTGTACCGGTCTCTCTGTATCTCACACACACACAGTCACACACACACGCACCAATAAAACCAACTAAGCTGTCCCGCACATGCACACCGTCAGCAAATCATCTTGTCATGTCTGGGGACAATGGATGATTAATCACACTACGCATACATAGGGCCACACTGGAAACCAACTCTGCTACTGGTGGAGGGAGGGAGGGAGGGAGGGAGGGAGGACAGAGGAGGAGGGGGAGAGAGGATGGAGGAGACAGTAGGAGGAGGGAGCGACACCGACAGAGGAAAAGGTGGGGTCGAAGGGGCATGGACAGGAAGATAGTCGGGACGTAGCGTCGAGTTTGGCTGTCTGTCTTCTTCCTTTGCACTTGCTGTTGTTTTGATCTCTCCCCCTCCATCCCTCCCTCACTCCCCCTCCCGCTCCTCCCCCCCCCCCCTCCATCTCTCGCTCTACCCGCCTCTCTCGCTCGTCCGCTGTGTCTCTGGAGACATCCATGCCTTCAGATTTATGACTGGCCCTGGCCCTGGCCGTCCATCTCGTCTGGCACGCCGGGCGCCCCCGACTGCTGCCGGCGATGACACGTGCACCGGGTTGGGCGCAAGTCCACACAAATACACGCCCACTCGCACCGCACTCATCTCAGCTCATGCGCACGCATGGCAATGTGCCGAAGCCAATGGCCGACGGAGTGTCCACTCTGTTTACTAGGAGGGAGTTACCGAGTGCTTCAGGGCGAACACAGACGCGGGCCAATGAGGAGCAGGTATGAGGGGACCGCCTCCTGCTCAAGGAGGGCCGGATACAGGTGAAGGCGCCGTCCATCGGGGATTGAACCCAAGACCTTTCGCCTGGGACCCGAGGACTTTGACCGCAGGGGGGAAGAGTGGAAGAGATGGAGGTGGAGGTGTGTTCTGAGGGTGTAGGGCTTGTAATCTGCATCTTGGGGAGCAATGCACCTTAACAACAAACGCTGAGTCACCCCTCCTCTGAAGACATTAGCAAACATTAACAAATTAAACAACCCGATAGTTCAGCGTAGCTCAGTAATTGAAAAACAGCAGGCAACTGTCAACCGGAAGGCGGCAGGAGGTAGAACTCATAATGCCTCCGAACCAGCAGACAACCTGCTGCTCGTGTGTCCTATACTTTATTTTTCCATTTTTTATATTTATTTCAGACTTCCAAGCTGCTCAGGTGCATGATTGTGCAATATAGTGTGTGTGTGTGTGTGTGTGTGTGTGTGTGTGTGTGTGTGTGTGTGTGTGTGTGTGTGTGTGTGTGTGTGTGTGTGTGTGTGTGTGTGTGTGTGTGTGTGTGTGTGTGTGTGTGTGGTCACGCCTTAGCCTTATCCAGCACACCATTGAAAGATGCTGCAAAGAGGTTGAGGAGTCTGTGACTATGTGAGTGAGTTGGCAACAGACAGACAGAGAGACAGACAGATAGGGAGCCAAGTTGAATGTATCTGTAGTCTAACAGCGTAAAGCGTCTCTCTGCTGTAGTACCGTTGAGTATGAGTGTTAGATTGCAGTCTTGAAAACATAGCGTTTGTCAAAGACGTACATTTTCACAGGAACTAAGATCCATATAGAGAGAGAGAGAGAGCAAGAGAGACAGAGAGAGAGAGAGAGATGCAACAACTGAGAACCACCGACTAGACAGGAACATATTTCATACCGCTGAGCCATGCATGCTGCCTGCTGCATGCTGCCCTCCCCCCCCCCCCGCGGTACCCGGCGTTATTACCCGGGCCCCCTGTGTGCCAGGGAACCCGTCGTCTGTTGGCCCAACGCTAAAAGCCAGCACCGTACTAGGCCCCCAAACCCCTCTGACCTGCTTCATTATGACTGCACCTAACAGACTTCCGTTAGGTGTTCTGGTCATATTTGGCTAAAAGAGTTTCTTTAATAGCCTAACAGTGGGTTCAAATGAAAGCCAAACATTAGGCTTGGCGTGACAACTTGGAAGATTCACCATGGGGAAATAGCGGACATATTTAATGGATGTTCGTCACCATTTTCACGCTGGTTCAGTTGTACATTTTCTAGCAGTCAACCGAACGATTCCGGGGGAAAACAACACTTTCTTTTTCGCTTGACACCCATTTATTTTTGACATTTCACTCCGGGCTTTGGCAAGTGTTTGAGCGGGAAATGAAATAGAAAATGAAATGTCCATGATGTAGCACAAACACCTTCAGAATGAGTGTTTGAAGTAAGATCAAAATAAGAAGGTGGTTTTATCATTTTCTTCCTTTGTAAGAAGAACGGCACAAAACAAACTAAATAAATTATCTACCCCATGAATATCTTCAACCCGTTCGATGTCATCGCTGACAAGACACGATAAAAGCAAAAAAGGATTTGTTCATGCACCGCCTCGACAAAAACGCCTGCACATAAAACCAATATCCTCTCAATTCGCCCCAATGAGGCGTTTTAATTGATTTGCGGTTCCCCAGTGTGCTCTGCATTAGCGTCTATTAGCCCTCTGATACCAGCCCTAATCCAGCCGAGGACGGACCGCCCCGGCCTTTTTAACGCTCCCATGCCACAAATTCTGGATATTATCCCCGAGTCGTTATTCAGCTCTTGGCAAACGGCCATGCCAGGCCCGACTGGAGCCGATAAACTAAAATTGTCTTCTCTCCCCCCGTCTCGTCCGCCATTTTAGTCACGTCTTAGCTACACACGAGTTTAAAATTCACAGGTTAGCCGAGCAGATTCAAACCGCTTTAACAAGTCCACCCACTCTGAGATGTTAACAGTGTGTAACGCCTGTGAGGTTCCTCCTTGCGAGACCACCCCGAGCTTATGTGCCCAGAATTTCTTTTGGAGTCGAACAACAAATAATATATGTGCTCGTTATCCGTTATCCGTGCTACAATGGGGAGTGGCACATGAGTCATGACAGCCACCAAGCTAATAGTGTTTCCCACACATGGACTTTACTTGGGTGAGAAATTCATATTTTTTTCTATCCGTCCCAGAGAAGCCACCCCCGATCAATATTGTTCCTTGTACAGTAACTATTTGTTCCCATTTAAAACGGGTAAAATCGAATTTCATTGAAGAGCAGCGCACACATTGATTTGCTCCCGCTCTCTCTCTCACACAAACACATTTAACTACGTCTGTGCACAGCCCGCTCCTCAGTGCACAATCTGATTCAAAACATGATCATGTGCGGTAGGAGGGATTGTTGTTGGATTCTACCTGCAGAGAAGACGGCTGGCCAGATGCCTTATATAATCAATCCGGAGTATTGAGGATTAAGCATGAGTGAACGTGAATGAATATCAACTATCGTTTTTATCATGACGTGAATCAACACAGCTGGTGGTTTTATTGGCGTAAATAAAACTAAAACATTAACTATCGGCCACAAATACCACAAATATATGAGGTACTTTAATGCCATATAGTTTAGACGCATTACCATAGCCTAACACCACCTCACATAAAGAAGACTAATCCAATAAAAAAATTTGTGATTATAGTTCAAAACAACTCACTCAGCTTTAATTTGTCTGTTTTTCCACTATTACGCACGCAAGTACCCACGTTTGACTTTCAAAATAAATGCACCTTTAATTATGGAAATAGACGTAATACGGAAGAAATACGTATTCAAGCAACAACAATGATTGTTTATAAGGGCCATTAGTTCACTAGGGTTAAAACCTAATGGTTATTTACAGCGCTGAAGAAAACTATAATTATCCCAATCTACTCAAACACATCATCAAACTAAGGAGATGGTTATTGTTTTGTTCGAGAGACCACTAGCTGCGGAAATGACGCTATACCTTTAAAGAATAAAGCAAAGTGTTTGTTTGTCAGTTGTCATTTTGTTTGTCAGTTTTTGTTTTGCATAGCACCACTGCCACAAGTTTTCTTCGCTACGGAGAGACAGCATTTGTTTGTTTCTCTGCGACGCCATTGGTGGCGTTAAATGATGGCATTTTGGAAGAGATTTCTCAAAGGGAGGGAATAATCAAAAATTAACAAGATAGCCTGACTGAATCCCTTCCAGAAGCACTTCAAAAGACACCAAAACAACTTCAGAAACACCATCGTGTTCCCCGATGGCGGCTGGGTCATCTGCCAGGCTGGCACTCAGCCTCAGTCAGCACATCGCCAACACTGACAGCTTACCACTCCTTTGTATTCATCTGTGTACTGGGTGAGGCCCCATCTCTCTGTCCCCATCTCTCTCACTCAGCAACCAGGCTTGCACAGTGATACCAAGCACATCTTTCTATGCAAGATCACACACACACACACACACACACACACGGTTCGGTACACAAACATGAGCTGGCAAACAATTGTAATAAGAAATCAGAGTGCCAGGCTGTCAGGCAAGCACACGCACCCATACACACGTACTTATATAAACTTGCATATAGATACACAATGATATCTGTGTTTGTGGTCAGGGGCCATGGGTAAGCTTAGATATGCTTGTGGGTGTTTTTGTGTTTCTTCAACCCATGAATGAATACATACATGCGTTCAATGGCCTTGGACATGAAAGCCTACATGGATCAACACAGGTCAGTGTGTGCGCGTGCACACAGACGCACGCACCCACAGGTCTTTCGCCCTCCACCCATCACTGTCTGTTTGTTGTGTTTATTGGCTTTCTTCTTCATCCCCCTAATCTTTTATTTTTCTCATCTTTTTCTCATCCTTGCCCCCTCCCTCTTCTTTTCTTGCATCACACTTGTTCTCATTCAGTCTCTCCCTTCTTACTCTCCTTCTCTCCCTTCCTCAATTCCATCTCCAGCTCCAGCTCTCTCCATCTCCACCCCTTCCTCCTTCCGACTATCTCCACCTCCCTCTCTCCCCCTCTGTATATTTAACTCCCCCCCCCCCCCCTCCAGCTGCCTCCTCTCTCCCTCTCTCCCTCCTCTTCGGAGGGATCGTCATTTCACTGGAACGATGGATGAGCCACTGAGGCCATCTGCACAGGCTGATAAAACCACACACACACAAAGTTAAAGACAAGCACAGTCATACACACAATAGATACGCAGTTACGGATGTGCACAGATAAAGCCTTGTTTGTATACACACACACACACACCAAATAGAACAGGACACAAACACACAACTCTAAGCACAAAGGAGGCCACAAAGGTCCACACACGCACACAATATATAGTTATATATGATAAATCAATGAGTAACATGATGGTGGTAGGATGGGAGATTGGAGAGAAGTTAGCCATCTTGCCCAAGGGTGCCTACGGGTTAGGATGCGTTTACGTGGGATCGTTGTCAGAACCTTTCTCTATGGGGAGTAACCCTGAAGCCAGTACTCTGTTTAAATGATAATAGTTCATTAGATAAAGAACGCACTTGATGGGCAAGGACATTGCAGTGGACATCAAGCTCCTATAAAAGTGGAGCCTTTTATAAAAGTGGAGCTCCATCCAGCTGTGGATGGACCACACACACCACCGCCCGTGCACACGTTCGCCATGACAGCTCGCTGCCGCACTTCCAAACGCACGCGCAAACACTCACCATGACATCTCGCCACCTCACGTGCACAAGCACCAATGCAGCTTGCGTCGCACATGCACACAAACTTGCAGACGCGCACCATAAATAGCTCGCCGCCGCCGCCCCGTAGCCCACGGAGCGAGGCAACGCACAACCAGCCTTTTATATCCGTCAGCATTGTAGTCCCTATCAGCATCCCAACAACAACAAGGGGAAAGTGGACGCTAGCATTAGTATGTGTGGAGGCGTCCACAGAGGGGCGGCCCAGGCTGTTAAGACTAAGCACTCTGTCAAACTTGTTTATTTTTAGGAACTATTTGGTTGGTTTGTGCGCGCCATCGATGTCTCGACCCCCCAGGCCAGCCCTGTATGAATGGTACTGAACACAAAGAAAGCACACGCGCATAAATAGACAATCGCATCCAACCAACATTTATTTTTCTTTAACATAACGTTAATTACTTTTCTTCACAACTAAAAGTTGCAGAGAAAAGGTTAGGACTACTTAAAGCACTAAACATTGTCAGGACAACACACACACACACACACACACACACACACACACACACACACACACACACACACACACACACACACAATCAATCAGACACACACTTATGGAGATGCAGAGGATGATTACAGTGGATTGGTAAATCAATAAACAGGCTGTTTAGATCACAAACATGAATACGTAATGACAGAGGGGGTCGTTGAATAATGGAACAGATTTTGATAAGACGTGATGAAAAACACAATAAATACACGGAACACACTGAACTCTGGGGGGGTCGGCCTCGAGCGAGAGACATAGGGGGAGAGAGAGAGATAAGTAGAAAGCAAGAGAGTAGGGGAAAGATGGAGGGAGAAAGTGAGGAAGAGAGATGGAGACCCAATACTGTGAGAATGTGGGTGGGCAGAAGGAAGAGGCCATTTTAAAACTAATGAGAATGACAAATGGGACGACGGGGAGAGGTAATATTTATTACAGAGAGGTGGCTTTGTACCAAGGATAGAGAACGGGGGATCAGGTGTGGGATGAAGGGGGAGCGAGAGGGGGAGCGAGAGGGAGAGCGAGGGAGCGAGAGAGAGAGCGAGCAAGCAAGAGAGAGCGAGAAAAGAGGGTGAATCAGATTTAGACATAAACCAGTTAGAAGAAGGGATAGGGCTCCGAAAACACACAAATCAGGAATAGATTTCCATAGAGGGGTGGAAGGAGAGCATGGGGGAGAGCAGAGTAAAAGCCTAAGGAAGAGACGGTGGGGTGTGTGAGAGAGCGAGAGAGGGAGACAGTGAGATCGAGAGCGAGAGAGCGTGCGATATAGAGCGAGAGGGAGAGGGAGAGAGACCGAAAGGGATCGAGAGACCGAGAGGGAAAGAGAGAGAACGAAAGAGAGCAAAAGAGCGAGCGACAGAGAGAGAGAAAGATGGAAGAATAAAAGTAGAACAGGAGATGTGGGAAATAGTTTAGGAGGACGACGCAAAACTGAGAAGGCAGGCGAGCGAGCATGACTGGCTGCAAGAGAGAGAGGGCTGGGAAGATAAGAGATGGATGCAGACAAAGAAATGGAGAGTGAGAGATGGAACGTTGTCCAGAATTTTGAGTTAAAAAAAAAGAAAGAAGACGGAGGAATGTGTGTGGACTGTGGAATGTGTGTGTGGACTGTGGAATGTGTGTGTGTGTGTGTGTGTGTGTGTGTGTGTGTGTGTGTGTGTGTGTGTGTGTGTGTGTGTGTGTGTGTGTGTGTGTGTGTGTGTGTGTGTGTGTGTGTGTGTGTGTGTGTGTGTGTGTGTGTGTGTGTGTGTGTGTGTGTTTTAAAGAAACATTTATTTATTTAACTGGCACTAAACACTTTGCTGCAGAATAATTGTAGCATTTCTTTCCTAATTTACATTAAAATGAAATGTTTCAGAACTTTCCTTTGCATTATGTTTGAGCCAAATCGTTCTCCGGGTTTGTCTGCCCTGAAAGACAAATTACAAACAACAGGAGTGTTCAATTTAACCCCAACACGCGCCTAGTTCCCTCCTTGTTTACATAGAAAAAGCATTTAAATGAAAAGACGTTTCACTACAGTGCGTAATAAAAGATCCCCGGGTTCTTCTCCGGTGCTGGTAGCGTTTGATGTCACAAAATAAATCACCATTATCCAATGCTTCAATATGTAAATATATGCACATTTCCGGCCATCTTTAAGCGATAAGTAATCACCGGAGAGGGAGAGGGTGGGCGCGTTGTGGCAGCAAGGTAAGAGTGGATTTAGCGTAATTAGCATATGAATACGGCTCGGAGCTCTGCGTGAGGCCAGAGGTGCGCAACCGAAAGGACATTGTCTATTTAATAAAAAATGTGGCCGCGAAAACCATATTAGGCTATTCATTATGCAACGGAAACATAATCAAAGGTTTAGGAAAAGAAAAATTTGTGCGCACGCTGATTGGGAGGTGAATTTGCCGCACTTGTAGCCACCCACAACAGAAGCGGTGTGTAGCGTTTCGTCCAGTTTTGTCCAGTTTTATCGAGCTCGCTCCGGGCTTTTAGACGTGCAGAAACGAGGGCTTGAGGACAAAACTAGCAGCCATCTGAGCTTTTCAAAGGGCGAGCTGGGCCCCCGCGTCCTCACGGGGGACATCTTGAGAACAGGCCAATTTCTGGTAATCATACCATTGGCCGAGAAGGCTGGAGAGAGAGAGGCGCCACGAAATTAACAAACAGCAGTCGAACCGTGTCTTCCACAGGCCAGTCCGTAGGAGCCGTGGGTGGAACAATTTGGCCAGATTGCAAAGAACCTCGTAAAAAATGAGCTCTCTCTCTCTCTCTCTCTCTCTCTCTCTCTCTCTCTCTCTCTCTCTCTCTCTCTCTCTCTCTCTCTCTCTCTCTCTCTCTCTCTCTCTCTCTCTCTCTCTCTCTCTCTCTCTCTCTCTCTCTCTCTCTCTCTCTCTCTCTCTCTCTCTCTCTCTCTCTCTCTCTCTCTCTCTCTCTCTCTCTCTCTCTCTCTCTCTCTCTCTCTGACACTTTGATAACAGTGATCAGAGCAGAGGGGGTGAAAAATGGACTGTGCTTTTTATAAAATACTTTCAGTCGGTGCAAACTGTTAGTTAATCGAGTAGGGTTACTTACTAAAGTGCTTATTTGTTTGCTTAAAGCAGTGATGTGTTCTCGATTTGAATCCTGCTTGCGCCCAATGAATCATACCGGCCTAACTTTTCCATCTGCAATACATTTCATACATGCACAAAACGCACAAGTTCGGTGACTGGCTCACTCAAGAAAAACTGACAGGAGTTCGGAAAGGGAGAGATGGATTCATCACAAACTAGGAATTCAAATAACAGCTCCATCAAGCGGCCCAAGAGTGTTCGAGCTCCACCCGGAGACAAATCACCAATACATTATAATATCTGATGATGAATTGTAGAGGAAGGCTGTATTTGAAGGACGGGGAAAATTAAGTGGAAAAAAAATGAAAAAGAAAAGAAAATGAGGGCAAAGCAAAGAGAAAGGAGCAGGGGTGGTTGGGGAGGAGTGGGGGGGGTGATTGGCAGAGTTGGGGGAGCAGGTTAGGAGACAAAAGAACAACTGCAGACTTTAAAAGGCAAGACGAATGTTGTATGTGAGTTGGCGGGAGAGAGGGAGAGAGAAAAACTAATGGAAGTGTGCAGAAATGTCACTCTAAGCGATAGCGGGCTAATTTGGTTCCATAATTACCATACCAATGAGTGACGGGGACAGGCTGGGAAAAAGGGGAGGGAGGGAGGTAGAGATGTGGCGAAGGCGGGGGGGGTGCACAAGGTCTAGAGACACAATAACAAACAAAAAGCAACACAAACAACACGGCACATCCAGAAAGCACGATGTTGCCCTGTTAAGATTTGAAAGACCCATGATGACAAGTGTGTGCATGCATTTGCACATTGATGTATTTGCACGCCTATGTGTCTGTGTGAGTGGGTGTATCAGGGGGTGTGTGTGTGTGTGTGTGTGTGTGTGTGTGTGTGTGTGTGTGTGTGTGTGTGTGTGTGTGTGTGTGTGTGTGTGTGTGTGTGTGTGTGTGTGTATTTAGGTGTGTGTGCGCATTTAGGTGTGTGTGCGCATTTAGGTGTGTGTGCGCATTTAGGTGTGTGTGCGCATTTAGGTGTGTGTGCGCATTTAGGTGTGTGTGCGCATTTAGGTGTGTGTGTGCATTTAGGTGTGTGTGTGTGTGTGTGTGCATTTAGGTGTGTGTGTGTGTGTGTGCATTTAGGTGTGTGCGTGTGTGTGTGCATTTAGGTGTGTGCGTGTGTGTGTGTGCATTTAGGTGTGTGCGTGTGTGTGTGTGCATTTAGGTGTGTGCGTGTGTGCATTTAGGTGTGTGCGTGTGTGTGTGTGTGTGCATTTAGGTGTGTGTGTGCATTTAGGTGTGTGCGTGTATTTAGGTGTGTGCGTGTATTTAGGTGTGTGTGTGTGTGTGTGTGCATTTAAGTGTGTGTGTGTATGCATTTAGGTGTGTGTGTGTGTGTGCATTTAGGTGTGTGTGTGTGTGTGTGTGTGTGTGTGTGTGTGTGTGTGTGTGTGTGTGTGTGTGTGTGTGTGTGTGTGTGTGTGTGTGTGTGTGTGTGTGTGTGTGTGTGTGTGTGTGTGTGTGTGTGTGTGTGTGTGTCTTTGTAACCTTGCAAGCTGTGTGTAGCCGTCTCTTGGTCAGAGGTTTTTGAATTTACCAGCGTTAACAAGGTGTCCAGCGTCCTCATCTGCTTTCATCTCCCCTCTTGCCTCCAGTCCACCCTCACCTCTCTCCCTCCCACGCCTCCTTGATCACCTCTCTACGGGATAAACCTAACGTTTCCCAGCATGTTTCAACCCCTTGCCCAGACTCAAAGCATTCTCCAACATCTAACCTTCCCACCCAGATCATAAGTCTCTTCGTAGGTTTAACAAACAAAGCGCAACAACCTCCACACCGCCTCCCCTAGGCAACTCCGGCGCGGGGAACGCTGACCCATGGACCGGTTTGCCAGATTCTGCTGGACCTTTCAACGCCAAAAACTAAACATCCAAACAACTCCAGTCATTGAGATACAGAGCCACGTCGACATTTGCGGGACTCATCACCGCAGGTCACAGCAGCCCTGACATGCTGGGGAAGACTGAGCGCCCGCCTCAACATCAGCAGGGATGACGTTGGCGACGAACGCCCGATTTCATCTGACGGATATCTGTCGTATATGCCATTAACCTCGGGCACACTTCGAGGGGGGGAGGGCACATGGGTCGGCGAGGATTAAGGCCTTAAATCAACAGACACACACACACACACACACACACACACACACACACACTATAGGAATTCAATTGTTTGTACGGTTGCAATGGGTGCCTACGAATAAATCCAAACATCACCACAATGCTAATAAGCACTCAAGCTAATTCCAACCGTCTCTCCCGCTGTCTCTCTCTCGATTCATAACAAGTCAAACAAGGGAACACATTGTGTGGGGGGGGGGGGATGATAACACAACGTTTGGCTGCATCAATCTAACAACAATAATAGCACTGCAGCTGTGGCGATGCGCACGTATGAAAATACACACACGTGAAAAGGCAGAGAGGGAAGAAATGTGTTACGGAGACACTGACACATGCAAATGCAACACGGCAACGTGGAAAACAATCCCAAGTGAGACGCATCAGGGTGGGAGGGTGGAGGAGAGAGAGAGACAGAGACGGAGACAGAGACAGAGACAGAGAGAAAGAGAGAGAGAGCGAGAGAGCGAGAGAGCGAGGGAGCGAGGGAGCGAGAGAGAGAACAAAAAAGATAAAACAAAGGTTAATAAAAGAAAGGACTTTATTGACGTGTATTGTTTGTTAGAGGAAACAAAAACAAGAAATAAGGGATGTGCAAAGAATATAAGCCCTTAGCCGAGTTATCTGGCCAATGGAAATAGATTGTTGATTAGGGTGAAACAGGGGAGGGGAGGCAGAGGAGGAGGGGGCGCGGCAGGAGGAAGATGAAGCAGTCAGCAGTCGTGGGAGAGTAATTGGGAGTGTGTGGAAGATAGAAACAAAGAGAAAAGGCCTGGAGACTGGATTCATCATCCTCACACACTGTGGGTATGAGGATATATAGGGGATAGATGGGCCGAGCACTTTTAATGCGAATACAATACCGTGTACACACACTCAACCTTTTCGTACCGTGTACGTTTGACGGATAAAAGGGACTGTGTTCGCCTTCTCGGCCAATGGTATGTATCGTGACATCACATCGCAATGACCGTCCCCTCCTTTTTCTAAGCATAGGTAGTACTGTGACGTTAGTTATTATACTAGGAGGAATGTTTAGTTTATGAATCGTGTTAAGATTTTTTATTGCGGGAAGACGTTGTCGTTATCGTTCGATGTAGGCATACGGTTTGTATGAATGCATTACGTGATATGATCATTTCTCAATGGGCTATGCTATGCAAGGCTTTCATGGCAGTACGATCACGATTAGGGCTAGAGGAACTTTTTAACCAGGCGAATCCAAGCACTCGCTGCCACACTGGCATGACTTTTATCTGATCCAGGTCTGATTAAAAGCTACCCTCAACTCGGATGATTCGCTTTTCATTCAAGTCAAAATTTATGTGCATACTTTTTTAATTCACACCTCAATAGTCATGTCGCTTGCCCAGGTTGACATATTTCCAATTTTGGCCGATGCCCAGGCATCACCAGGCATAAAAACAAACTGAAAGTGAAACCGCGGCAGCCTACATCAAGCTTTTCCCGTACTGTTCAATTAAAATAAATGTCGGAACCCAATAGAAGTTTGTGCAGTTGGAAACCTTGCAATATACTAAGCCTCTCTCTCCTTTCTTGAGCCAGCCCCCTCAACCCGGTCTACCAAGCTTTTTGTCAAGGAAACGTAGAGATAGAATACTTGAGTACGGATGACAACGCTATGTCCGATTCCTGCAGGCCAGAGAGGGACCCCCCCCCTTGAGAGGCCCGGGGGGCCCACAATGTCATCCATGATCAAGTGGAACTGAGCCATCGGAGGAGGAGGGAATGAGGAGGTGTAAATGGAAACGTTGACGCAAAAGGAATCAGAAGGTCCACTGCATTCTGATTGTAGTCACTAACTGTGACTTAACTTCATGGGCTGCATTATGTGCGGAAAGCTACGATGACATTTGTCCCCCGTGATTTATTTTTGCGTTCGTTCCAAATTTTTGTGGTAAAAACTCCCGTGACCCAAACATTCCCTGACTACACCTGCGCCTTCAAGTTTGTAGACATATTCCGTTGTTGTGTCACGCACCGACAACACTATCACACACCCCTATGCATAAATTAATGGCTTGTATACTGATCGTAACTATACATTTCTGATTGTGCACAGATTTGTGTCAGATTTAAAACGTTTCAGACTTCTAATATAGACACGTCGCCTTGTGACATCAAAAGTTGGAGCCTCTCCTAATTGGCGAGGTGGCGCTGGTAGACTCAGCCAAGGGAGGCGACTTCAGAGTCGATTGCAATGTCACTGATAGATTTTGGTAATGTCTTGTAATGGCTCAGCGACCTCCACCCCTTCAATGTTGTCTTTCTGTCGGGCATGCCTTGACACATTTCCTACATCTTGTTAATACTTCTGTCATGTCAATAAAACACCTTTGAGCTGGAGTGATAGCGAGAGGGGGAGAGAGAGGAGATAAAGAGACAAAGACAGAGAGTGTGACAGGAGGGGCTGGGGCTCGGGTTATCCATTACAGATAGAGTGATCATCTGGGGAGGGGTGGAAGGAAGGGAGTCGGAAGGAGCGTCGTCATGTGTCTGAAACCCATCTCACAAACACACACCGCTCCACACACTCCATCATACCTCCCCTCCCAATTCCTTAATTCGGTTTCTGTTTCAGTGAAAAGTATTTCCCACGAGTATCGGCTTCGGATGCCATCTCTGGTCCATATATCTTATGGGAAAATGCCCGACCCCCGAACGTTCACGTAGCCCATTATATCCAAGTGGCTTATGTGTGGAAAGGTCGCCAAGAGCACCGCGATGATGGAGTCTGGAGTACCTTTTGGCAGGAAATCTGCAAATGAAGTCCAAAATGTCAAGATAGGCTTTCCAGACACTCCATCCACTGTTCTCCTCTCCATGGCTTAGCTTTGCCCAGACCCCACTCCAAAGCCAAGGGTACGATGTCTACCTGCCTCTCGCTTTGCCTTCTCACTTTGACAGGCGGAATTTCTCTCTCACATCAGTGACTCAGTCTCTTCATCCCTAACCATCCTACACATTTTACTTTTCTTGGTTCACACCTGAACAACTAGCCTGGGAACCAGACGTATCTACAAGCTCATTGTATTTGTTCAGGAGAGATTCCCAGTCGACCCAATCACAACCATGCATCTTATTTGGGTTGGGTTTAATTAAATGCCTGTACAGAGTACAGGCATTTTTCATGGTCGAATATTCGATGTGCTGATATTCACAAAGGCCGCCATGGCTCATTTGAAATAAATCACTAAATATCTTAAACGTCCTTCCATGTATAGTTCAGTTCCGTTCAGTTCAGTTCAGTTTAACTTTATCATCCCAAAAAGGGAAACTTGTCTTGCAGTCAGGTACATATAAAGAGCACAATATACACAAGGACACACGACATAGAAGAGGTGTTGGGCCACGGGCACTTTAAGGGGAGTTGAGTCTACCTGTGTAAGGTCACGGGCTGCGTTATTTTCGACCATTTCAGGGAAATAGGTAAACTACAGATTTTAGTCAAATATTTATGTAGGATTGTGCTTTTTGGCTACTGCTACTTACCCTGGTGACTGTTTAGGTAAGTCAATCCCTGTTATTGCTTCCCCCCCCCCCCCCCCTCACCAATAGTCAGACCAAATAACAGAATGGGCTGACACTTTAACTAACTAGGTAACTTACATGATTAATGTGCTGTTGAAAGACGTCTGACGTGAGATTTGCTTCCTGTTTGAGACTAATTAGCGTACTGGTGCCGATTGTTTGTGGTGTACGCATAGATATTAATATTTATGCTTGTGCATATTGTTCTTCCTGTGCATGATTAATAATAAAACAGCTAGGAATGGGGTTACAGAACCAACTCCAGTTCTGTCCGCTAATTCCTGTTCATTTGAATGACATTTGTTGTTTTTGTCAAAATAAAATAAGTTGACTTTGACCCTGATGAATAATCGAATACTCAACTCTTCTGACCCATCCCTAGTACGGAGCAGTGCCTTATTGGAGCTGTCTGGTATATGTCTCAAGTTTGGTTGCTCTGATTGGTTGTAGGTCTATCCAATTGCGTCCAGAGGCATTTTGGTTTGCATAGAACTCTCCTACATTTACAAATTTGTCTCTCCGTCTATCTCTGTCTCTCTCCGTCTCTCTCTCACTCTATTTATCCAAGGTCCCTTGAGGCCTTTCATTTCCCTGTGCTTTTGCTCTTCTGCTGGAAGCATTAAACAAGGCCATCTCGGTTCCCATGCGTTACCTCAGCACACAGTGTGCACATATTTCTAATCAAATAGCCGCTCCACGGTACAACCTCATGAAGCTCCACTCTAGGACCTGATACGTTTACAATGCAATGAGGTGGTCCGATCTGGGTTGTGGGTGGGTCGGTTAATTGGGTCCATGCATTCAGCGGCTGAGATGAGGCCTGAGAGAGAGCGCGAGATGGTGGTGGAGGGGGAGACAGGGCTGGTATTTTGAGAAGAGCAGGCAGGAGGGGTCAGATTTGACGGTTTTAGGTTGGCGTTGTCGGGATGAAATACATATCTCGGTGTTGATAGCCGAGCAGGGCAGGGAAGGGTTATAGAGAAGGAAGGAGGCGAGGAAATGGGGGTGTGTAAGGTAGAACAGAGGCGCGGAGGGGGGAGATAGGCAAGCAAGCCACCGAGAGGTAGGATTGTTAGGAGGTGGCTGGAAAAACTGAGAGCCTAACAATAGAGGGGAGGAAAGTGTTATCTTCTGGAGGCCGCCAGCAAAGACGCGACCGGGGAGTTGGGGAACGAGAGAGAAAGGAAGGTAAGAAGATAAAAAGAGTCCTTCAGGGGGAAAGGTCGCAAGCCTCCCCTACGATGATTTCAAATATGTTTTCTATTTATTTGGCAACAGTAAGGCTCTACTAACCCTGTGGGGAGAGAGAACCAACTGACACCTGTGTGCGACGTACACACACAGATTTTATGTATTTTAATTTGAAAAATGGTCTGGAAGTTACCACGTGATCAACTGAATTTGATGTTTGAATCTCTGGTGTCGGGGGAAACGTTTAATTAGCAACTAAATAACTTCCGCGATCACTTCTGGGAGGTGACATATGGGGATACAATTTAATTAAAATAAATAAGTATGCGTGTGTGCATGTGCGTATGTCTGTGTGTGTGCGTTGCGTTCACGCATGCATTAAACCGGTGTTGGTTCTCTCCCCCAGCGGGCTCGGC
This sequence comes from Gadus macrocephalus, assembly GCF_031168955.1. NCBI lineage: Eukaryota > Metazoa > Chordata > Actinopteri > Gadiformes > Gadidae > Gadus > Gadus macrocephalus. The sequence continues at coordinate 12,142,330 of NC_082398.1, read as the reverse complement.
CGCGGCGCGGTCAGAGGACATTATTTGTGTGATGGCAGAGTCAGCGAAGCGAGAGGAATTCAATCACATCGCACACGTCAAGACTCCTCACGTTTGGGAGGGACGGGGGGGAAGAGAGAGAGAGAGAGAGAGAGAGAGAGAGAGAGAGAGAGAGAGAGAGAGAGAGAGAGAGAGAGAGAGAGAGAGAGAGAGAGAGAGAGAGAGAGAGAGAGAGAGAGAGAGAGAGAGAGAGAGAGAGAGAGAGAGAGAGAGAGAGAGAGAGAGAGAGAGAGAGAGAGAGAGAGAGAGAGAGAGAGAGAGAGAAATTAAAAAAGGTACACAATGTAACGTTGACACAGAGTGTTACAAATAGGTACTGCAGTCCAAATTCACAGCCTCGGAGATGGTTTCCTCCTCCCGAGACGGAATGCTTTAGCGGGTGGCCAGGTTGAGGACGTTGAATGAACAACAGATGAGTGCATTATACATTATATCTCGAGACGAGCACAATTATTCTACGACAATGAGTTGTTGTTCTAATTAGAGTGGTTTCCAAGCAAGCAACTGTTTTTGAGAGATAACGACTTTCAAAAAGTCAGGCATGTATAAGTGCAGTCCACATATACCTTCACAAACATTGAATACTTACGTTTCTTTTGACATTTCAATAATATTCTGTTAAATGGAAAGTTAACGGGGAAGAAACACGAACAACTCCAAACCAGAACTCCTTGGAATCCAAACTAAATACTCGTACGGAAGCCCCAAAGGGGGCCATGAAGAACAGCTAGAGGGCGTGCCTCTTAGCCCTGCTAGCATGCTCACAGGAAACTGCATCAGGCTCATGCTACCAAAACCAAACAATTTTCTTCAGAAAACAAACAAACAGCCAACACGGCATCCGTCTTCAAATCCTTCTCGGCTCCAAGCCGTCTCCTTCTTCCAAATGCGACTCAAGAATAACCCTCCAAGACTTTCCCTGATTTAGCACGGCTCTGGTCATGGAGCTTTTTGTTTAAAAGAAGGATAAGTCTTTTTAGGTCAGGTAGAAACTAGAACAATCTCAGTTCATCCAGTTCCTTCGCTTGGTTCCATGGATGCACTACACTCTACAATAGTGAATCATAACACGCCACAACAAAAACAAGCCTCCCGACGTGGAACAGAACTAGGAGGACATACTGGCTGTAGCCTTGTGTTTGGAGAAGCCTGTATCTCGACTTGGCATGTTTCCTTAATCTCTGATAACGTACTATGGCCCTTTCATGATTTAGAACAATTCATTTGGACACATAAAAGAACCTTTGAAGAACAACATCAAGAAAAAGGGTAGGAGAGCCCACATGAGGGGGATATAGAAAGAAAGGGGGACGGGAAAAAGAAAGGGGAAGATGAACAGAGGAACAAGAAAGCGTTGGAAGAGTTGACAAATTTAGCCAGTACTGTTTGCTGAAGTACAAGCTTGAGACAACATGGCTGGCCCAAATATTGTAATCTGGCTTTGTACTTGGAAAAGGACGGGTCGACCATATCGTATTTTTTACTCTTTTTATGGCTTCATCAAAAGCAATAAGACAATGCCATATTCTAACACTATAATGAAACCCCTTACAGTCGAATTACTTGCTAGTGCGTTATCGAGCGGATGTTTTTATCCAATGCTACTTACAGTGAATCGGCAAACATTTTTGGATTCCTCATGCCTTGTATTTAGCAACCACCTCCTATCTAGAGCATAACTCTAAGACTAACCCATCATCTGTAGACACTACATTGATCCCTTGAAATAAACAGGCTTCCTTGGCTGCTTCGCTTTCCACAGGGCTTGAAAATAAAACCGTCCTCTAAACTTTAAACTCCAACAGCCTTCCACAAATGATAAATATAAACTTTAAAGTGTCGAAAACGATGTGCCCTGTTGCTCGATGATAGCTCTGAGCAATGACTTGTCAATAATGATAGACACAGTCAAACACTCTGAACACTGAAGCGCCTCATCGGGATTCCTTAGAAGGTTTATTCCTAGATCCTATCACGATGGGTGTGTGTGTCTGTGTCTGTGTGTGTGTGTGCGTCTCTGAGTGTGTGTCAGTGTGTGTGTCTCTGTGTGTCTGTGTCTCTGTGTCTCTCTATGTGTGTCTCTGTGTGTCCGTGTGGTTTTTCTATCAGTTCTTTTGGCCGTGCCGGTCTGTACCGTGCTGATTTGCGTTTCCACTACCAGTTTAAAAGCGAGCGTGCTCCGCCTCCAAGTGGGCGTCGGCGACTTCAGCCCTGGTTACTTAGTGGAGGAAGAGGCTGTCTCTCAAACTGTAGGAATGTAGCCCTATGAAAATACAATAGTCTGTGTATGAGACGCAGCGCCGCGCAGGAGAGGAGCTATATAAGCCTAATTAAAAAGGGTGATGAAGGACGGTTTAATAGAAGAACACCCGGGGGATGTTAGCTTGACGATATTCTCTTGCAAAACAAAATAGCTTGTTGAAATAGGACAGATTTCTCTCAGATTAGTCTTGGCCTAGGGACTGGACTTTGGACAACATTCACACTATTAGCGGTGATATCGACATTCAACCCTTTCCTTTTCCAAATATAAAGGATATCATGTGGTGCTCGGGAAATGTGTGTGAAACATTCATCTTATAATACATCTTGGGGAACTGAATGTGGAATTCCTCATTCCGTTCTGCCCCCCCAGCTAGAGTTTAGAATCAACGTGGAACCCAAATAGCCGCTAGGCAAATAACCACATTCCTCTTCTTTTTATATCATGGCTGATAAAAAGATTTCTATTGTTCTGTGAATGTCAACATCAATCTTGACCACAGCTATGACTGACAAGGTCAAAATTGGTTCGGAGCAAAAAAAGCCCCGCCCCCCTGTTCATCTCTCTGGTTTATATTGGCTCACACTAAAGCTAGCCAATAGAAACCGGAGAGATTAACAAGTTAGTAACCGAACGATCATATATATTTCCTGAGAAATAAAAAGTGCAGAGGGATAACACTAAATCGCCATGGCAACAAATAATTTCTCAATAAGTAACTCAACACACAAGTCTCGTTTGACGGGACTGAATATGCTGAATACGTAGGGTTAGCATATGCACGATGCATCGATTTAACATGGTGGTTGGTAGAAGACGGAATATTAGAAAAGGGTATTATAATGAGAATTTAGATCTGTAACCCACATCTAGATGTAGCCACAATAGGTAGGATGGCTAAACCTCGTAAGCCCTACCAAAGGAGATGAAGCTAACATGAGAAAAAATAAAATAATGTGATTGGCAAGAATCCTTCCCCTGCCACACACACCCAGATCTCCGGGACAATAAAGGCCTCCTGCACGCAACAGTGTGCTGATATAATAACAATGTTACCGGGGAGAGGGTTGATGTTGGAATAGTCGTATGAAGGACAATTGGGGATTGAGTGTGTGTAAGGATTAGGTTTGTTTGCTTTCTGTATCATCGCCGCCCACTTGTTAATACATGCATCCGGGCCTCTGTGGTACAGTAGAGCACCAAGTGGGGGGGGTTCTCTATGGATTGCAACTTGTCCTGGGAACGAAGTACCCAGTGGGTGTGTGACTAAGTATTATGTATGGGGGGTGGGTAACAAGCATCGCGAGTCATTGATTCTGCAGTCAGATGTACAGATCGACCCAGAGAAGTCAATAACATAGCGTCATATCGCAAATATTTCCGAACCACAATGCACATGAGCGCTCAGAAACCGTCGTCCTTCCGAACGGTGATTCCCGCACACGCATGTGATCATCAATACAGATCCTGCAGCGCGTGATCCCCTCAACACTCTGCAAAGCACACCCCGGTAATAAAAACACAAACAATGGATCGATGTAATGAGCGGCGTCGTACCTCGATGCGGCCGGTGTCGGGCTGGAAGCCGCGGGCGGGGTCCTCGGTGGTCACCCTGCACTGGATGGCACAGCCGTTGACCCTGATCTTGTCCTGGCTCAAGCCCAGGTCGGGCAGGCTATGGCCCTCGCAGACCTTCAGCTGGGCGTGCACCAGGTCCACGCTGGAGGGGGAGGAGAAGGGTGGGTGGTGGGGTTATCGAACAGCGGGGAGGGTGGTCTACCGGAGGGACTACTTTCCTCAGCAGTATTTGACACCCAGGCCCAAGGAAAGGTTAAAGAGATGTTGTTGTTTTTTATTGAAATGCGCCAGAGGATCTGCCAATTAGCAAAATGCAGAAAACCAGTCCACTACTACACTGCAAATACTGCTTAATAAATACAACAGTACTTATACGGACAGAAGGACTTGGCGTCCGGCCGACGGCCCCAAACTTGGCCGTGGTTTAATCAAAGTGTTTGCAAGAAGGAAGCATCGAGAGTCTACTACAGGTTTTTTTATTTCCCTCTTTCCCATGAAGTGATACTCCAACAAGCACTTGGCTCCGTCTCCTTGCATCAGAAATCATCCCAGTCCCATCCCCCCCTCCATGTTCTCATTATTTCTCTAACTTTCGCCACCATATGGCGGCGGGGAGGCCTCTAGGCTTTCGGGAATCTCATCGTGTACTAATTTGACGAGGACAAATGAATGCAACGCTGGCAACATCTGCCCCAGAATGAGCAGTTTAAAATTTAGATCGGAACCGAGCACACACACACACACAAACACACTTCCAACTGACAACTTCCAACTCCCTTCTGCATCTTTCACCCGTCTCTCCCACTCTCTCCCTCTCTCAACTGACTCTCTGAATCCATCAACCAACACTCTCTACTGATTTCTTTCTTGATTTTGCCCCTCCACCCAGCTCTCTCTCTCTCTCTGCAACACTTCCCCCTGAACGTATATACTACCTCAATTGTCACTGCAAACCTCCCCTCCGCTCTGGTATATCAAAAGGAGATGTGGAAGGGGTAATGGCAGTTCTCAAGGCCGCTAAACCCTTGAAGAGAGCTGCAAGGCGGCCTGCCTAACACAAAGCACTCCTCATTTCCTCCATTTTTATAGACGCGATAACATCAAAAAGGATGAGGCAAGGAAAATATTGAGTTGAAGTTAACCCGATTTACGAGTGGTATAAGTGGGTCAGACAGTGCGCTAACTTTAACTTAATCAGATAAGTTGATTGTTTTATCTCTGAAGGCTTTCAGAGAGAGTATTGATCCGCTTTGGTATAAGTATTCAACAAGAGCCCTGGCTTGACGGTCTCTGACAGAGCTATGTTAATATAGGTTCTGAACGCTGGTGTGTGGGTGTCAAATCCACCCCCCATAAGTCATTGGGTGAATTGGCTATTCAAAGAAAAACGCAAGAGGACGTAAACGTTCTAATTTACGGTATTTTCATAATATGATTAAATCGTATTTATCATTCACTATTATACATTTTCCTATTTTGCTGGAAGACTTTCAAAGAGGATATGAATGGTGTGCAGCAGGGGCGGCTGTAATTTTCATTGATTTCCTCTGGTACAGGATCTCGCCCTCCCGGCGCTCACCTTGCCCTCGGCTTTTAAGGGAAGAACTATTTTGTCGGTTTGCTCAGTGCAGAGTCTTTAACACAACCACGACTCACTTGACTCCTCCACTGAGACCGTTAAGAGTACAGGGACACTCTGAATTAAAAGGTGACGGAAAGAAACCTTGACTTCAGCGTTTACAGGAAGGACACACTCTACACGCTGCCAAACAACTAAGTGAATCTGCCGCCGGTCGACATTTCCCTTTCGGCGAGCAGCTCGGAGGAGAAAGGAAAGGTTGGAGGGGAGGTTGGCCTATTAGAGGCCTGTAGGGGTAGCCTCTGTGTGACTCATGTGGGATTATCACGAACCCACAGTGCCCTTAAGGAATCATCATGGCCGACAAGGGAAGAGACACCAATTAAATATTCACTCAGTCGGGTAGAAAGTCATGTAAATATTAAATGCATTAAGACTTTTGCCCATTGTTTGAAAAATCGTCAAAAACCCACATTATGGTATCCAGGCTAGCAATGCCTTTAGATGTTATGCAAAAGAAACCTGTAGAGAAATCTAATTTAACCATAAAAGTCCCGACAGTTTTGACGTGGTACGGAATTCCCACCACACTAGCCTACCCTGCCCTACATGCATTTATAATAATATATAATAATACATTTTATGTAGAGGCGCCTTTCAAGACACCCAAGGTCACCTTACAGAGCATATCAAAACAGAATAACACTCAAAAGAAAGGGGGGGACCTCACTAACCACCACCACCATTTATCCTACACATGACTTACTGAGTGTGTGGCTGTTGGAATTCACCGGACCAAGTGTATCAGAGGGGCTTCCCTGAGATCACTTCCTGCCGGCTCACAACATTGGAACACGCTGATCCACAAACAAACTCCAACTGTCACAAGTGGAAGCATTTCTTACATCTCCCTTGAGCAAAACAAGATTGAGCAGAAGCACCGTGTCTCTGAGGCCGAACTCTGCATTAAAAATAGCAGGAGAGGTTTCGGTCAAAAGTAATTTAATTCAACTAATGGTCTCCCGTGACCCCTCCAGTCATGCGGTGGTGAGGCCAATCGGGCAGACTTCAGAGAGAGGTCAGAGCAGAGATGTTTAATGTGTTAATCCCTGCCATGATCGCGAACACTTGACTACACACTTTATTTAAAGTGAACTTCAAAGATTTCGGTTTCATTCTCTTTGGCGACACCTTTGGAGAAAACAGAAAATATTTCACATATTTCCCCCTATCTATTGAACATCCGGTGATAGATAGGAAGTTAACAGACACATATTCAATATAAAAATTTTGAGAATGCCACCGCAACCATTATCAGATAAGGCCCACGCACGCAGAGCACATATCCCCACCGTGCACAAACGGTATGAAGTCATTCAAGGGATCACCTCGCCATTCTCCCAGGTGCAAGGAACAGACGCAAGGCTTATGCTTAATATCTAATGCTGCAAAAGTGTGCTCAGACACCCCAGCACACCAGACAGGCAAACATACTCATGCACACATTATGTGACAGTACAGCAAACATCGACCCACTCCAAAATCACACACAAACACACACACACACACACAGTAGACACAGAGTGCTAATTGCTTATAATTTTCTCCCTTTTCCGTGGGTTGTTAGTGCTCGTTAGCAGGGGAGAAGGGGGTGGCTCTCTGCCCGACACAGACAGAGAGACAGACAGACAGAGAGACAGACAGACAGAGAGACAGACAGAGAGAGAAGCAAGAGTGCGGGGGTGATTACGGGTACACGATGGGAGGTGAGGGAGGAGGAATTGAGAGAGGATTATTGAGATTGATGCAATAGAGGAATGGAAAGAAACAAACAAGGGGAGGAGTACAGGTGACTAGTAGAAAGGGCGGGAAGAGATTGGTGAGACAGACAGACAGACAGACAGACAGACAGACAGACAGACAGACAGACAGACAGACAGACAGACAGACAGACAGACAGACAGACAGACAGACAGACAGACAGACAGGAACATAGCCTGCTTCCTGGATGGAAAGGAGAAGATTGGGGAGGTCATGCTGTGCATAAGAGAGGGGGATGGATGAGGAGAGGAAGAGTGTGGGAGGAGGAACGAGTAGGAGGGGGGAAGAAGAAGAAGGGGGGTTTGAAAACAAGAAATGAAGAATGAGAGAAAGCGATGAGGAAAATGAGCAAGAAGAGAGAGATGGAAGGAGGGAGATAAAATGAGGGGGAGGTAGGGAGTGAGAGAGTGAACGTGTGTGTGAGTAGGCGGGAAAACAGGTGGTGGAGAGGGAAGGTGTCACCTGAACCACGCCGAGAGCAACACAATGGAGAGAACACGGAAGGACAGGGAGAGAGAGAGCGAGAGAGGACAGTGGATCTAAATCAGTGTGAGGAATTGAGACCGCATTTGAGGGAGGGCTAGAGGGAGAGAGAGAAAGAGCTAGAGAGGCACTGTGTTGTGCAGAGGACAATCAAAAAGGTGTGCGTGTGTGTGCGTGCGTGCGTGCGTGCGTGCGTGCGTGTGTGTGTGTGTGAGATAGAAAATAAAGTGAATGGCAGAATGGAGAGGAAAACACAACTGTATAATAATAAGAGAGACAGACACACAGAGAGAGAGAGAGAGAGAAAGTAAAAGAGAGAGGGAAGGATGTGCTTGTTGATGAGTACTGCAGAGGGTTGCATATGCAATCATGCACTGGATGTCAGGGGTGCGTGCGTGCGTGCGTGCGTGCGTGCGTGCGTGCGTGCGTGCGTGCGTGCGTGCGTGCGTGCATGCGTGCGTGCATGCGTGCGTGCGTGCGTAAGGGTGGAGATGGAGCTTGAGAGGGTGAAGAGGGTGACAGTTAGGGGGAGCACAGGCGATGATCCTAAGTGGGTTATTCAGCAGGAAGGAACAAAGTTTAGCAACCTCCGTTGAGATCACTGTTGGTTAAGGAAGTGTTATGTAGATCTAAAGTCCCTGCAGCTCTCTGGCTCTCTCGCCTCCCCACCTCACTCTCTCCATTCACCGCTGTCTGTAAGTCATTGTGTAGGAGAAACTGGTTATCGCACAATAAAAAGGTATTCCCATTTGAATCCCCAGTTATTCTCTTTTTTACTTTCACATGTAGGTGTGTGCAAAGCTCCCACTGTAGCGATGGAATCTGTTAAATAGGGCTCCTGGGCTGAATTGAATGAAGTGAATACACACCAAGCAAAACAAACCCCAGCCTGATATCGGGTAAGAGAGAGGAACTGACTGGTGCAGAGGAAGAATAATAAGGTGTGTGTGTGTGTGTGTGTGTGTCAGTCATTGGAAGAATGGAGAGGAGACACAACATAACCAATAATAAGATAGCAGAGAGCGAGAGCGAGAGCGCGAGAGAGAGAGAGAGAGAAAAGTGAGATGCATAGCAAGAGAGAGGGGGACAGAGATAGAGATCGAGAGAGAGAGAGAATACAATATAAACTCCCATACAGTATTGTATGAATTCACATCCACTTCCATTTAGGCAAAACAGCAGCCGGTGGAGAGGAAGCGAGATAACGAGAGCAGGTGGGAGCGGGCAGAGGAGGGGCGGATGAATGAAAGAGCAACTGAGCGAGGAGAGGACGGAGAAGACTGACGTGTCAAGCGCTGGTCGGCGAGTGGCGGGAGGAAATAAGGGATTGGTGTCGGTGTGGCTGTGAGGATGACATTTATATAACCACACACACACACACACACACACAGCAGAGAACAGGTTTAACACAAGAAAGAGGGGGCAGGCAGAGAGCAGAACAGACTCTCAGACAGGCTTCGTCTCTCTCTCTCTTAAGGCAAAGAGACAGAGACAGAGACAGACAGACTATCAGCTAACGAGACTTTTCCTTGATAGTTATGGTATTCTTGTGTTTCACAACATGCCCGGGGTTCTATGCAAGAGAGTGAGAAACGACAAAGGAATGACAGCGAGACAAAGCGGGCGACAAAAGAGGGATAGGACAAATGGAGATGAGAAGATAAGAGTGTGAAGATAGGCAAAGGAGATCATGGCAAGGGCATCCTTTGCTGGCTCGTGGGCTGTGCATAATTGTGCCCAGGTTTGTGTTAGAAAGAGACCATTTTAAATCAAAGAATACATGGTGCCTTTTGTTAAGGCCAGGACACAATAAGAGTGCCGCACACACAGATATAAACCGTCCAATCACATCTTCTCTCTTACGCGGCGTATATTTTTTTACACATCCACCACTTTATCAGACTCGTCTGATCAGCCCTATTCGTGTATTCCTGCTTGGCAAATTGTTAAGCAGATGGGGAGAGAGGTAATGGCTAGCCAGAGAGTGATCCAGGCAGACAGACACAGAGCTGAGATAGCTGAGAAAGAAAGCAAGACTTGTGTTACCCAGGATTCATCACAAGCAAGATAGAGAGATGACTTGTCGGTATAGGGGGGAATCGACGGAAGAGAAAGAAGCCAACAGATGGGAGGAACGGGGGAAGAAAGAGAGGCACAGTTTAACAGGACGGAGCTAAAACAGATGTCAGAGGTAGATGATGGAAGAGGAATAGAGGGAATGGAGAAAGGAAGGAAGACGATAGAGGGCTGAGGTGGAAGATGATTCTGCAGATAAAATAAGATACAGAACTCAACTGTCATTCAATCCCCCCCCCCCCCCCCCAGTTAGCTAGCCTTCTCTTCTCTCCTCCCTTGTCTTTTGGAATCAATGCACATGGCATCAGTACCAGTTCCTCGACAATGGTACGGAACAGGTTTATGAAAGTTTGGTGGGGGAAATAACAGAATCATACGTGTACTTTAAGCAACCGCTACCCAAGCTCTACGGCTATCGTTTCCATTCATGAGACGCACACACGCAAAATTCTCCTTGGCAGAAACTCAACAACAAAGTGGTTTTGGCAAGTTAGTAGGCCAACGGAAGTTTGAGTTACGCCAGGAGAGATGGCTTTAATGATTTAATCACTCAGACACATGGGTCTTTCATTGTTTATTTCCCCCTCTAGCCCATGGAATAAGATATTCTCTGTTTGAACTGGCTTCCTCCGACGAGCACGCTTCACAGGGGGGCTACCCTAACCCTAGCAGGCCTCGGTGCGTCCTTCCATTCTGAAGTCTTGGGTTTTGTTCTTCCTGATAAGAATATGACAAATAGAACCCATCCATGAAACCCGTTTTGACAGTATAACCAATGAAGAGCGAGTGCATACTATAAAAACTTGAGATGATCTGTAAACAAACCTGACGTACTGTAGTGCTCCTACTCCAGTTTATCATTACAGACTTTGTCCAATATATACTGTCTAGTTTACCTTTTTTTTTGGTCTTGTCCGACACATCACTCGCAAGTGCGCACACGCACACACACACACACACACACACACACACAGGGCCATACATACACACACACACACACACACACACACACCACACACAGGGCACACACAGGGCCATACACACACACACACACACACACACACACACACACACACCGGGCCATACACACACACACACCTGGTGTAAGATGATAAGCTATCAACGGCGGGATTTGTTATCAAGGGTCCGTATGTTTCAGCTCGCCGCTTCGTAGCGTCTTCGCTAACAGATCATTTCGGGGGGGCGCCAACACTCTCAAACACCGCCAGGGGCCCCAGATCAGACGCCCCAGCCACCCCTCCCCCCTCCACACCCCAGGGCTGTTCAGTACCCCCGTCCCCTGGATCCCAGGTGCCGGCCTCTTATCTGAGCGCTACCAGGCGTTCAGGGGGCCTCACGCTACGCTCTGTTCACAGCTCTGACATCCGCTCTCTGCTTCCCAAACGCTCCGTCGAGAGCCCTTTGATTTCTGAGGTTTAATCGTGGAGGAATCGTTCTGCCGTTACAGGAATATCCGTGTGGATGCCGAGATAATAAAAAAAAAAAAAAACATATTTCTGGTTTTTAGTTCTAAGATGTAAGAAAAAAAAATGGAAGAAGACTTTTTTTCTCTTAGGGTGGTGAATATAGACGAGATGGTAGGTTGGAAGAGAGGGGGGAACGGCGTGGTCACAGAGGCGCACAGAACCCGGGATGGAACCCGGGTCGGTACGGGCGTAGCGCTGATATGGTTAGCGCGCACTAGCGGGGCTGAGCCGATGAGCCGCCGTGGGGCTATGACCTTTAGGAGCAGATGTCGATCCGCTGCATGTGCATGTGTGTGTGAAGACCCTCATGCCCAATGAACCGTACCCAACCCCGTCAAGACCACTTGCGTCACTCTTTGGTTCAACTTCCATCTGCCCTAGTTAACACCTCAGGCTTGGGGTGGGGGGGGGGGGGGGGGGGGGTGGGGGTGATCCCATTCCACCGGGTATCGGCTGGATTAATTGGGTTGCGTTACGGGGTCACAATGCAAGGGTCGGAGGGAGGGAAGGTCGGTAAGGCGATACGGCGCCGAGAACACCCTATCGATCCGGAGGGAGGTTCACCGCAAAGAGGCCGGCCATCTTGTTGTTGTTGATGTCGTTACCGCCATTGCTATGTCAACCATGGAATTCCCATTTAGCGCTCAGAAAGCCTAGCCTAGAGTAATGCTGAGCCCAGAGTCTCCACTTTGACATTAACACGTTGCTAACCACCACATAAACAAAAACCAACGCTGAGCGTCACCGTGGACAACGACACAGCCTGGGTCAGAAGCTCCAGGATACCAAGGGAAATGTCACGGTGTTGGTTGCAGTGGTCATTTATTGTGATTGACAAGGGAGTCTGCGGCTATACGACATCAAGCCACTATGACCATTTACTGCTGCTCCCAGTGCAGTTTATATTTCAGTGTGTACACTCATCTCCGGCGTATGATGCCAGGCACCGATCGAACCACGTCTGGGAAACGAGTGGAACCCGTCCAGACTTTGATTATAAATGCCACGCCATTATTTTGAAAAACACCAGGGGTCATCAAATCCAAGTTTGTGCATCCCAAAAAAAAAATGAAAAGGAACATCGTGCTGACAACCGAAGGAAGAAGAATCGAAGAAAACATCTTCCTTCAACATGGTACATGATTTTGAGTGCTGCTAGTGGAGGCTGAGGCTCTCCCTCCCTGGAAAGCAATGAGTTCCGGGCTCAGTTCAGTGGGCTGCAGCCCTCAGAGAGCACCAGGCAGCACAGCCAGACACTTGATCCCACAGTGGTGGAAGGGGGCGTCTCTTGTCGAGCCCAGACGGGTTAGGCCCTTTCAATCTCCGGAGCAAAGACCACAGTGCAGCTTGTCTATGTACTGACAATCACCACCACCCGACTGCTCCTCGCCCCCCCTCTGCTCTTCGTCGTCTGTGTTCTCCTCACGCTGCCAAGACGGGAAATGGGAGAAAACAAACGGAACAAAAATAACCACCAGAATTCTTACTGGCCGGTTTGAGTTGGTATACGGAACAGTTGGAGCAGACCGGGTGTCGTGACATGAAGGCGACGTGTGCTGTCCGATTCCCAGATGAAAAGGCTCTGGGGTGGATAAAACCATCTGCTGATTGAATAAATTAGCAATGGCACACGTCATGATGGTATACCTGTTGTTGCTTCGGGTTTCATCATTGCATCCCGTGTGGTCTGAACCGTTAAATCGCGAGAAGCAGGTGAACCAAAGTAGATTGTTTATTACTCAGAGAGGATGTGAACATGGCCGAGGCTTTTACCGGCCTCACAAGGAAGCAGGCACTTCACTTCCTCTAAAGATAAGCATCCAATGGTTTATGTTGGCTCACCAAGTCGAGCTATTAATGGAAGGTGATTTATATATCGGCGTCATTTTCGATGGTAAAGAAAATGAAATGCTACCGGAAACTATTCCTCTTCCCTTCATTTCCCCCTTAGACAAATCAGGTGTTTGTGATGTCGCCTGGAGTAGCTTGGCGGCACATACAGTCCCATGAACCAATCCTATTCGAGCAACTTGCTCGTCCACCAAAATACCCTGTAGCTCAAAACGTAACGAAGGACCAACGAAGGTAGGGCCTTCTTTATCTATCTCGTGAAAACACACATTATCAAATTTTAGTGGAAATTAGGTCCCATTTTGGGGAATGAAGAACCTCTTATTTTGTCGTTAAAACTCATGCATGCATCCACGGAGGTTGGGTAAAAAGTGAACAAAAACAAGTTGTTTACCTGCCACCATGTATGACTCCACTTGCGCACAAACACACGTGCACAGGCACACACACATTGAATAAACATACACGTAAAAGTGAATGTAATTAGTGTCATTAGAAGCGTAATTACGCGAATGTAGACCGCGGCCTACATAAACATTGTTCAGACACATTAGGGTTGTGCGTTGTTACGAATGGACTGGATAACTGTGTTTACGGAGCAGGGACGCAGCATTGGTAGAAACAGGCTTCTGCCATTTGAGTTCTATTGGTGAATGTTACAGCCACTGTTTGTATGTTGTTGTCTTCGTTCCCTCATCTCACTCATTCAATTCCACCAATCATCTCATCAGTCCCTAGCAAGAGAAGACCTCTCACCCTTAAACGGGACAGACCGATAGCAGATGGAAGAGGAATAGAGGGAATGGAGAAAGGAAGGAAGACGACAGAGGCATCTCTTATGTCCAATACTTAATTGTTCACCGATAACTCCCTCATCTATCATCCATAACCCGGCCATTCTTACATCCCCCACTACCACTAGACCAGGGGTCGGCAACCCACGCACACGTGCCACCACTGGCACGGGGCAGCATAATCATTGAAACATTGAAAAAAAAGGTATATATTTTTTTTTTTTATTATTATTATTAAAATATTTCACCGCACAATGCGGCAGCATAATTATTTCTACCGGGTTTTTTTTGCACTTTATTCTGTTTGGGGCATATCCTCCCAGGGCAAATATGTTTAAATTAGTTACAGAGAGCAGTGTTCTGAAATGGTATCAATTAATAGTTTTTACTCCTATGTTGCGAGTAATATATTTAAAATATTGTTCCAAGTGGCCTGTATGCATCGCCCTCACATGGTTTTGCATAGCTGTACATGTCTTAAAGATATTGATGTCGATGGTTCCAACATTCTCATATATTCTCATTTTTTATATTTCTCACAGTGCAAATGTGTTTTTGAATGAGTTTCTGAAAATGGGGTTTTAAGATGGGACATATGTAATTATAATTTGTAAGCCCATGTTGCAAATATAACAACCAAAAAAAAACTTTCAAATGTTGATGCATGATTGTGGACTATATGGAAATAATACAATTCCAGGTCTTCTGGAAATGTTTTTGGTCGCCGTGTCATAATTCAGCTTCATTTTTAATATAGTGTTGCTTAAGGCACACTCATTAACGAGAAAATGTCAAACTGGCACTGCATGTTGAAAAGGTTACTGACCCCTGGCCTAGACAGTGGGGTCGGAGCAGAGCAAAATAGAAAACAAAACTGTACAAAACATACTTATGGTACTGTGGCTGGCTTTAACCCTCAGGGTCCACCCAGCGTCACCTGCTGCACCCGTTGACGCCCTCACTGAACTAACCCTACTGGCTTGAGTGAGTCCTATGTATAGGCTGGCTCCTCCTATTAGCTAATTAACTGAAGTAATGAACATAAATGCAAGTAGGGAAAAATACCTAAAGAAATTATAGTAGTACACTAGAAATTGCATTATAATCCACTCAACCAAAAAACAGCCTTAAAAAATAGCCAAATGTGTATTTAACCAAACAGACAACCACCCCCCACTGTAGCTCTGAGGAAACCAGGCAGCCAGCCTCCCACGTACTTATTGTATGTTGTAAGTCCTTGCACTTAAAAATAGCATTGTGCAGCCACTTATTTAAACAATTACACATCAATAAAGGTAAATGAATCAGAACGGTAATGCGTCTGTGGTTATAGTGAGTAACGTGCGAGTAGTGTTGAGTGAGCGTTGTGGGTAGGTACCGGTGGGCGTTCCCCAGGACTCGATGTGTGTTTGGATTAGGCAAATGGCAGCGTGACGGCGTAGAACCTTGATTACAGTGACAATAATCATTACAACAAATGTCCATATACGCTAAGTAGCGCCGCACTACATGAGACTGTGCATAACATGCGGACGATGTACAAAAGGTGCATTATGAAAATCGTTCATCGGCAATTTTGCTCTGTGCTGATTATTCTCTGTATTCAACAGTTAATAACGATAATGCTATATTAATAGCGTTGCATTTATTCACCTGCTCTTGAATAGCGCTGGTGTTGCGGTGCAACTTTATTTAAACTTTGCACAACGAACAAACCACCCTTTTTGGAATCATGACCAAAGCAGTGTGTCTTCATTGGGACTTAAGTGGGTCGACTTTTCAAATATGGCTCGCCTGGGTAGAATCTTTCGATATAATCATCAGGGTTTCAAAGGCTTCTCAGACTCATTGATTAGTTATACTTGAGCTTTTTAATGCAAAACACTTGAAATTAAGTTCAAATTCAAAGAGTGTCTCTGTGAGACGGCCAGACGTGGGGCTGTCTAAAATATTTCATATTCATGCAGGCATTTTGTTTCTGTGGCCTTTATACGGGTGTGACAAACACACACTTTTCCAGCCCTAGTTCTTAGCAAGTGTGGCTTATGTACGATGCAGTCTATATTTTTCGGAATTATGGTTTGAGTTCCTGCTGTGAAATTGGCTATCTTTAGTCCTGAATATGAAAACTAAATGAGCCAAACCAGGTCACACACACACACACACACACACACACACACACACACACACACACACACACACACACACACACACACACACACACACACACACACACACACACACACACACACACACACACACACACACACACACACACACACACACTAAAAAAAGAAGAAAACAAGCGTGACAACAAACAAGAATGCCAAATTATGAAATTGTGATATGGGTGTTCTGTTGCTGGGAAAAAGCGGCTACGCTTTGTGAAATAAAAGAGCATTCACAGTTAGTTTTATGAAAACCTGTTGGTCTTTTCGGTGTGCCTATACATCCATCAAATTATTTCCTGTCACATACCAGATGGCGGTAGAAAACAGTGTTTAATGAACCTCTGTGTGGCTGCTAGAGTTACATTTCAAATGCAACACCCCCTTAGGGCAACGACGACCTTAGAGTCGCCATATTAAAAAGGGGACCGACCTTTGATTCTGCAACCGAGTCTAAACATGCAGGATATATTTAGATATTCTTTAAATCCTCAACTCAAGCTCTGCAATCTCTCTCCCTCTCCCCATTTTCTCTGCCTGGCTCCCTCCCTTCCTCTTCGCAGCAAATTTGACCCCCGACTCCATGGGTGTACTCTTGACTCCGAGAGCGGCTCAGCTGAGCAGACACGAGCTCACGGAGCCCGCCAGCCGTTCCGGTTGTTCTAAGTGTGCTCTGGCTGCAGACTCTGTGGGCCTCGCGCTCACTTTAAGACACACGCTATCACATTCATCCCCCCCTCCTGCGCGCTTTCTTTTGCTTTAACGCTTCCTGTCCCAGGGCATTACCCACAATCCCTTTCTTTGATGAAGGATTCCCGCCGCGGTCCCGGGCCGCTTTGATGTACCCGGGAGTCGGGAGCCCGGCGAGTGAGCCGGGGAGACCTGAGAGAAGCCAAAGCTCCCGAACGTATTGGAAATCACTCTTCAGACTCCACCGGCAGCGCAGGTTAAGACGCGGCCGGTGAAGGATTCCCTTTCTTTAGTTCTTTCCTGCTGGGTTAGAATGAACCCCATCTAAGCTGCTCTGTGTGAGGAACTGAATGGGAATGGTTTGACTCCCGGCCGAAAGGTCGTGAGTTCGAAACCCGAAATGTACGCTACCGGTTGTCACAGCGATGGTGAGGTCAAATAAACTGAAATGTGGGCGGGGCTGGATAGCCTAGGAGTAAGGGGGCTTTCCTCTCAACCTTCTATTTCCGCAGTGTACCTGAGCAAGACTTACCCCGGCCCTTACCACTCATTAATAACTGGTGTCCAATTCACTAAGTGGCTGTGGATAAGAAGCACCTTCTCATCTGTATTTGTCCTAGGAAACGGCAGCAGGTGTCGGTGGAGAGGACTGCAAGGCCAGATCCCCTCTCAGGGAAGGCATGGGGAAAAGGGAGAGAAAGGGCGAGAGGACGAGGGATAGGGAGAGCAATGTGTCTTAAGGGACAAAGTGATGGGAAAGACTGGAAGAATAGAATAAAAACTAAAGAGGCGTAAAAGAAGGATGGCAGTCATTTTCTTTGCTACGCCTGTGGATGTGGAAGGGAATTGGACCAGAGTAAAACCAATGTTATTTGGCCAGATGTTTTTTCTTTTTCATTTCATTTTCGTTCAGTGTCTAGAATTTAAAAGTCTATAATGTGCATCGTCATGTTTCAGACACTTAATCATTTCCAGTTCAGTTACAGAAAAGCAAAAAATAACACAAACAAAGAACGTCTTGATTATACGGGGTTGGAAGCTGCCAGTATTGTGCAGAAACAATTTCTTGCTCACGCAAATTATTTCCCCCATTGTACACACACACACACCACACACACCACACACACCACACACACCACACACACCACACACACACACACACCCTCATTGTAATTCCTCTGCATGCTGCTAAATCCCGTGCACAGAGCGCGGTAGCACAATTGTAATCACCTTTAATTATTTCATGAGGTCCTCGAAATAAGCAAACGTCAAAACCACCACAAAACATACAAAATATCCCTCCTCTTGTTTCCACAACAGCAGACGGGCCAAAGCAAAATGCTCAATTAGGCATCAAGAGAGTTGACAAGCCCCGCATCGCTACCATGAACGATGGTCTCTTCAGATTATTTGAAAATATGTGATTAAATGTGTTTTCGGCTTTCTCTTAAGTAGGGGGTTGGTTGATAAAATATGAATGAGGCAGAAAGCAAAAACCAAAAAATAAGGGCACAGTGGGATTTGGTTTTAAACGTTTTCAGCATTGCTTTAGTCAAGGAAATTGGGAGGTGATATGAATGCAGTCTAGTGAGCAGTGTAGTTTGCATCTAGTGTAGTCCAATGGGAACTTGTCTACTGTGGTGAAAAATGCAGAATGAAAATAAAAAATAAATAGCATTGCTCGGCTATCTCCCTAAAAACACACACACACACGCTCTGAATAGCCAGAGGGCATTTGTAAAGTTGTTTACGTCTGCATGTGCTTCAGTGTTTCCTACCTACACACACGTACATGCATGCGGCAAGAACTCAACAAGATGTTTGTGCAACTGACTGAAAAGTGTGCGCACGCACACACAATTGTGGGGTACGCAGGCGGGTTGCAGAATGGATAAAGACAAGGTAAGGTAGGCAGGGAAGATTACAGGTTATCCAGAGGACTATGGTAGAAAGGCCATCTTCTACTACTCATGGTTTTCAAGGATACAACTTAAAGGAGACATATTATACAACCAGGTGTGAGTGTGATTAGCCTGACAAGCCGTTTCGAAAATCTGCCCCATATGACATCACTAGTTGGCATGTCCACCTAGATCTGTGGTGGATAGGTAAGCAACATTAACTTCATTTCACTGGGTAGGCTGGAAGACTGATCTATCCAGCACAGATCTAGGTGGACACGCCCACTAGTGATGTCATATGGGGCAGATTTTCGAAAACGGCTTTTAGGGCTAATCACATTCACACCTGGTGGTATGATATTTCCCCTTTGAACTATTTCTATAGGAATAATGCTTCAGATTCATGTGCAACAGCAATGGCGACTAAAAGACATTGAAATAACAAATGAATATGTTCATTGGGAGGGAGGTGGTCCGTTGTGGGGGTCTTTGACTCCAAGCCAACAGATTCTGGGTATGGACCCCAATGACCACAGTCATTCACCTCCTAACCTGCTCCTTAAAGACCTCTATCTGAATTCCCTGCAAATTGCCGTGGTTGGAAAACGACTCCTAAATAGTGAACAGGATCGTGACAAGCCCAAAAAACAAAACAAAAAAAGGATAGAATATCAGCAAAGCCAGAGATCGAAACCATCTGTCAAAACCTCCACCCACTGCTTCAGCACCAGAGAGACTACCAGTATATCCAATCTCCTGTTTTTTCACTTATTATCCGCCAATTAGTCAACCCCTCTATCTATCGCTCTCTCACACTCTCCCCAGGGTTGTCACTCAAACAGCCACGGATGAAGACAGACAGTGTCTATTTAAGCCCAATTAGTGAGCACCCAACACACACACACACACACACACACACACACACACACACACACACACACACACACACACACACACACACACACACACACACACACACACACACACACACACACACACACACACACACACACACACCCTTAAGAATATAACTTTCTAGAAATGTCATAAATATCTAGGAATATACAATATATAGATCATATATTTTGACAGCAAAAATCTGCAGAATATTATTGGATTGACGGATGGATGGAGTAGAGAGGAGGTGGGGTGGGTGGATAGACAGGTAGATTGGTTATTCAGACCGGGCCAGGGCCTGAAGAGAGGATAGGGACGGATGGAATGAAGGAGGGAAAGATGGCTGGAATGACTGGAATCGAGCGAGCAGCCGTACTTTACTAGCAGTTCGGGAGAGTGAGGAACGGAGAAAGAGGGACAGTCCGAGCGAGAGAGAGAGACACACACACACACACACACACACACACACACACACACACACACACACACACACACACACACACACACACACACACACACACACACACACACACACACACACACACACACACACACACACACACACACACACACGTTGGCAGAAGGAACAGGGATTGCAGAGAGGAGGTGGGAGGGGGGATAAGTCAACAATCAAACTCAACACATGCAAAACTAATTACACATTTGCGGTAGATGGAAGAAAAGTGAGAAAGAGAGGAAGAGTGGGGAATTAACCGACGACGAGAAAAAGAGCGAGACGGAGCACTGCGCTGTCACAGGGTTTCACAGGATTGTCTGTCAAATCCACCAGGTGAGGCTTCGCAACATTAGACTACCTTAGGTAACCCCTTTGCTGGTTGTATTTTAGATATTTTTGAGGAACTGTAAATTAACTTTAGCCAACGACTGCTGTTGGCTTCTGAAAGGCAGCGGTTGTGAATGGCCTAACGTTATTGTTCAATCCGTGGTGCACATCAGGTGGTGCCTGGCATTTCATTATTGAAACAGACCCATTTACAATAGAATAACAATGATATTATAGGTAGGTATTGCAAAGTAAATATAGTATCATGGCTTGTTATTTCAAACAAAGTATCAATCTTTGTTCATTCCATCATGTTTTCCATTCCATTGTGTTGAGGGGGTGCGGGCATCTTTTGCTCAACAACTGCATATTTTTTGTAATTTACAAAGGTGGTTCGCGAAAGTTTGTGATATCTAGAGTCCAGGGAACCACTTCACACACACACACACACACACACACACTGACACACACACACACACGCACGTTTCCTTCAACGTATGTTTGAGAGAACTTTGAAGCATCGCATTATTCGGTGGATGGAAACGGCAAATTTGAAAAAACTCCTGAATCCCCAAAAGCATTATTTTTTACACTAACTTGAGGTGGGTCTTCGACTTTTGAGAAAATAATGCGCTAAATGGCAGATCGGAACACGTTTTGCCGAATAATTTCCGACATGGAAAACATTTGCCTCCCATGACTGATGGTCTGTTGACGCTGCCGGCCTCTTCCCTGTACTCGCAGGAACATGGCTGCTGGCAACTACAGCTATGACTGGACCGTGGAGGACACCACAATATTCCTCGAGCAGGAAGAGTGTGAAGGAAGCGCTCGTCAGAGGGTTCGATTAGCCCTTTTGGTTTGTAACCCTTACTTATTTTTAGCGACCTTTCAAAAGTTGGCTCAAAACTCCCTTGATAATAAGACGGAAACATG
This sequence comes from Gadus macrocephalus, assembly GCF_031168955.1. Lineage (NCBI taxonomy): Eukaryota > Metazoa > Chordata > Actinopteri > Gadiformes > Gadidae > Gadus > Gadus macrocephalus. The sequence goes on along the minus strand of NC_082398.1, from coordinate 12,120,983 downwards.
GCTACCGTGACGAACGGAGTGGATAAAGTCGGGGATGGAGTTTGGGGGAGCAGTTTGGGGGGGGGTCTTTGCCGGTTCGCAACACATACACACACGGCCATATGTGCCAGCAGGGAGTCTCCGTGGCACCACTTCAACAGTTCACCGAGACCGCCTACAACTTCTGGAAAGGTTTAGTTCATCTAAAGGCCTCTGCCTTTGCTTGGAGTGAACTCGGTTTGTATTTAGACTTTTGTTTTAAATGCAAACCCCAGGTCTCTTGAGCAGTGTTGCTCAGCCAGGGCTAGCAGCACGTCAGACAATACACGTAAATAACTGCCCTTTAAAAAACCCACAGAAGGAGGTATAGCACAGCGCCGTGTGTGTGTGTGTGTGTGTGTGTGTGTGTGTGTGTGTGTGTGTGTGTGTGTGTGTGTGTGTGTGTGTGTGTGTGTGTGTGTGTGTGTGTGTGTGTGTGTGTGTGTGTGTGTGTGTGTGTGTGTATCTAGGTCAAAGTAAGGTATAGACACCCCCCCCCCCGTTCTGCTGGTCCAGCACAGCCACCTGACAGCCTGGCTTCCAACCTGGAATATTTATAAGCTCCCCCTGGCCTCTGCAGCCTTCTCCCGCTCTCCCCAATTCTCTGCCTTGTTCCCTCGCTCTCTCCAACCTGCTCGTTATTCCCCCCCAGAGCTCTCTCCTTCCCCCTCTCCCTCCTTCTTTCTCTCCCCATCATCTCCCTCGCCCTCAGCCCTCTCTTATCGCGGACAGAAAGGCTCTTAATCATTATGGATGTTAATGTCCATGGCTGTGTATGCAGACGGTTTTGTGAAAAAGACATTGCACGTGGACAGCTACTTATACACGAATAGAGCAGTCTACACACACAGCAAAGCCAGTATCTGATTGTAATGCACCAAAGCATCCCCTTATGCATGCACAAAGCAGTCTACATACCCAGCGGCTTTAAACATTATTAGCCAATGGGAACACTGGATTTGACCTAGCGCAAGTATGTCGCTGTTGCCAGTATTTTTCACTCGATAAGTTTCAAGAGAAAGTAGCTGGCTAAAGCGTGGGCTTATTACATTGTTGTAAATTACAAGAGATGGCTGCATTTGAAGATTTGTTAGGTGGTGGTGGGCACGATATCAAATCGGAGGAAAGCAAGCCTCAACTGTAAATAATGTCGCCAACACTAATGCTAGCTAACAGACGGGGCTACAATGCCGTAATGTTGTTGTGCTTTCTCCTGGAACCAGCTTCAACGGTTAGTAAATACTGATTATTGAATAGATTGTCTGTGTTGCTGACATTACACGCCACGCTGCTTAACTGTATGAGTTGGCTAGCTAGTGTTAGCCAACTAAACCAGCCTCCTGTTACCAATGTTTGTGTGTGTGAGGGGAGACCAGAAACAGAACCGGACACTTTATTCACAGTCTGTTCAGGTTTATAGGTTAGCGACAACTCGCAGAATCGTGCAAACCATGCAGCACGATTATTATTACATCAGTCAACAATGGTAGAGTGGCAACAGGTACGTTCACGTAATTGATATGCAGTGCCTATAATGTAATGGACAGCTTAACAGTGCGGACATGAGCAGATCATCTGAGATAAACAATATGGTGACAGCTATAATATTGGTCAACTATAATATAATAAAGACTATAATATTGGTTGAAGAATTGTATTGGTTTTCAAATTACAAGATTTATCCAAGCCTGTGCTTAAAGTAGGTGTACTTTTACCAGACTAGTTGTATAGTTTGGTGGAAGAGAGTTACAAAGGAACAAGGTGGGTTTGTCTGCGGTTGTCTGATCGACTTGTAGGTGTCCAGCCGAACAGATCCTGTGGTGTATGGCAGTGAGAGCCACCCGCCACGAGGGTAATAATGTCGTTCTGCTCCAGGAGGCAATGGAGAAGCTACAGTGACTACATGTTCGGTCACAGTCTTTGTCGTGGTAACGGCTATTGTTGACACAGCCATTCAGACGACCACCGCAGCTCAATGAATGAGATCTGCTGGATCATTGTCTACATGATAGAGTTTCAAGAAATCTTACATTTTGTGTGAGCAATAAGTGACAATAATGAAGGTCTACATCACTTGGCCTATCTTCTGTGGATTGCCTAAGTTATATTTTAAGGTTCATCTTGTATTTGGCTTAAAAAATGCCTGAGTCAAATACTCAGGCAGATCGTGATGACGGAATGTAAAAAGCACTCCGATTGTCTTAGGATATAGCCCATGAGGCACAGTGAATCAGCAGCATTAAGAGAGTAGTTAGGTTAGACATCACAATTTGGCCAAAATATGACTTCGGAAATTATGCCATGAGGCTAACGATCCGCTGTTGCTGCTCTCGTAGAGTCTAACAGGAGGCATGAACCACCAAGGGAATTGTGCAGCAGTTTACAATACGTTATATTTATTGTCATATAATGACAGCCCTCCTTACTTGGGAAACGCTATTTCAGTTGGTGCATGGAAATGTCTAGCGAAGCTGAGGAGTGGAAAGGTCGTAGAAGGTTCGCACTGAAGACGATTGCTCCGTTGCATACAGAGGGCGGATCTACATTGCGTTGTCAGACTGCCTGACAGTGTCAGCATTTAGTAACCCACATAGGTGAACGCCACACATATGAAGACGAGCCTGACGAAACGCAATGGAAGGGTTGTCAGAAAAGGCACCTGCAATGTATGAGAATAAAAACAATATTTTTTTTGCTGTTGCCGTGACTTTTCTTCCTCTTTTGCAGAGTCAGCTGCGTTTCCAACAGAAATTCACAGCAACGTCAAAATCACATCACTGCTTTGCTTCCTATCAGAGCTTCGAGGTACACCGTCCCTGGCTGTATTTACAGAAGGGCGCTACCTTGGTCATAGCACGACAAACTAGAAATTCAAAAGTAATTGATTCTGTGACTAGAATTAAAAATTAAATGGAAGGTAGCTGTGTTAGGCATGATTTTAGGTATTTTTTTCTTTGGAGATCTATATGCAGATGGAGGAGGCTAAAGTTCCTGTTTTTTAGATCCTTCCCCTCGAGAAGTCTTTCCAAACAGCAGTTTTTCATATATTTGAAGCAGAATATTTTCGGTCTATGATAAATTGTTGAGTGCATTTTGTTAAGGCCTTTTGTGGCTTTTTTATGCTTATTTATTCCAAAGGCAATTCCTTTCCTCTTGAAGTATGGGATCAGAGAAAAATGTTCAAGACAGACAGGTAATTACTGGTCATGTTCTACCTTGACCAAATTTGAATGGGTTTAATAGTGTAGCAGTAGCTTTGTGAGCTTACCTGTATTTTTTAAACCCCAGTGCCTCAACTGTTTTTCAGCAATATTTAAGCAGGGTTCGTTTCTATTCAGTTAAAATTCCCGAAAATACAGTGTTTCCCCTATACGCAGCGGCGGTCATGAAATATGACCGCCGCTGCTGAATATCATTTTTTTTAACAAGAGGAGAGGAGAGCCTCATCTTATCTCTTTAAAATACGAATGTTATATTATATGTTATAAAATTCCCTGTATCTTTAGAAAGTTCTCAAAAAAGAAATTCTAATTAAATAGGTTTTTGAATGAGTTTCTGAAAATGGTGTTTGAAGATGGTACATATGTAAATATAATTTGTAAGCCCATGTTGCAAATATAACAACAAAAAAAACATTTAAAATGTTGATGCATGATTGTGGACTATATGGAAATAGTACCACTCCAGGTCTTCTGGAAATGTTTTTGGTCGCTGTGTCATAATTCAGCTTAATTCTTAATATATTGTTGCTTAAGGCACACTCATTAACGAGAAAATGTCAAACTGGCACTGCATGTTGAAAAGGTGGCTGACCCCTGATATAGACATTCTCGGGTCACCCAGGTGTCAAAGGTGACTTTGTTGGTATAATTACTCGACCTGCGCATGCGCGAGATGGTACATCCAGTGCTGAAGCACCGCCTCTGGCGGTCAGTAGGAATGAAATAGAACATCCTCTCTTAGGTCCTGATATATAGTGGAATTGCATTGTTTTCCATCTAAAATAGCTCTAATGTTTTTTTCTTCGATGAGAGCAAGGAAAAGTTGTACCTCTTCAGCGGTCCACACGTATCTATTATTAACATTGGCCATCTGTTCCATGGACGTATTTAAAGGATACATTGTACATATTTATAATATGAAATTCGTCGCAGCCTTTATACCACAGATATTCCAGGGTCTATAGCATATAACCGCGTTTTCTGATTACAGTTTAATGCATTTTCCACAATGTACCAGCTCTCGTTTTGAAGGCTGAACAGACAATTTGACTGGAATTACTTAGTAGGTGTCCATATATCAGGGATTAATGGACACGGTATAATTGAAGGATATGCAAACATAGACATCCTGTATTATATATATATATGATACAGGATGTCTATGTACACAAACGTTTAAATATATATATATATTGACGCTACAAGTTGATGTTGGCAGGGTTGCTATGGCCGATCGTTATGCGGAAATCGGAAGGACGTTGTCAGTCCTGTGTGTTCAATGTTTGCTACGTCACAGCTGTTTCGAAAAGTGCGTTTCAATCTCTGATTTTGCGCATTTATTCTCTTTCGCATTTCTCAAAAACCACCTCAAGCGAGCGGATCAACTTTTTTGCGAATTAGAGGATTTTTATGCGAATTTTGGTGTTTCCATCACCGTTTACTGATTCGATACTTCAAAATGTGCATAAAATCAGAGGGATGGAAACGCAGCTAGTGAAACATTTTTGAGACACAATTGACACCTCTAGCTAAATGTATTAACCAAAGAACCAGCTACAACATTGTTTTCATCCAAACGAGTCGTCTTTAGCGAACGGTGAATTGCATTGGCTTCTATGAGCTGTCGGCTTTCAGCCGCGAGCTTAGGGACCGTCTGCAAAGTGCAAAACTGATAACGACCAAAATGGTAAAATGTCAATAGCGTCGCCATTATTGACTCTAGAGCCCCAAAACTCTTTCCATAGAAGCATGGCATCTTTATGGTGATACTACATCCTTTAGCTAAGGTTCTGTGTCTTAGCTAAGGTTCTGTGTCTTAGCTAAGGTTCTGTGTGTTAGCTAGTGACGTCACCATTATTGACTCTAGAGCCCCAAAACTTGTTCAATAGAGGCATGGGGTCTTTCGGTCCTGCTACAACCTTTGTGATGGGGAGAGAGGAGGGAGTGGGAAGATGCATGGGTTGGAGGAACAGACCTTTTCGATTGTTGTAGTATTTGTGTTATGTGATTTTACTGTATCGGGCGGTTGTTGATATAATATATGTTTTGTTAAATATATGTAAATAATTGTTTTAAAGATTATACTTATTATGTTCAATCTCTCCATATTTCCCCTGCTCATTACTGTGCACAAATGTACTGTATGTACACCCTTCTGGTGCCGGCAGACACATTGCGAGCGGGAAAAAACATTTCACCTCCGCTGTCGCAACTCCATCCTAGGGGAAACACTGAAATGTAATGTCTAAAATACTAATATTTGGTTACTAATGATTGAAAATGGGTTCTCAATCATTTTGTTGTTGAATGAATATACACTTTTAATAGCAAACTATAACCATTATTTTGAAATACTATGAGATTGTCCTGGTATATCTAACTGAAGGTCAGGAGCACCAAATAGGACACAAGGCCATTTAAAAGGGTTCACTTAGTTCACACAATGCAGGATCAGCAGTTCAACACTCAACAATAGTCGTCGCAATATTTGTCAACATGAACAACGTTCTGCAAAAGCCGTAACAGAACAAAGACTTGGAGCCTGCGATGTAAATAGGGGCTCGATGCCAAAGCTGCTTAAGGTTTAGCTGAATCCCTGGGTCGAAACCATACATCAATACCAAACCGAGTTAAGATGGTATAAGGTAAGAACTTTATCGTGTGAATAACGTTGTCAAAGTAGAACACAGGAATGAATGGTGAAGATAAAACATTATTTAGTGCATGAGAAAACTAAAATAAGTTAAACTAAAAAAGATACAACTTCCAACAATAACTCGATACCCCAAAACATTATTTTCAAAGTAAAAAAATATATGGCCAAATAAATAAAAAAATTACGTCAACGTATCTAGTGTAAGACACTGGCAACCCCAGTGCCAGGATTGGACTGCAAGAGCTGACATCAAATGCCGCGTTCTAAATAGAGACAGCCCAAAGTCGTTGTATGACCAAGTAAAAGTGGATGCATTGCTATCACATAACGGCTACGCTGTGTATCTAGACTGTGAGGTCCACATTTAAGTGGAAACATCTATGCATTGATATCACACTGATTGCACATGCACAAAGGCAGCCAATTATGCATAACGGCCTACATACACAGAGGCATATACATTAGCATAAAGAATCATTTAAAGCTTTTCCGCCTGCCATTCCCTCTCCCATCCTTGTTATTCCACTGATGCCCTCTCTGCCCCCCTTTTCTACCTCTCTTCTTGCTCCCCATCTTCCCCCTATCTCCCTCTGTCCCCTCTCTCTTCCTATACACCCTCACCTATCTTTCCCTATTCCTATTTCCATCTCCCCTCTTCCTTGTTATTAAAGTGTCTCTCTCTCCCCCTTTCTCTTCTCATCTTCTTCCCTTCTTTCATTTCATCCCTCTCCCCCCTCCCTATCTCTCTCTCTCTCTCTCTTTAACTTCCAAACTCCATCCTTCTCCACCTCAGCCTCCCTCCTCCTCTCCTCATTAATCCACAAGTGCTCTCCATCGCCCCCTCTCTCTCCTCCATCTTTTTCTGAATGAGTGAAAGAGAAAGGGGGAGTGAGAGAGCGTGGCCGGGGGCATCGGGTCCATCGGTCTAATGGTGAGAAGTGAAAGTCAACAAACCAGAATAACTGAACAAAAAGTTCCAGAGTACTGAAGATCGATTTGACTGATTGTCTAACTTGAAAATAAAGTGCATAAAAACGATACAAAACTTTACCATCAGCTGTGTCAGCAATATATCTCCACACAACAACAATTCCTACAGCAGCGCCCAATAAAACAGATTACAATATGCACAAAGTCAATAAAATGGGAACGGAGAAGGATTGGTGTGGACACGTTTGTCGTAATAAATGTCCGCCGTTACTTTTGCTTAACATCAAAATGACACCCTTGCGTGGGCAATCATAGCGGTATTCATCATGTCGGTGGTTTTCATTTGATACGAGTCAACGCGGTCAGTTGTGCTCGGGGCCTTTATGGCTCCGACGCGGCAGGGTGAAGCCCAACGCCACGAGAACAAAACGACCTAAAACCCTCACCCATTTAACGGCCATTTGCTCAGCAGAAGGAAGCAGGATTTATTTGGATGACAGCGGCGGCTGCGCACATCCATTACCGACGAAGGGAAACCACTTCCTCCCCCATTAGAGACTCGAGGCAGCAGCCTCAGTCTGCTCCACGTCCGAGTCCCCATTGCTCTGTCCCCACAAGACTGTGTTTTCAACTGTGTGTGAGCGCGCAAGAGAGAGTGAACGAGTGTACGTTTGTCCATTATAGGCAGGCCTCATCCGTGTCATTCCAGCCGTTTAAATATTACAACCATTTCATGTGAGCTGAATGAGAGCCATCATGGACTACCTCACATCACCCCCCCCCCCCCCCCCCCCCTCATCACTCCTCTCTCATTTCATCCTGCTCTCGCACGCCAAGTCTCTCCGGTCATTTCCCCCCCCTTTTACAGGTCCCGAATGCGCCACTCACTAAATTATCCAGCGCTTAACGCTTGACTGAAGGGGAGCGGAGATTCGGTTTAAGGAAATGTGCGGCGGCGCGCTCGTTTGTTCCAAATGAATTTCCTCGTCCCCAAAAACACAACATTAAGATGATGAACTTGTAAGCGGAGGAGAGAGGAGCGAGAGGAGCGAGAGAGGAGAGAGAGGAGAGAGGAGGCGAGATCGCGGGAAGAGTCGATAAGGCGTTACACTTGAATAGGGCCACATTGAACACTTTTGTATGGCTGTCCGTCAACTGAATCAGACACGCACACACACACACACACACACACACACGCCCAGTCCAATGGCTATCAAAGTAACCCGCACACACACACATAAATATACAAACTAAAACATCTATCCAAGCCACCTCCCTCAATAACAGTCACACACAAAGAATAACAATAGATCCTACTGCCTACACAAACATACACCCACCAACGCAATCGGTCCAAATGTCTACCACGCTAACAGTAACACAGCCCACACACCGATGCAGTCTGCCTGACGGTCTACCACTAACCCACAGAGGGCATTAAAAAAATAAATCGCCTCTGTAGCCCACTAACACACAATTCCACCACATATCCCATTAGTGTGCACAGCAACACACACATCTCCCACTTATGCCGCTTTTCCACTGCATGGTACCAGCTCGACACGACTCGACTCAGCTCGCATTTTTTGCGTTTCCACCGCGGTACCATGGTATCTGGTACCTGAAGTGGCTGCTTTTTCTAGTACCTACTCGCTCTAGGTTCCAAGCGAGCTGAGCCGATGCTAAAAGGTGACGTCGGCAGACGGCCGGCGACTGATTGGCCAGAGAGTGTGACGAAGTCACGAGAGCGACATGGCAACCATGCTGGTAACATCCATAGCAGCGCCGCAGCCAACATGTTCCACTTCTCCAACTTCTTCAACATGCCAGCTAATAATAGTAATGCGATCGATGTCCTCCATTGTTGTTATGTGGGTTCTGTCCATGTGTGGGTTGCGTATGTGTTGTTTGCGTCGCGTACACAAATACGTCACGGCCCTTTCGCGCAGCCGACCCCGCCCACGTCCAGGAGGTACTATTTGCGGTGGAAAAGCACCCGTGCTGCTACCGTGTCGAGTCGTGTCGTGTCGAGTCGTGTCGAGTCGAGCTACATGTGCGGTGGAAAAGCGGCATTACACACCAAAAAAGATATGTCCAACAAATCACCTCTAATACACACAGAAATACACACTATGTACAATCACCTCAGGCGAACACAAACACACTATCCAATCACCTCACACTACCACAGAAAGACAAATACACAATGTCCAATCATCACTGACACACACACACACACACACACACAGGTGTACTCACTCTGTGATTTCCTCGGTGACTGTGTGCTCCACCTGGAGTCTGGAGTTGACCTCGATGAAGTAGTGTTTCCCGTGCTTGTCCACCAGGAACTCCACTGTTCCTGCATTCTCGTAGCCCACCTGGACAGGAGCAGAGGGGATAAACAGGTCAGCGTGTGTTAGCGGTGTTTGCGTGTGTTAGTGGTGTTTGTGTGTGTTAGCGGTGCTTCTGTGTGTTAGCTGAGGCTCTGTGTGTTAGCTGAGGCTCTGTGTGTTGGCTGTGGTTTTGTGTGTTGGCTGTGGTTCTGTGTTTTAGTTGAGGTTCTGTGGGTTAGCTAAGGTTCTGTGGGTTAGCTAAGGTTCTGTGGGTTAGCTAAGGTTCTGTGGGTTAGCTAAGGTTCTGTGGGTTAGCTAAGGTTCTGTGGGTTAGCTAAGGTTCTGTGCGTTAGCTAAGGTTCGGTGTGTTAGCTAAGGTTCTGTGTGTTAGCTAAGGTTCTGTGTGTTAGCTAAGGTTCTGTGTGTTAGCTAAGGTTCTGTGTGTTAGTGTGGCTGTAAGCTTTGGTTGTGTGTTGGAGTATTGCGCTACAGTGTGAAGCTCAGCTGGGACAACAACAATGTCTGTGGGTTGCAATAAAAACTGAGTCAGTGTGTTACAGATACCAAGAACGTTGCGTGCATGTATATTGTTAAGCCGCTACAAGACCATCTCAAACCAATGAGACATAACCCAGAGAAATGCTGCAGAGAAGAACATGTGCTAAGGGATCCTGCTGCCCTGCTCACCCAGCAGAGCATGACGAGTGAAAAGCTGAGGGGATCTGGCCAAACTGAACAAGAAGAGGAGAAAAGAGACCCTATAGGGCCCACCACACTGGGGGCAAACAGCACTAGGGGTCGGCCTCACTGGGGGCCTGCCTCACTGGGGGTCGGCCTCTCTGGGGGGTCGGCCTCTCTGGGGGCCCGCCTCTCTTCGGACCCCCCAAACTGGTGTAGTCTACGTGATACGCAGGTATACGCCGTATACCCACTAGGAACGCACCAGGATTTGCGTATACCCGCTTAAAAATGTGCACGGATACGTATCAATCGTCTTGTGACAGATCATTCACTTCTGTGTTTATTTTCCGCAAATACCGGTGGGTATAACTGCAATAAAATACTTTTAGCAGGGGAAGTTATCTCCTACATTCACCATTCATAAAATTCCTCCTGCGCGCTCGCGCTCTGCCCCGTCTCTGTTACGAAGCGCGAAGCTGCCCCTGCATGTTAGTTGGCGGGCCGAGCCCCTCCTTCTTGCGCTGTGATTAGCAACCCACACAGATTGAAAGTTTAACGCGGGAACAAGTTGCTGCAAGTTGACCCTGCAGCAGCAGATGCCACTACCAGGGCTATGGAGACTAGCAAAGACACAACAGAAAAGGGTGTGTGTGTGTGTGTGTGTGTGTGTGTGTGTGTGTGTGTGTGTGTGTGTGTGTGTGTGTGTGTGTGTGTGTGTGTGTGTGTGTGTGTGTGTGTGTGTGTGTGTGTGTGTGTGTGTGTCCAGTCCTCCCATATTAATGTGCAAACCACATAACAAGTAGTCAACAGAAGACAATGTTTTAATCCCACTGTATATCTCCTTGTTACTTTTAGATGAGAACCCCTGGCCAGCCTTTCTGTCAGGCTAGGGAATTTAGAAACAGGCATCCTTGGTTAGAGTGGAGGGAAAAAAAGTTAGGTAAATGTCAGCCAACATGGTATCCACAATTGAAATTCATAATGTTAACCACTATGTCAATGAGAGTGTGGTGCAGTAATTTCACACTTTTACACAATTCAATTACTGTATGGTATGTTAGATAACAGTAAGAGCTCAAATTAGAGCAATTGAAAGAGTGAAACATTAGTCTCCCGTCATCTCCTCCTCATGCACTGGTTAGCCATGGTTGTAAACAATTCAATTATTTTGAGTAGATTTTGTCCTTGTTTATCATGTGCTATTGCTACTATAGATATACAAAGGACAACTTGTCATTTTTGTGTTCTATTTGTTCAAACTGTTATTAAAACTGATAAACCTATTCAGCTTTCCATGATTGTTGATAATCGTTGATAATCGTAATACTCTTAAATCAGCGGGTTGTAGCGGGTACAAACACGTACCGGTGGGACGGGTTTGTACAAGGCTGGGAGGGAATCATCACAGTATACTGCTCAGGAGGTAGAGCGGGTTGGCTGGTAACCGGAAAGCTGCTAGTTCGATCCCCGGCCCCTCCTAGCGCCTAGATTTTTGAAGGGTCCATGAGCAAGACACCTCACCCTGACTGCTCCCGAGGAGCTGGCCGTCGCCTTGTATGGTTGACACCGCCGTCGGTGTGTGAATGTGTGCATGAATGGGTGAATGTTAAGCAATATATTGTAAAGCACTTTGAGTAGCCGTTGGTTAGGAAAGCTCCACATAAATGCAGTCCCTTTACCGTTTATTAACTAAAACAACATAAACTGAACATGCAAACAATGTCATGAAACTAAACTACCTGGTCTCCCCAGAAAGAAATAGGCCTACAAAAATACTGAACCTAAGGTTTATTCTCTGATCACAGATAAGGCTGATCTTCGTCAGCATAGCAGCCAGCTATCTCCCTCCGCTGGCTTTTTAAAGCACAGGTAGATTAGACAAAGCTGCGCACAATACGACAAACGTTTGCAAATAACGTGTCATGTACCGTGTGGGGTGTGAAAGAAAGAGCATGTGTTTAGGGTAAACATGAAATCGGTGTAATTGCAATAATATACAAAAAAAAGATAAAGTTCCATGAAATAATTAAATCATATTCGCCTCTCAGAGTACCCTTTCGTAATATCAATTTTCAAGGAAAAAGAAAAAAATCAATCGCCTTTCACAACCAATGTTATAAAAAAGACCATAGCTCCTAAGACTCGGACATCCCCCCAAATCATGTTCTCCAATAACCCACCCAATCCCCTTTCCTCTCGGCACATCCACACACTCCCTCTGGTCCAGCGCCGAACAGAATTACACAGCAACAGCCATTACCGCGCTGATCGCTCAAACGTTTAAGGCCCCCCGTTCTACCACCAGGTGGGATGTTGCTTAGCCGTTTAACCGAAAATGTAGCCCTTATTGTGACAAACCGCATCAGGCAGTTCGACCCACCAGCCCACCCAGTGATTTGACTCACCGTAAGGCTAATTCATCCCTCGTGTATCCAGGGGGGACACTGCCATTTGTGATGTCACTAAAAATGTTAATTTGAATAATGGCTTGTAATGGCAGATTTATATCACGACGGCTGGCAAAATGTGGGCTCTTTGATACATTAAATTCCACAGGTTGCCAACGCCCTATAAGTGTTAAGAAAGCGTAAACGAAAGCCTTGTAAAATGACCAGCCATGCACTTGCTGTCAAAAAGCTGGTGGAGAAAAATGTGCAACGTGGATGGTTCCAGAAGATTGATTGTACTGGCCCCATCGACGGGCATGTTCAGCAATAAAAGTGAGCCGATATCACCCAGACAGAATACATTACCCTTACTTTCTGTCATTTAGCGGATGCTTTTATCCAAAGTGTATAGGTGAGGCGGGGAAGCAACGCTTACAATCAATAATGAATCAGGCACGTTCCTGGGACGGTATTTCCACTTTAAAACATAGCATCAGGCACTGGCATTATAACAGAAGGCATAGGGGTCCGCCGAGCAGACTACGAACAAAGCATACTCGCTACGACAACTCAAGAAGGCCTCAAACGCACTTCCCGTATTTGGAATGTTTTTATCATTTCCGTTTCACCCAATGGTAGCTTTTACACACATGACCCAAAATATCTAGCCTTGGAACCAGAGGCCTCTGCAAGCTCATGTTTTATTTGCGCTGTCGTTCCCACTCAGACAGATTTCCCGCAGACCTGGCCAGGTTCAATCTCAAGCATCTGTCTAATATGGGGAGGGTTTGATATGATGACTGCACAGAGAGGCGCCCTATGGGAGTGCCATTGGGGCGTTTTCAGAAGCAACCAAGATGGTGGCTTCTGATGGATCACATTTTCATTGCTCCGATTGGTTGTAGGTCTATCCATTTGCGGCCAGAGGCTTTCTGGTCCTCACCAGTTGATAACGGGCCTCGGATATGTGAACTGAGAGAATAGAGACTAATTTGCATTTCCGAATTGCTCTGGCATGACGAGCATGACAAAATGTGTGGTGATATGGACTTTACTATTTAACCAAAAGCTGGTGCCTGCAGAAAATCCCTGAAAGACTGTGTGGGACCATGCATTTCAATGATGCCACGGCCCCACTGTGTATTGGAGAATTTCATAGATGGGTAGAGACAACCTTCTGTTTCAGAAACTTTTATATTCACCAGAAAACAGGCCACCAACAGCACAGAAGCAGGTCTCTATTGAAAGATCGAATGAAAGTCGACACCACAAATCACACAGAAGGAAGTGGAGAAGTGTTTCTTGAGGAACGCAACCAAACGAGGGCGATGAATGGAAAACTAAAAAAGAACCTTGATTGGACTGTAGTTGTTAAAGATGTGCCCATTCGCCTGGAGGACTTCTATGATCAATAAAGTTTGGCTTGTGTAAAAGTACTCACTGTCAACGCCATCAGAACCAGAACAGAGGGGGAGAGAGAGAGAGCGCGACCAAAGATGAAACTCTGTAATTAGGATATAGCACGAGAAAAGAGAGGAGTCCTCAAAACACAAACAATGCATCCGTCTATTCAGCGAACATAAAATTGATGAATGTGAGAGATACTGCGGCCAAGGGCTAGGCCTAGCATACAGGTAGCATGCACGCCTGTGTTATGGTTTCAGTCGGGTGACTCAACACCTGCTTTGCGCACATTGGCTGGTTATTAGTTTCATAATTGGCGGAATAAGCAGCGCACTAAAGAATAGCACGCACACACACACACACCCTCACACCTGAGGGCGTTCAGTTAGATTAGCATCAGAAGAAAGATACACAGCCCAGTACTATGGCATCAGTGTCACTGCAACCAGATCACACACACACACACACACACACGCGCGCGCGATTTACTATATTCTATGGTGGAAAAGCCAGATAGACCCATTACCAGCCACCTGACCACACACACTCACACAACGTCTATGTCCACAGAATAATGCCCAGAATATTAAATCATGCAAACAGGTTGACGGCAAGCAGAGCCTTGAGAATGAATGTTTATTAGAGAGATTGTAGCACACAATAACTCAATATACACACATACTGCCAACACACTAATTTGCCAAGATACAACATCATTCCACGGAAGCTGAAAGTACGCCTGGCATGCTGTGTGTGTGTGTGTGTGTGTTTGCAGTATTAGTGTGTGCATGTGTGGGCAGTATGTGTGTGTGTAGTGTGTGTGCATGCATGTGTGTGTGCTTGTGTGTAATGTGGGTATTATCACCAAGCTGTTGACGAATATGGAAGCTATCACCTGAAAAAATATATGATAAATAGACAATCTGGGTTGAAGTAAAGGCACACGTTTTAGTTCCCGTTAACCTTGCCAGTGTTGAGGTCCATCTTTCATCTGTTTATCTGTGAGAGCATGATTGCAGCCATGAATGACTGCATTGCAAACTTGTTTGTTCAAGTGCTGCAGGGGTGAATACGCATAGCCCCAAGGCCTTTCTAATGGCTCCCTGCAGCTTGCTGTGCACACTCAGTGTGGTGAAAAGGACCCCCCCCCCCACAAACACACCTCTCTCCCTCCCTCCCTCTCTCCTTATTCCTACTAATTGGACTACTAGTACTAACTGCTTCTCAATCTCTCCTTCCTGCCATTTGTTTTTCTCTAACCCTGCCCACCACCTTGATGACGCTCTCTCTCTCTCTCTCTCTCTCTCCCCCCCTCTCCCCCTCTCTCACCCTCTGTTACGGCTGCGGATTGACGCCCCGCCCTCATGGGTAAAACCTTCAGTTAGTTACACGATTTCTATGCTAATGATCAGGTGTTTTCCCCGCGTGTGATTGGCTGATCATTATGTTGATTTGGATGTGCCTTTCCCTGGACGAGATTGGCTGCTGCACCGGAGGGCCGAGGATCCGGGAGTTTAAAGGACGGGCGAGCTCATCATTCGGGGGAGCTGGCTTTGGACATGCAGCTCGCCATATTGGGTCTTGGAATGTTCATTCGTTGTCTGATTGAGGCTTTAGGCTGTTACTCGGGAACTGGGCCAGAGAGTTTGTTTAGGGGTTATCGTACACTGATTTGCAGCTATATTTTGTTAAACACACTAGACGCAGGGGTGCTGTTCCACTCATGTATTTTGGGGGGGCTTCTTCTTGGTTGTATTCGTTTCTTTGATTTGGACAGCACCCAATGGTCCTTTTCCTTTTGTACTTTTGCCTCCTATGTTTGTTAAGTTGATTATCACTGTCTCCGGGCTAAATAAACGCTTTCAGTTAAACCAACTACACCTGGTTTTATGTTGCCACCCCTTCCCCTAGCGGGGGACGTGACGAGAGGGGTCACCTCCCTGACGGTCAGCGAGGGCTGCGGTGGCGTATTGGATCGAGTGTCTGCTGCGTCACCCCGGGTTCTGGCGGACGGATCAATGGGCCAATGAGGGCGCACCGGAGACGTCTCAGGAGCTGGGGGACCCGCACGGACTAGTGAGGGACGCACGGGTTCAAATATGGATGCTTACACGCAAGACCCACACAAAGCAGCGCAGCCTGCGACAAATTAATAGGCAGTTGATTATTGTTGAATGACAAGTAGCTTTGAGTGTCTGCGAGGGATAGAGAGAAAGAGAAAGTGCTGGAGAGATGGACAGAAGGCGAAAAGGAGCACAAGAGAGCGAGAGATACAAACAGATGGAGAGGGAGCAAGAGCGAGGGAGAGCGAGGAAGAGAAAGAGAGAGAGAGTGTTTTGCATTATTGAGCAAGAACATTCACAAGCGGTTGGAGATGATTACAAGGACAGAGGGAGCGAGCGAGAGATCCTGAGGGAAGAATAATTAGATAGATGGATTACATAGAGGATAGGATTAAGCAGGAGAAAGAGATGAAGACAGTGATGAGTGTGTGTCTTCACCAAGAGAGAAGGACAAATCTAACCAGTTAAGGTCGATTATAGGAGGAAGGAAGGAAGCAACGAAGCAAGCAAGCAAGCAAGGAAGGACAATGCTCGGGCAGTGTGTGCAACACCGTTAAAGCTGCTGACAAATCCATGCCCTGATCAATGTCATTGATCGCCTAAATAACAAGGCAAGGACAATGTCATGCCCGCTTGTGTGTGCGTGTGCATGTGTGGGTGTAAAGGGATTTCAACGGTTGGTTAATGGTTTTAAACACCTGATCAATGCAACAGCCACTCTCGCCGGGGGGGGACAAGTAGAGCCATTAGAAGTCCTTAAACTCCCGGGAGGGAACAGACAAGACAACTGTCCCAACTAGTATCGTCTCTGAACCCTTTCCTTCTCTCCCAACTCGTTTCCTTCTCTCGTGCCTTTCCGCACCACCTCTCTCTCTTTCTGTCCCCCTCTCTCCTAATTGCTTTATTGGCATGCCATGTTTTGGCAGGGTTCCTCTGGAACATCATCAAAGCATGCTCCACTCATGACATTGTAGCACATTGATTGCGTTTGTGGGTGCCATACAAAACACAAAATTGACAACAACCACCCATGTAGAGTCTATATGAAGACGAAAAGGGGACCATCCTAAAAGAGCACCTTGCAAACAATCCATCCATCGAATTATTTGTTCCATCATCTATCTATACAGAGACAGAGACCGACAGACATCAAAAATACAAAACAAGGACTGAGATTGAGGAGGCCTCACATTATGAGGAGGAAGAATGGAGCCGCAATAAGATTGTCGTGAGCGATGATTTCAGACAGTGGAGGACAGCGACGCCATCGCTCGGCCACCAGAGTTCAAAGACTTCAGTGTGACCAGCCACTGCATGCAGATGAACAGATTGAGGCAAAGTGTCGCTGTTGCAACATGACATGTATCAAAGTGGAGAAGACCATAAGAGGAGCTTCTGAGGCCTGACCTGGACGGGCGGCAAGGACACAAGGACATAAACCTTATTTGGGCGGCGGCCTCTGTCCTCGCCCGATGCTGGCGTCACCTCCATGTTTAATGTCATGTGGAACGGCCCCATGGCAACCGACCTCCAGCAAACCGTTAAGGGTGACCGGAATGTTCTTCATACTTAGCTGAATGTCCACCAGAGACCACCTACACACACACAAACTCTAAATTGATCAATACTTTTGGTTAAGGGGGCCGGGGACATGGGAGGGGGCCATTAACGTTTGGCCTAGAAAGCGCCACTGGCAGACTGAGATTTCTGAGGAGAGAAAACATTTCTCAGAAGCTTCCGGCAAGCCAATGGTGATGACACACACACACACACACACACACACACACACACACACACACACACACACACACACACACACACACACACACACACACACACACACACACACACACACACACACACACACACACACACACACACACACACACACACACACACACACACACGGCTTGGGGTTTACATATCAGACAGGAGACATAAGCCTGGAAAAAACAGCTAATGGGACAGGATTAAACAAAACAATAGAAAAAAGGGAGGGTAAAAAAAAAAGAAGACTTGGAAGTGTTCTGTCACCATGGCAACTGTCCCGCTGTCATAGTTTGACACCAAGATGCAAGGCTTCTATGGTAATAAGGTGCGTGTGTGTATGAGATCTCCATTTCATTCCTGTTCAAATACTCTCAGTATAATTTACGATTTCCACTCCCCGACTCCCCTTCTGTCCCCGATGTATGTTAATCTCAATTGTCAACATATCTCTCTCTGGTATGACATACGCCCCCCCCCCCCCCCCCACTGCATACGCCCAGTGACTCAATGAAAGAAAAAATATTAATATTTCTTGAATAGCAAACTTGGAAAAGTCTAAACAATTTGACTGACATGTGAGGATAGATAATCTTGTGAATCATTCACTTCTCTCTTTTGGTTCCACAAAACTTTCCCACTGCCAATTTTAAGGCCGAAGGCTAAAGCAAAAAAAATGAAAAAAGTAATCTTGGTTCAACATGCGACAAGCTCTGATTAACTTGAAGCAGTGTGAACAGCACACTTCATATGGACTTTCATGTTTTATGCGAAAAAGATTTGGGCCGCAATCAATTCAGGGCCTGGGTCAGATCTCTCATGCGTTAATCACCCTAGCATATACTTTCAAATCATTGAGCAGATGTTTAATACCCGATTTGGATTCCAGTCGATTCAGATACATTAAGGAGCAGGTAGGGGTTACTTGGTGCTCCTTGCTCATGGACGCATTCAGGTAGACCCCGGGGTTCGAACCCAGAACCTCAGGAGTAAAACACCCGGACCACTGCTACACTAATCCTGAAATTACCATAATGCCACATCCCCCACACATTAGAAACACCTTAATTCAGCTTTACAACGCACTAAACCGAGATGAAAATCCTATCAGGGAAACCTCCACATAACCTTTCACGTCTCTCCCTCGCCGTCCAATCCTCCAACGCATTAAGGAAAAGATACAGGGCTGTATCTCTCGAGTGTCTATTGCTTGCAGCCTATTACTGTACAGAGAGTCTCCACTCTCTCTCTCTCAGTCTCTCTTAATAAAAGCCGTGCCCTCTCACTCTTCCCTCTCTCTGGTCCGGCTCAATAGATATATCTCCCTCTCTCCCTGTCCCTCATTCCCGTTCACTGGCCTCCTCCGGCTCCTCTCAGTAAATCTCTGGTATAAAAAGGACGGGCGGCCATGATGTCGGAGAGGGAGGTGAAAGCCTTACCCTTTCAATGTTTACTGGAGTGTGTGAGCACACTCGACGAAAACAAATACATTGACATTAAATGTCCCTTCGGAGTCCTATTCCGCAACCGTTAATATCCGACAAAAACCTGTCCCGTAAATGTATTTCTATAAAAGACATAACGGGTAATAAGACATTCGTGAATCTCCATAAACCACACATTATAAGACTGTCTTCTTTATACGGAGAATAAAAGGCAACTTAGCGAGACATTTTGCCTCGGCAGAGAGAGAGAGAGACGGGCGCTTGTAAGAAGCAGGGCTCTTATAAGTCGATAGTCTCTGGGTCAGGATGCCCTCTACTTTGGCTGCTCTCCAAAAGGTCTGGGGTTCAAAACCCAATGGCTGAAGTCCATCCATGGGCACCCTTGAGCAAGAACTCCAAACCCCTTCTCGCTCATTATAAGCATCAAAATGTATTTTGATAAAAAATGAATGTCTACTAAATGACTTGAGGGCATTGATGCGTGGTTAAAGGCTCCTTAAGGGTCTACCATGCCACTCAGTGGACCGTAGCAAAGGTTGCTGATCTATCCATCATACATCGAGGCGAACACTCCCTAAGGTCACCAAGGCGCAGGAAATGGCCGATTTTCAACAGCTCGGAATGGCTAATCACACTCTCACCTGGTGGCATAATAGGGGCCCTTGAAACTATTTTCTCCCTCGATTCTGTGCATCGGTGCCACTGCCCCCGACCACTACTCGGTCGTTTGTGACCCCAAGAAAGTCTCACATGCTCGTGTCACAACCTGCCTCTATAAAAGGGGAGTCCCTGTTGTAGCGCCATGCCGTCGTTGTCCTGCCAATGTACAGGCACTGTGCGGCTTAGTGCTGAGGAGCCACACCCATACCTCCAAGTGTGTGGTTGCTATGTGAATGTGGGTGATCATTAGCTCCTTCTCTCATCGCTCCCCCTATTGAATGTAGAAACCTAAATCGATTTAGAGACCTTTCAAGACCATGAACGCCAGCCCGGCCTGGCACTCAAGCAGTATCTAGACAGAGGTAGGGGTGTCACACTCATGACAAGGCAAAGAAAGGAAGCCACTTGCTGCGGCGTCTCTCACCTCCCTCAGCCTCCTCCAAGGCTGGGCTCCCTCCAAAAATACTGCCGTGAATTAAACACTTGACGATTCTCTGTGTTTACTTAAAGCGTTTCGAGACGACGGCGGCATAGGGGGCGACCCAGACGGGGGAGAGGAGGGCTCACCCTCGGTCTGCGTCTCAGACAACAGCTGTGTGCTCGTCTCTCAAACCTCTGTCATGCGGCGGCGGCCTAGTTTCAGAGGAACCCTCGCACCACTCGCCGCTTGTTCCCCTTCTCACGTCCCTTTCCTAAGCTCCGCCTCCCGTCCTGCTCTCTATCCTGCAGACTCTCCACCTCCTGTCTGCTCCTCTCCCTCCCTCCCTCCCACCGGTATTCAGTCTCTTCCTCAGTCCATCCAGCTCCCCGCTGTGGTCACTCTTCCCTCCTCTCTCCCCTCTCTGCCTTCCCCCCGTAGCCCCTCCCTCTTGCTATTGTATTCCCTCTCAATACCCCCCTCCTCTCTTCTCTCTCCCCTTATCTCTGTCCTATTCTCTTGAAGTCCCTCTCAATACCCCCCTCTCCTCTTTTCTCTCCCCTTATCTGTCCCTTTCTCATGTCGTCCATCTTTTCCCTTCTCTCTCTCTGTCTCACCGTCTCTCTCCCTCCTGAAATCTCTCTCTCTCACTGGAAGTCTCTCTCTCTCTCTCTCCCTCACTGGAATTCTCTGGAGCTCTCTCTGCTAATGGAGCCGTAACGAGGCCACATTCAATAGAGGGATGAGAGAAGGAGCTAATGATCACCCACATTCACATAGCAACCACACACACACAAACACACACACACACACACACACACGCATGTCAAGTCACTAGCATATTGTTATGAATATGGCCTATTGCATATCAACACCAACAGAAATAGTTAACCATTATTCTACATAGGAATACTGCCTATCACACACACACACACAAATAGAAACACACACTGTAAACGTATTCAGGATGGAAAAATGGATCTCATATACAAAATGAATGTGTGTGCGTGTAAGTGTCACAGTGATTGTGCTACACTCCTACACCGCTGCCTCCTGCAAACCCTGAGGGGGACCGCAGAGTGAAACGACGGAGAGCCACAGAGAGACACATTCTCTTTCTCGCTTTTTCTCCAACGCTCGCCCATTTCGCGATTTACCTCAGAGTGACATGGCGACACAACTGTGTCTGCTCTCCCACTCATCGAGGGTACACACACACACACACACACACACACACACACACACACACACCTGAGGACAGAACACACAAACAAACACTTCAGGAGAAACACACAAACACTGATGAGGACCAAACAAGCACACACACACCAACCTTGTGTGAGGCCGAGATGGCCGTCATGGGATATCGCAGTGGTGCAACTAAAAACATATGGAAGGAAAGGATATTGTTCCCACGCCCACCCCCCCCACACACACTCTGCACTAGGCAGGAGCAGCCGAGGTACAGAGGGTGATGGTAAGTGTCGCACGGAGAAGGTTAGCGGGGAAGGGATTGGACACAGTGGAAGGACGAATCAATCTGGTGGACAACAAAGACTAAAGACGTGGGAAGGGGAGCCGGGAGGACAGCAAGGAGCCAGGAGAGAGTGGAGAGAGAGCGAGAGGAGGAATGAAGAGGAGGGGAAGAAGGAGTGAAATTATTTAAGCTGAACAGGGAAACAAGAAGGGTAAAAATAGATGTAAAGGGAGGATGAAAAGAGCAGCGAGAGGGAGGGGGGCCGAGAGAGAACATCCAGGCTAGTGTTTGTCGCTTGCATTGACGTTAGTCCTCCTTACAACCAAGAGTTACCTTCTTGAGGCCTAATGTTGTGCCCTGATCCCGCCCCCCCCCCCCCCCCCTATGTTCAAGACAGTGTTTTAATTCTCACAATTTGATGGAGGCCACACCGTTTGGAGTCGCGTGCGTTCCCCTGTCGAGCGAGGAGAAACCTGAAGGCAGCCGATGATGCAGTGTGTGGATCATCACGTAGGAAGGAGGCTGACCAACTACATGAGTCCGTATGGTCCGTCCGGTACTCACCCAACGCCGATCGGCCAGTCACACGGCCGAACAAGCACTGTGCTCATTTGCATAAGGTAAACTGAAGTTCAACTTTTGTCCCGCCCCTTCAACGCAACGCAATCCCCTCGTCCGCACACAAGCCTTTTCCAATCCCTCGCCCCCCGCAAGGTGGCGTCGGATACGTGGTGAACGGGAGGCGTCGGTGGGGCCCCCCAGTCACACAGAGGAGGTTAGCGCTGAAGGGATTGGACACGCTGGAGGGACGGATTAAGCTGGTGGACGACAAAGAAGAAGGAACGGTAGCCGAGGGGAGGGCAAGGCGCCAGAAGAGCGTATTCCTCTTCTGGAGGCCCAGAAGAGGAATACAGAGGAGTGAAAGACAGTGAAATAATTTAAGCTGACCAGGGAAACAAGGCGAAAAAGAGCCAAAGAGTTGTCCACAGCAAGAGCGGGAGAGGGCGAAAGAAAATGTAGGCTCGAGTCTGTCACTGGGATCAACATCGCTTGTCAACAAGCGTTACTGCCTCAATGTGATGCAAACGCTCCAGCCAACCAACAACAAATAAATGGAACTTGTTAAAAAGCCGACGCCGTTTTGAGGACAACGAGAACCAGAGAGAGAAAGAGAACGAGAGAAAGAGATCGAGAGAACGAGAGAGAAAGCGTGTGAGAGAGAGAACTAGAGACAAAGAGAACGAGAGAGCTAGAGAGAAATAGAACAAGAGAGAGAAAGAGAAAGAGAGAACAGAGGGAAGGAAAGATGACGAGAGAGCGATAGAAAAAAAGCAAAAAGCGATGGAGAGACAGAAGGAAAGCGAGAGCGAAAGAGAAGCAGCAGGAGAAGGCGGCGGGTAGAAAGAGAGAGGCAGACCGGCCGAGAGAGGCAGAAAGTGCTCTGCGGCTCCATTGGTAAACACATTACGCGCTCCTCCCAGACGATTAGAGCAGGGCCAGCCGTAGATAGGGTGCTGATCACAGCAAGTCAGAGTGTTTATGAGGCTCATTGTGCGGCTTTAATAGAGCAGCCAGCAAATGGACAGAGAATGGACCCCCGTCAAGCCCATAGTCATCGCCTAACCTCCAGCACAAACGCACAGTAGCGTCTCTTGCACGCACACTCACACGCGACTACACACCTAGCCTATTAAATAAGCCCATAACATCGAGTGTGTGCACACACACACCCGCCTTCCCATCTAAAACACACATCTCCACACAAACCAACCCTCCCACAACCACCTTTCCACACACAGTATTTTTGCTGCCTTTATTGCGGTGGAAGTGAGGCAATTTTCAGTGTCATTTTCCACCTAGAGCTGTAACCAAAAACACCAAAATGACTAATATAGCATTCCTTCACTCCGTGTGTGCGTGTGAGTGTGCGTGCGCATGTGCATGTGCACTGAACACAAAAACATCCCAGCCCAATTTCATTTCCCTGTAGGCTAATTTTCGCACCTTCTCCTCCATCTCTCGCCGTGTCGGAGAAACCTGCATTTCATTGCACAGTAAAGTGCCATGTTGGCCTGTAACCTTTTTTTTTTTCATGGGCTGTTTCCAGTTATTTTTAATTAGTTGATTTTTATTCCCCCTTTTTCTGCTTTATTCACGTCATTTTCTTATACAAACAACGTTACATTTTTCCCTTATTTAATCATGGTTTCCGCCGGAACTTTCATAAAAAAATATAAATAACACTACGAGTAGAAGTTCAGCGTGTCATTACACTAAATGCATACATAAATGCAAATGCAAATGGACATTGATGCCATCACTTTCTTTGGTTTATTTTAGAATCACTAGTTCCTTGTAGTGCCTTTGCCGGCTCCTCTATAGATAGAAATCTTGCCTAATCCAAACCAATTCATAAAGGAAGCCTAAGAATTCCACCACTCTGTTTCTGGAATCTTTGAAAAACCAACTGAAGAGTAGTGACAAATGGACAGAATTGGTTAGGTTTTGTCTAAATGTTTTTGGATGTATCAAGTTTTTCCTTACAAATCTGATCCATATCAAATCACAATCACGTGTATAATTTTTTCTTTTCGCAAGGTTGTTGGTTCGATCCTGCAACAGGAATCATCAGAATACAACAGCATAGCCTTTAATAATTTATGAAACAAAAAGTTCCCTTTTTATTCTTCCTTCTTTTAAAACCAAAGTATAAGATTATGCCCTAGCAGGTACATGTGGGAGCGAACAGAGTTCAGTCATTCTGAGTTAAGGAACACGCATTCCCCAGAGGAGGGAAAGAGCAAAGTGTAGATGTACTTTGTAGCATTACTACTTCTACTACTCCAACTTGGTCATGCCACTTAATGCTCTCTCAGCCAGCCTCACTCACCCCCATTGAAGTCCCACTGAATGCTAGCATTTCCTTTCCTAGCCCCTCAAAATGGCAGTAGTCTAAAAAACACGGAATAACATTTATTTTATAAATCCATCTCCACCCTTTCCTCTCAATCTCCTTGATGAAACTAAATATCCTCCTCTCAGGTAATGTTAAAATACTGTATAGTTCTAGAGCCAAACACTTTCCGACAAGGCAGTAAAGGAAACAATGGTACCACAAAAAAAAGGTCCTGGAATAAGGACCTTGAAGAAGGTCTGATTGTTAACCCTAAAGTGCCCACTCCGAAGAAAGAAAGTATTCTGAATATCTCAATGTTCCCCCGCAGCTTATGTTATATTTACTCTTGCTTATCCCCCCTTCTTTCCGCATTTGGTTGAATAAGGGCCAAATCTACGACAGTCCAATCGGATGAACCTCAACCGATAACACCATTGACAACAGTAAAGTCAACAAGCACACACTGCGGCATTTGGGGAGGTTAAGGATGTAGCGAATGTTTGAAATAATAATAAATAATGTAGTTCTACTACGACGACCACGGCGACGACTACGACAACTACTACTACTTCTACATTCGCTGACGATCACAAACATTTATCACTTTAGCTCATTGCTGCGTTAAGCGCACATTTAGTTGTTTTAAGACGTCTATTGTTTTCTTCATTTGCTACTTTATTAACACCGTTGAGGAAGCCCGTTGCTCAAGCACTGATGATCTCCAGCTCATTGTTCAGATAATTTGCATGTGACAATAGTGGCGTCCATTGAAAAGCCATAGAAAACGACAAAGAAAAAAATTACCAAGGAACGGATACAGATCTCTCCGTCTAATGGAAGGCCCTTTGAATGAAAGTTATTTTGTTTCCTCACGTCTCAGCTCCAAAACACAACAACAACAAGGCAACGAACCAGGGCAGTCCCAACATTAATGTCTCCTAAATCAGCTTAAATGAACTTTGAGAGGAAATGCCAAAACATGTATGCGTTGGCAGGAGGGGAGAGACGGTGCAAGAGAGCGAACCGCAGTATAAGCACGATGTAAAAAATATAAATATACATCTGTTCCTCTTGTTAATGCTCCAACAGGCCCACGCTTTGTGGTGACAGGATGTTAGACGTCATGTTTAATCAGTTTCGGCTCTGCGGAAAACATTACGATATTTAACTTGACATAGCTTACATACATACACACACCAACATGTCCATCATTGCAGGCAATCAAGCACACACACACACACACACACACACACACACCACAACACAAGGAGGAGTATGAGTCCAGCTGCAAACACACACAGCAGACAGCCAGATAAAGGTGGTAACTATGGCAACATACTGCACACAGCTAGAGATGGATTTTTAATTAGAGTAATATTTAATATATTAGGCTAACTAACTAGGATGTCTGAAGGGTTTAATTATGAAATAATTGGCAAATTGAAAGACAAAGAAAAAAAGATATACTCCTTGCAGCCTTTTCTTAACATTGTCCCCTTGAGAGTGTAGGTGTTTGACATTTGAAGGCAGGCAGACCCTTGGAAAAAGAACTAGCTAGTCTTGCATCAAGTCTTTTCCATTCTAGCCAAGCCTCTACCCCTGAGCCAACTGAAGCGCCCTCATCATACAGCCTCTGGATTCACACTAGCCTCAGTCAGCCCTGCATGAACCCCCCCAGAGACCTTACCATTACCCCCCCCTTATAGTCCACACTCCAGGTAGGTGATATCAATCGACAAGATAGAGAGCTAGTGGTGGCAGAAGACATTGTGCAATATAGCGAAAGCACATCTAACTTCTCTGCACCCCGTTAGCAAAAGTGATTATGACCTGTGGCGCACAGGTGGCGAAGTCCTGATGAAGGACCCTTCGATCTCAGACGTGCGTCACACTCCACTACTCCATTCTGACTTCCTCAACCGCAGCTGAAATAACCAAGCCTTTAGGCCCGCATGCAGGGCCTTCTGCCTACCTGGAGCCCTGTGATTCTATGGCTCTATGCCTTGTTGTCGAAGTTGGTGATTAGCTCTACACGGGATTAATGAATATGCTGCAAAATGAAGGAGAACAGCCATCCGCTGGCCTCCATTGCCTTCATGTTGCACTTGGCATGGCTGTGAGCCGCAGGGGCGTGGAAGAGGACCAACTCCTTGCTAACTGATCTCCAGCTGGAAGGTAGGAGGAAGAAAAGCAGGCCGTGTAATTGAGTAGCATGACCAGCACTTCAGCGGTGCTGAATCTGCTCCCCGCACCACCAAGCGGCGTGCATCGGGTCATCTATTGACAACCGTCGCTATCGCAGATCTGGAAACCGTCAATGAGTTGGGGGAGTTAAATAAATAAATGGCTAACGTCAGTTCTCAGCTCAGCGTCTCAGTGTCAAACCTCCAGCCAAGACCCAGGCTGAGGACTGTCTGCAAAGGAATTCGGAAAACCGAGCTCTGCTGTATGGACTAACGGGCCACGTCCTTGGTCCTGTTTCCAGTGTGGCAGGGAAGGCAATGTAGCCGCCGCTTGAAGGGTTAGGCAGCTATGACACAAGCAATTACAATTGGATGCTGTAAATGTCCAGGAAGGATCGTATGTAGGGATGTAACCGTGTGGAAATTTAACCTCACGGTTATCGTGACCAAAATAATCCCGGTTTTCGGTATTATCGCAGTATTTTTAAATACCAAAAATATTCCCATACTTGAGACTTAGTCCTTTTAGAAGGTAGGGATGGGCAACGATCGTCGAATAGTCGGAGTCACCTAATATATAGAATAATGAATGTGACCATCGTAATTTATTACACGGCTCTTCTCAATGCTGTTGAACGCTCACTTGCATGGGCCTTCACAACTTCCGGTGGTGAATAATTTTTTGATAATTCACCGTTGCTAAGCATATAATGACCGCCGTCAAGGAGAGTTGATTTTTTATTTTTTTCTATCGCATCACTCCGCAAGAAGTCCAGTAACTTTGAGTAGGGCCCAGCTGCAGCCCCGGAGAACCACACCCTGGCGTGACAACAACACAGGCGCGACGGAAGCACTGTGGCGTGACGGAAGTGATTTCTTTTTTAAACTTTTTTTACACACCGCTAAAGCAGAAACCAAAGATGAACCATGGAAGGTAAGTGTGACTGTAAATATGCTTAAGATATTGAGTAATATTCATGTTAAAGCCGTTCCGTGGTTTATTTACTTTTCGCTAAATTCGAATATAATAATACTGTGCCCTTTTTGAAAAATTAGCTGCACTTTGTTCATGGAAGTAAGTGAGAGTTAACCCGTTCATAATAATTATTAATATATTGAGTAAAATTCATGTTAAAGCCGTGCTGTGGTTTATTTAGTGTCATCCGTAATCACCAATGTGATACTACAGCAAGACAATCTAGTGGCGTTGTCCAAGGTGCAGAACTGGCCAGCGGAGCAGAAAAGTGTCGGTTTCTCCCGGGGAATATCTAATAGGCTACTAAAACCTAGCGTGTATAAAAACAAGGCTATTACTATTATAAGTCATGCAATCTTATGACCATAACGAATACTACAACCAACTGTGAAATATTACTGTAAATCAATAGTGATCAACTAAAAAATTGAAAATAAGAATAAATAGGTCCCCTATAGTGTGTTTATCCTATTGTGCATTTATCTTAAACCAACGCATTCATGCCTACACAAATACCCATTCCACACAAAACCAGTTCACTTTGAAAGATGGATACATTTAATGAGAAGATAAGCTTCGCTATATCAGGTTATGGGTAGGTTATGGGTTTTCTCCAACTGGGTCGGAGAAAACTGGATAGGATATCGAGGTACATGTCTTTTTTATCGTCTAACTTTTAAGGAATAAATCGTTTTTATATGCGTTTCTAATATTACGTTTTACCTTTATGGTTCAGGCACTTCCACCACAGGCATATGGTAACGACTGTGGGATCTTCATGATTATGGTATACTCAGTCGCAGACTTAAAATGTACTGAACAGATATAACAACGCATGTGAGTGTCACCAATTACATTTTTCCATCATAGTATGTTGGAGGCACCATTTGACTTTACTGTTGTAAGTAGACATTCAATTGAATGAAAAAGAGCTGACGATTGAAAAGGATTGGATTTTTGACATATGTAAGGTTACAACATTGAACAATTCATACTTATCATTTTATCATTGTCAATTCTTGGAATATCCCCTTACTTTAGAAAGACATGCCAGTCCTCAGAAAATGGCGGTGCACAGTACTGGAGAACTGCCACCTGGATGGGTATGTTTTTGTTTATTTCAAATTTGAATCTACACCTCAACCCCAATATTAACTAAATATGTATAATTCCTACAATCATTTCTCTTTATTTATAGACACGGCAGAAGGTTCGCACACTTTACGGAGGAGGCCAAACAAATGGCGGCTGGACTACTTCCACCAGTCTTCAGACTTAAATTACGTGATTACGTTTCCAGTGACCGAATACAAATAATATATTGTATAGGCTTAATATTGATTTGAGTGTTTGATTCTTTTGACAGTGAGTTGGAGCTGATGGCAGTCAGCATGAAGAAGCTATATCTTTATGCTTCTGTAGATTATTTGTATTTGTAAATAAATTGTGAGGAAACTTTGGCATGCTTATTCTTCAATGTATTTTTATATCAAATTATGATGATATCCTTAACAAAAAAATAAATTTGATTCTATTAGACATATTAAAACAATTACTTAATTCTAATGGTCAATTACTTAATGAGCAAAGTGTTTAATACACTCAATTCCATTAAATAATTGTCTACACACTAAATTAGTTTATTTGTCTTAATAACGGTAAAAGAAATTAAGCTATAAAAATGGTTACTGACACGTCATAATATTGTTTTATTCTGTTAATTTTTTGGTCTAATACGTTTTTGGTCTAAAGTCTGATTGAGGGACGAGATGGGACAAATAGTTCCAAGTCCAAGAGACCCGTCCTGAAAATAAGTCAAGCAACACAACAGACTACACGCTCCCTAACCTCGAAGAGACCTTCTCTGCTCTAGCTGGGTCTAAACGGTTCATCAGTCTTAGACCTCAAGTCATGATATTAACTATTTCAAATGGAAGAAGCACACGCAAAAGACAGTGTTTCTCACTAGGGTTTTGGGAGTTCAAGTGTATGCCCGAAAACATCACAAATGCACCATCCACCTTTGAAAGGATTATGGAAAACTGTAGGAAAGAAATTAACCGGAAGGAAGTTATTTGGGTCATACTGCGTGTACTGCAATGCTTAAAGGAATAAGGTATAAAACCGTCCACAGATAATTTTTTTCCCATCACTGCTGTGTGAACCAAGTCGACTGAAGCTGCAGAATGGAGCTATTTACCGTGAGACACAGGATGGTGCCAATATTCAATCAACGTTGTCTTTCTGATGAGCCAAGACCAGTTGCACTACAGGGGCTCTATGATAGCATGGGCCACATGCGTACTGAGAGAACAGTAGACCTAGCAAAAGCAAGGTACTATTTGCCCGAGGATGTTGCCATCGGTGGAAACAAAGGTGAAGATCTTTGAGTGTTGTGTACATAGGAAAGCTTTGCCCGAAAGAGCTGCTCCCTTATATACGTATACGTATAACGATTAGTAGGTCTCTAGAACTTGGTTGTACAGGCAATTTATCCTTGGACCTGGATCGTTTCAGTACCAAAGATAAATGAGAACCAACAGATAAATTGACAAAATACGCGGTAGCTGCCAACTGCGAACCAAAACGTGCGTACTGTTGCAAAGAGCCTAATGAAAAAACTCATTCACTATGGCTTTGAGTCAAAGACAATTAAAGAACTGGGTGAGTTCACAGGAATAAAAAAGTTCCCAAAATCCAATACCATCCTCGAGGAAACCCGTTTAAAAATCGACCCGTCGAAAATATTTAAATCGCACCCTACCTTAAACGCTCGAGACACTAAGTGCTTTGTGAAGCCTCTTGTTCATAAGTACTGTCGTACGAAAAAAATCAAGTCACAGAAATCTCTCCCTATCAACTAATGTTCGGGAGACAGCCAAGGCCTGCCAGTCGAGCTCATCCTCGGGCTGCCTGTTAGTTACACCAAGAAGTCTCATTCCCAGTATGTGAATTATCCAAAATTTCGCCTGGAGAAGAGAAAAAAAATTGCAACTTCCAATGCCAAGAAGAATGCTGATCGCAACAAAACTCTTTGACAAACGAGTCAAATAATCTACTCTTGATGTAGACGATCATGTCCTTGTCCGTGATGTCAAGCTTTGCGAAAACACAAGCTAGAAGACAAGTGGGAGAATGATGTCTAGGTTGGTGTCAGACAAGATGGTGACCTACAGGTCTAAACAGTTGAGCTTGAATGTAGAGATAGACCAGTAAGAACATTATATATGAGAGGTGCTGCTTCATGTGGGTTTCTTCCGCAAAATAAAAAAGGGAGAAGCCCGTCAAAACACCTTCAGTTAGAAGGCCAAGAACCCGGCAGTGTCCTCTGAATGATTAAGAGGAGGATGATTCATACTCCGAGTCCGGTATCCGTACCTCTTCAGACTGCACAACCTGATGTGTCTATTCCCATCCAAAACACTCACAAATTGAGGAACCCTCCTTGTGTAGTGAGACAACCAGACTTGCGCAATCCTGTTTCTCCTGCCAACATAACATCTGAGCACGGGGGAAGTCCCAGCAGAGACCAGTGAGGAAGACCCGTCTACCAAGAACGAACCACAATCTTTAGAACCTGCGAGTATCAACTCAGAAGAACAACCACCTGAACAAGCTATCCTACCTGAGCATATCAACATAGCTATTAAGGACCCCTTACCTTAACATTACCTCTCATTCAGAGGAACAAACACTGATAGAACCAGCCCCTATTGTACATATGTCTGGAGAGGAGGCAGTGTTTCCCCTACATGCACCTGAAATATGACCGCTGCTGCTGAATTTTTTTAACAAGAGGAGAGGAAGGCTTATCTCTTTAAAATAAGAATTTGGCGCTACGCAAAATAATAGAACATTCCGTGCGCCATGGAAGCTGGATATGCACTTCATATCCAGGTCAATTCACACATTTGTGAGTAAAGCATATTTAACGGAGAGGAGAGCTCCGTCTTATCTCTTTATAAAACAAATGTTACATCATTTTGCGCTACGGACGGTTCATATCAAGGTCAATTCACACACCTGAGTAAAGCATATAAACAGAGAGGAACTTCCGTAAAATTGGAAACTAATTGGCAGATTCTGAGTTTACGGTTCTATAGATCAGTGAAACAACGTTGCGACACAATTGACACCTCCAACTAAATTAAGTAACCTAGAGAACCAGCTACAACATTGTTTTTATCCAAACGAGCCGTCTTTAGCGAACCGCGTGCCTAGGGACCGCATGCAAAGTGCAAAACTGAAAACGACCACAATGGTAAAATTTCAATAGCGTCGCCATTATTGACTCTAGAGCCCCAAAACGTTTTCCGTATAGGCATGGGCTCTTTATAGTCTTACTGCAACCTTTAGTTTTGAAAAATATATCTCTACTTATTTTTAAGGAATGTTCGATTGTATTTGTGTTATGTGATTTTAGGGTGGTTGTTGATACAATATATTTTTTGTTAAATAAATGTAAATAATTGTTTTAAATATTATACTTGCATTATGTTTAATCTCTCCATATTTACCCTGCTCATTACTGTGCACAAATGTACTGTATGTACTTAGGCCTCAAGAGCCCTTCTGGTACCGGCAGACATATACAAACCTCCCGGCAGGGTGCACTTTGCGAGCACATAAAAAAGAACTTGCGAGCGGAAACAAAAAAACATTTCACCTCCGCTGCTGCAACTCCATCCTAGGTGAAACACTGCGAGGTGTATGTTTGGAGAGGTTATTTTGGAACATCCACAAGTTGTGGAAATGCATTTCCATCGTTCCATCGTTCTACAAGGCAGCATGAGAAGCCTGAGACATTTCAGTAGTCCAGATCTGAGAGTTCCTCAACATCGGTGGAACAATCCCTCTGCCAAGGTTTAAGCGAGGCATTTGTTGGATAACTAGAGGGTTTTGAAAAGGAACAGCAACCAGCTCATACTGTTTCGACAGAATGTCGCAATAGACACGCAATAGACCGTCCTACCCTTGTCTCTTGTCTATTGTGACCGAAGACAAGAGAGGGACGGGAGACGAAAGAAGTTAAGTTGAGAGCAATAGATGCATCCATATTTAACTTGGACGTGGTTTTGTGTTCACTGTATAACGTTTGACGGACAACTAGTTTACCAAAGATCACCACCTGGCGTATGTTTGAAGATTTCCCGTACCAAGAAGAATAATCAGTTATCGTGGACTAGACACCATAGGTGTTAGTTTCGGGATGTTTCTTTATATTCTGGTCGGTTTTGTCTCAACTGCATTAATAACTTTTTTGGTTCAGTGGTTGCAGTTGGATGACGTGCAAGATGGCAAGATTTCCCATTGGATTCCAGATTCAGATGAAATTAATCTACCTTAAGGTGTAGTAGGACCTGCGTTCATATATGCTAAATTACCACCTCACGTCGTTTGGGTTAAAATTCATCATCTGTGCTCTGTAATTAATTCTGATAACCCTTCGGTAATCTATTGTTTTGATGTTTTTTACGTAACAGCTACCTCCGTATAATTGTATTTATGTTAATCAGCTGAAATATATATCCATTTGATTTACTTTCCTAGAAAAGTCTACAGGAAGCCAACCCTATATTTAAAGTAAACTGGTGACTTTTGATTAAACATTCACTTTGCTCCAGTAGCCAAACCTATTATTAGTCCATTCAATGATATTGTAGTTAATCTTAATAAGGGCTTCACACAGGATCAGATTAATAGACTAGTGAAGTCAAGTCAATGTTATTTGTATTGCTCATAATCACAACTACAATCTCAAAGAACTCAATAGGTCATTTATGTATGACACCCTAACCCTACCCCCTCAAAGGGCAGGCAAGAACCGCGAAGAAACCTTGAGAAGGAACGCAGTGTGGGGGATCCCTCCTTCCAATTAAAAACAATAGGGAAATGTATATTACTATAGAATGAAGTATACCAGAATCATCGTCATCTACACCCCTAGGCCCTATGTCCGGGAGGGCCTCCCGTCTTAACTCGCAGTTATTGTAACCAAAAGCTTATTTCTTTAATTCAACCATTTTCTTATTGCACCAAGAACCACGCTTCCATTTCCCGCAGATTGTTTTTTCTTTCTTACAGGACATCCTTAAGGCGCAGCTGTTTGGATGAGAGGCTGGTAATGGAAGTGGAGAGGGTGGGGAGTGGTGGCGTTGAGGGGCGGCGCAGGCTGGCCGACGATACCGAGTCCATAATGGAACCGTAAGAACGGTGGGATTTTGCAAGGACATCAAGGTGGGAGGAAGTGGCGAGGCGGCGCCAAGACGTCCGTCTGTGTCTCGGTGTGTCTGTGCGTCAGTCTCTCTCGTCCTCCGTCTGTCAGGGTCGGTCTCCGTCTGTGTCTGCACCCCGACGTGTATGACCAGGTGAAACGTGTGCACCGTAGAACAGAAGAAATGTCACGGCAGCGTCTGTATATTTTAAGACTGCACGCAAAATAAGTAAAAAAAATTAATCAAAAATACTGCACCCACACATTCTCACCACGACCGTTGAACGGTGAAATAAAGTGAACATTACCAGTCGAAATTGCACAACAACGGAATTCATAGACATTGTCTAAAAAGAAACCGGTAGTAGTTAAGGTTGAGTGCATTCTCATCCGTCTTTGTTCGGCTACAGCTATATTCAGGGGGGCGGGGTGGTGGGGGGCATAATGAATCCAGTCTTCTGTTTTCGCTCCCCGGCACACAGCGAGGCTCTCTCACACACACACAAATATGTAGGTATCGATAGATTATGTGTGAGGCTGCCAAGAGCTTTGAGAATCCAGGAAGGGCCTTGTGGCGATATACAAACCGGTTAATGCCGGTTAAGGTGTCAGTCAGTGAGAGTGAGAGAGGGAGAGTGAGGGTGAGAGTGATGGGGGGGGGTGAGAGTGATGGGGGGGTGAGAGTGAGAGAGTGAGAGTGAGAGTGAGACAAAGACGGAGAGCAAGGTGACATAGGAACAGGAGAGGGAAAGATGGAGAATAGAGAGAGAAATAGGCAGACAAAAAGGTGACTAGGAAGGAGAGAAGAGGGAAAGATATCTATATTTAGAGGGAGACAGAAAAAGAGAGAGAGAGACCCCTGGTGAAAATCTGTCAACACTGCAGGCTTGGTTACTTACACATGGTGTGTTGCTTATGTTGATTCCTAGGTAACACTAACCCATCCCAACCAATCAGAGAAGGTTTTATACAAGCGGGATCAACCAATGAGGCACATGATGCCAGACACCTCTATGACCATAGGGACGGTTAGAGCACGGCTGTAACAAACTTGACAGTTGGGGGAGCCAGACGGCGGGAAGATGCGCTGTGACATCCCATAATTTCTTCCCCAGGGGGAACACTTGGTGTCTGGAAGATTGCAACCAAGGGGGGGGGGGGGGGGGGGGAGTCTCTCTCTCCCTCTCCCTCTCCCTCCCTTGTTAGTGAGGGGGGGGGGGGGGGGGGGAGTCTCTCTCTCTCTCTCCCTCTCTCTCCCTTGTTAGTGAGGGGGGGGCCTTAACGGACGAGGCCGTCGTTGGCACAGATGGAAGAGATGAAAAAGATGTACACACAAACACACACAATCTCCTAAACTGGCGTAATCAGAGATTGCCTCCAAAAAAGCCATTCACAGACGTCTGTTATTGAGTGTGTGTGGAGTCCTCAGAGTACACGTTCGCCATTTAGGAAGAAACACATCCGATACGGGCACAGAGCAGGTCACCTGCCACGTGCGGGCGTGTGCACGTGTGCGGGCGTGTGCACGTGTGCGGGCGTGTGCACGTGTGCGGGCGTGTGCACGTGTGCGTACCTGCTTGGCTAGAGTGACGGAGTCAGTGTGGAGACGGGCTCTGAGGTGGGGGTCCAGCTGGAATGCCGGTGCGATCTCCACCACCTATAAAAACAACAGCAATGAACTTTATTCAAAACTATTCGCTGCAATAAATACAATTTATTTCACAAAGAATCATGACTTGATTGACCCAAGTTCACATTGAGTTCAGATTTGAATTAAATATACAAAGTCATACAGTGTGTTGTTCAACGCTGGTATTTATTCAGGGGGTCTGTGGTTCAGTGGTTGTACAGACCGGTGGGCAAATACTCAGAGGAGCATCAATAATTTAGTGTCATTTAACGTTTCCTACTTTGCCTGTGGGTGGACAGATGCTTTATGGGGTATTTTTGTCAAACGAAAAGCAGTTTTATCGGGTTTTGAGCACAAGGTGGGTACGATTCTTGGCTTTATTCGATTACCCCCCCATCGCCCAGCCCTACCGCACATCCACAAGATATTGGATAGAGCCACTGTTGTGTTTTTTATCTCCTTTTGACTCTCGCAACAGATTCAATAAGTAAATAGACAGATTTCATTTTCTTTCTTTATCACACAGTTCCACAGCAAAACTCTGAAAAAAATTCCCTGACCCCAATACAAAGAAAAATACATAAAAATCAATTCCCAGTTGACAACAAAAAGAAAAGTTCCCTATCATCTTCCATCACGAGAAATAAAACCACAAAAAAGAACACAAAACTAACTTGAATCTCAACAATCATCCTTGGGAGAACATTGCTGGAGATGTGAGAAGGAGAGATCTAAGATCAGGGATTTCCGGCAGATTACGTCTCGGAGAATCAAAGAGTGAGCCAGAGTGAGCAGCAACTGTGGCGCTAACACGATTAGAGTCTGTAACGTAATTAAAATAAGAACGCCCCAATAGGCGCCAAGCGTTGGAAACGCGATAAAAATAATAACGGCCCTTGAAGTGATAATACAGAGTGAAATATGACTTCTTTCCAAGACGCTTGTCACAGGGTAACCGTTGTTGGCAAGAAGGAAGGATTATTTAAGGACAACTAACGTTTTTGTTTTCCTAAACAGGCCCCATATTATAGCACATATTATCAATTTGTTTTTATTGCTGCATTTCCTTTATTGGCTGCTTCTGGCTTATGGACGAGACAGTGCAGTCTGACCGTAAAGTGGGCGTGAGCAGAGTACAACATGTAGCGTTGCCCCGTAGGTTCATGAATCGTAGCTCGGCCGGCGCAAGGCGTTAGCGCCACGTTGTTAACGCCCCGAGCCGGTTGTTCTCGTGATTCTTTACGTGTGAATTGATCGGGATGTGGATCGTCAGAGTGCCGCGAGTGTCGACGGTCTGTGTACGATAAACATGATCAGTCACTCGGCGTCGTTCTGGCAAACCGCAGAAACCATGTTCGTCTCTGGCAGTCGGGAGTCGGCCCGCGCTGCCTCTTGGCTATCGCCTACATTACTCACCCGCCCGCCTGCCCACTCTATGCTGACTTGCCGCGGCACTTGTGTGCACTATCTAATACAGCAGAAAATGCCATCAGAGTGGGGGGGCTTAAATCAATTAAAATGACAACGTCGGCACTCGTGAATTTGAAATGGAAAACTTCACCTTTTGGTGTCGCCGCTGAATGGAGCAGTCTCTCTCGAAGAGATGGATGACATTACCGAACTTGTCCCCTGGAGAAAGAGGAGGGAGAGGGGGGGAAGGAGATTAGAAAAGGGGTGAGAATCAGAATGTGTGTGTATGGGTGAGAGAAAGAGAGAAATAAGGCGGGAGAACATTGAAGAGAGGATTTGCGAGGGGGGGGGGGGGGGGGGGGCGCATGGAGATGGTGAATGAAAGGAGAAATATTGAGGATGGCCACAACACAGAGAGACTCCGAGACAGAAAGAGTTCAAATGGGAGGAACAGGCAAAAAGCTGAGAGTCAGACAGGGTGAGAAGCAGGAAGAAGACAGAGTGGGTTAATTACAAAAGAGTCAAAGGAGGAGGAGAGAGACCGTGAGCTGAGAGAGAAAAAAGAGAGAGAGAGCTGAGAGAGAGCAGAGAGAGAGAGCTGAGAGAGAGAGCTGAGAGAGAGAGCTGAGGAGAGAGAGAGCGAGAGGGCTAAGAAAACAGGGCTGCGGGGAGGAGAGGTGTGGGACCAGGGGCGTTTAAATGGATCATTCTGGTTATTCTCCAAATCCCTCTGTGGAGGCTAATTAATCAAAGTCACTACATAAAACACACCCACACCACAAAAGGTCAGAGAACACATTATAAAGAAGATTTGCACAGACACACAAAAATACACAGAAGACAGAATAACCAAATGAACATGTGCAATTGTTGATTGAATGCCCATAATGGGAGCTTGAATTAATAACATGCCATGATGAATTTAAAACACAATAATGACACACACACACACACACACACACACACACACACACACACACACACACACACACACACACACACACACACACACACACACACACACACACACACACACACACACACACACACACACACACACACACACACACACACCCTTTTCTTGAATTAAATATTGTTAATTGGTCATTTTTAAGACCATTTGCAATAAAAGCCCAATATCTGCTAGTACACCATTACCTAGAGAAAATCACTTCTAATATTAAAAATATCAAGAAATTGGGATGTCAGATATTTTGCCAGAAAGTGAAAACAGTGAATTATGTATTCATTCTGGAACACCTATTAGCCCTGATTAACCAATCACCTTCACCTGTGGCTGTCGCAGCGCAACTCACTCTAATGCTGTTGCCCTTTTTTCAAGGTCTTTTAACAATCAGCCATGTAACAAGTAAAAGGACAAACAAAAACAGCTCCAACTATTCACATCAGTGTATGCAGATTCTGCGATATCAATCAAGTCAGCAAAAAATCTGATTGCTTCCACCCTCAGCCTTACATAGCCTAGTGAAGACGAGTGTATGCTGCGTCCTTCCTCCAAAATAGCCCTCGGACTGAGGGGATTCAATTATAATGGAGTTTGACTTTTTAATCAAAGTGTAAAATAGTGTAGCAAATGGCAGTTTGTGGATGAGTGGGATTATGAAAAGCGGGCGTGCATTCTTTAGTGCAGCCATGTCTTTGAGAAGTTAGTGTTTGAGGTTGTTTCCCAGCTCGATAACTCAAGGCAGGCCTTCAATATTTTGGAGAAAGTTGATGCACTGTTGTCACGTTTTTAAAGGCAACCTGTATTGACATGCCGCAGGGAGAGTAAACACTGGCTTGGAGCATCAACTGCTAACGAGATAAATGATCAATACATTTAACATATAGCGATAAACAAGTCTATGAATGTAGTTTACCACTATGGATGCAGTAAGAGTACCGTGTGTTGAGAAACATAAATAGGCTGTTATCTCCACCATGCAGTGTCTGTGGTCACTGTGACGAAAATACCTGATTGTGAACTACAGCCAAAAGCAACAAAGATAATCCCTTAAACCAAACGGAGGTCGTGTTCTTTGTGTACAGTGACAGTCCCATGAAGATCTGTTTTTCTATTGCTTTATTAACGTGGGAGAAAATAGCAATCGTGTTTATAAAAAACCTTGATGTAAATAAGCACGCATGTAACACATCCACCACCACCCACACCACTGTCATCATCATCACCAACACCATCATCCTCATCACAAACATTACCATCATCATCATCATCGTTACCATCATCACCACCACCATCACTGTCATCACCACATTCATCATCCCATCCACCAACATCGTCGCTATCCCCGCCACCGCCACAGCACTCCCCCTCTCGGTCTCCATGGCGACAGCCTACTCACCGAGGATCTGCACTTCGATGTGCCGCGGCTTCTCGATGAACTTCTCCACGAACAGGGCGCCGTTGCCGAAGGCGGCTAGCGCCTCCGAGTAGGCCCTCTGGTAGTTCTCCTCCAGCTCCTGAGGTTCACCCAAGCAAAAACCATCCAGTTACACTCCACTTTTCAAACAACAACGTCTTACGGTACGAGACTCCCTTTTGCCGACGACAAACGTCCGGTACGAGGGTTCACTGAATGTCCATGAAATAGAAACAGGGTCCAGTTCAGACCGGTCCAGGTGGAAAGTTCCAGAAGGCTGAAATAAGTGAGCAGGTAGAGTAGGCCGACAAAATGCTAGGTTTTGACCCGTGCGGATTAGCCCTAACAAATCTAACGAGACGGGATCACTGAACGCCTTTCAATGAGCTCAGGGCCTGAGCATTACCTGTAGTAGGATATCCACCCAAGGTAATCTTAAGCCAGACTGATCGTTTTCCTCAAGCCTATTGAGGGGCTGTCTTCTAAATTCTAGACTGATGGTTGAAGGATTTTCGATTTAGAGGATCTACCTACTATTTGTAAACTGTATTTGCAACCTATTTGAAAAACTTATCTTCCCTTGTTCACTCAATGAACCTTGCATGTGTACCATATTCACATAGACCTCTCTTTCACCGGTTATATATACTTGACGGTTGTCTGTACAGTGTAGGACGGATCACTTCCCTAATGAAGCCTATATATATTTTTTGTTTCTTGGGTTGGTTGTGAGCTGGAGGGCTCAGGCCAAGATGTCTATAAAATAGGGCTGAACGATTTGGGGAAATAATCTAATTGCGATTATTTTGATCATATTGCGATTGTGATTTAATGTGCGATTTTTATAATTTATTAAGTTCCTTATGTTGTGTATTGTTCACAAAAAAATAAATCATTCTTAAGTATGACCAACACAACATTGGAAGCAGTCAACATAAAAACTGCTCTTTCCTTTAGGCCAGGCCGATGTTTTGTGATAAATTTATACTATAAACTTGTCTTCTTTATTTAACTATTGAATAAAAATAAATTAATCCTACCGATTCCCAGTCAGTAACAAATCACAATTTTTTTTTTTTATCACAGCCTTTGCATAACGCGTTCCATTACATCGCAATCTCGATTGAATTCGATTAATCGTTCAGCCCTACTATAAGACGTTCCACCGTAGCATCGTCTTTGGTGGTCCAACAGACCCCCTCCTCTCATCAAGCGCTGCGAGAGATCCTGACTACCTTGTGACCGTGTCATCTCCCCTCAGTGACCCCACCGCAATCTGGAGAGCGGGGATCATCTGTGGAGGGAATGACCCAGGGCAGCGTCCATCAGCCTGGGATTGAGAGAGGCTAAAGACAGGGCCGAGGTAACCAGCTGGGGTATGAGTTATCGGGGGATCTACCTCTCCTCTCCTAACCCCCCCACCCCCAACTGCAAAGCTTCACGTGATTGGCAGTTTGTCGATGGTCGAGCTAGGATCTGAGTAATTAACGATGTGGGAAGACGGTTGGCGAAAATAGTAGAATAGTTTATGAAATTAACTCTTGATTTGTTCAACGACCGAACATCTTTGTTTGCTAATGAATGTTACGGTGCACGGTGACATTGACTATAATGCCGGCTGGGTGGACTAATTAGTCGTATAAAGCTTCCCTCGGAGCGCCACTTGTGTCCATAAAGTCGCGGGCCTGTTACGTTAACGAGCGACATCATCTACTTCCTGCCCACCAAAGAGATGACAGACTGCTCGCCCCATCTCCTCCTCCTCCCGATATAGCAGTTACCATACTGCCCAGGCAACCCCCTCTTGAACCATCACCTCCACCTCCTCCTCCTAATATAGCCGTGGCGAGCCTTCTCCTCCCCCACCCCCCCTACGTCTCCTCCTGACCCATCACCTCCTCCTCCTTCTAATAGAACAATGCCAGCCTGCTAATGCGGCTCGCGTTGACGCGCGATAGACGGGGCGAAAAAAAAGAAAGATAAGACCCAGAGAAAATGTCAACGTCTAATTGCCAGCGTCGGGTTTTAGCAACACGGCGGAAAAGGTCAAACTTTGAAATTGGTTTATCTCGTAGCACGGCGATTACAGAGGAGAGGAGAAACAGGCCCGGCCAATGACACCAGGGTTTACTGGGGTTGGGGGGGGCGAGGACAAACAACATATTAAATTCGTATCAATATACCCGTCTCTGGCGAAATACAATAATATCCGTGCGACCGTGACTGCGTTTCTCTCTTACCCCCCCCCCCCTTGCTCTTCTTCAAATCAATTTAAACAAAATGCATAATGAATGAGGGGAGGATGAAGGAGGAGAGGCGGCGGTTGTGCTTGGCTAAGCAGCTGAGGTGCAGCCGGCTGAACACAACGCAGCGAGGATAGTGACGAAGCACTGGCTCGCAGACCACGCTGGCTGGCTGGCTGCCAGATCACATGAAGGGAATCACAAGGTGCGGACACCTCTGCAAAATGCAATTCCATTCATTTGTGTAACACACAAAGTATCCATACACGAGTATTATATTGATCAAGTTATAATCATTACGGTTCTAAATTGTACTTTACTGTATGATGTCACGTGGTATAGTGTTTTGTGTAGCGCCTTAAGACACTAATGAAAACTAAAGATAATGCCAGAGGCATAGGCTCTCTCTCACCCACCTCGTACTCTCGGACCACCCTCATGCCACGGCCCCCCCCACCGTAGGCTGCTTTGAAGATGATGGGGAAGCCGTAGGTCTGGGCGAAGGCCTTGGCGTCCTGCAGACAGGTGAGGGGGGCGTCAGTACCCGGGACCACCGGCACACCTGGAGGGAACAGGGAGGTGGGGTGGGTGGGTAGAGAGAGAGAGAGAGAGAGGAGAGAGAGAGAGGGAGGGAGGAGAGGGTAAAGTGGTAGAGGGATGAGCAAGGTGGAGGCAGAGAGAGAGAGAGAGAGGAGAGAGAGAGAGAGGGAGGGAGGAGAGGGTAAAGTGGTAGAGGGATGAGCAAGGTGGAGGCAGAGAGAGAGGGAGGGGGGGGGGGGGGAGAGAGCAAGGGGGAGGGACACAGAGAGAGAGAGAGAGAGAGACACAGAGAGAGAGGGGGGAAAAGAGAGAGAGCAAGGGGGAGGGACAGAGAGACACAGAGAGAGAGAGAGACACAGACAGAGAGACACAGAGAGAGAGAGAGACAGAGACAGAGACAGAGACAGAGACACAGACACAGACACAGACACAGACAGAGACAGAGAGAGAGAGAGAGAGAGAGAGACAGAGACAGAGACAGAGACAGAGACAGAGACAGAGACAAAGAGGGGGGGAGACAGAGAGGGAGGGGGGGAGACAGAGAGGGAGGGGGGAGACAGAGAGGGAGGGGGTGAGACAGAGAGAGGGTGGGAGAGGGAGAAAGCAAGGGGGAGAGACAGAGAGCAAGGGGGGGAGACAGAGAGAGGGTGGAGAAATAGAGGGAGTCAAAAGCACAGGAGAGAGGGGGAGAGGGTGGATGAAAGATGGGGGAAAAGAGTGTGGCATATCCAAGCATCAGCACATTTACAAACAAAAAGGTGAATTTTAAGGTTAGGGGGAAACCAAAAATAAACCAAGCAACCAAACAAACACAAAGCAACCAGATAACAAGGAGAGGGCAGACAACAAACACATCAGAGTGTTTTAAGGGGAGAGTGGGGGGGGGTCGAGGGACGGAGAGTTCTGCAAACAGCCAGGGGGACAAAGAAGACTGAAACAGTGTGTTGGTACAAGACCCAGTCAAAAGGAATACGAGATGTGGGTTTGTTTGATTTGAGTTAAACTACAGCTGGGTTCCCTGTTTGACGGTAAACCTGTGTTTGTGGAAGCCCTGAGGAAAACAGAGTTGGGAAGAAGGCGCTTT
Source organism: Gadus macrocephalus (assembly GCF_031168955.1). Lineage (NCBI taxonomy): Eukaryota > Metazoa > Chordata > Actinopteri > Gadiformes > Gadidae > Gadus > Gadus macrocephalus. The sequence goes on along the minus strand of NC_082398.1, from coordinate 12,077,966 downwards.
ACCGACGCTATGTAAAGTGCTCGGAGGCCCCCCTTGTAAAGAAATATCTAAAAAAGATATGAATTATTATTACGACTACTACTACCCCGAAGTGAGACGTGGCGCTCCAGCAGTTTCAGTAATAAATGGTGCAGCAAAACTAAAATGGCCTATATTGATATCCATACTGAACATAATGTAAATGCCAATACGGCATTAATAAAGTTGCACTAAAAATGTATAAGAAAAGATAATACAACCAGAACGTATTTAGAATAGTAATAGTCATGTTTGACTTTAGTCCTTCAAACAAAGACCAATGCCTTCATGCAGGCTACAGGACAGGGCAGACGGACCGGTACGTGGGCAGGTCTGAATCGAACCCGGGCCGCCACAAGGTGTATTGCTTATGTGGTTAGCCCTCCCCCAGGTTTCTGCAGAGGAAACACTGGCCCGGGTTCAACTATTGACCACAATCAGGGTAATCTCCCGGCTATAAAAGGCAGTTTGTTTGTGTGGTCTTTTAGCTATCCTTGTAGTCCTGGGATCAGTGGCAGTGTTGGGATTTGATCGGGTCAATAGTAGACGATCGTCCTCCGCCCCTACCACACACCCCCCCCAAACCCCTCCTCCATAAGGGTTCACCCCCATACCTAAAGGTTGCTTTCTATCAACAACTGCGTGATCTTTATTAAATCTAGCGCTCCGATCCATCTCTGGGATTCCGCCATTTGTACTTTTCCCCCCGATTTGTATTATTCTTTTTAGTTCAATTCATTAAAATATGATAAAACTAGATGTGCTTTATTAATCGCAGACGGGGAATGAGTTGCGTCGTTTATCCGAAAGCTTTTCATTAATCACCATAAATCATTCGTGGCGTCGATTCCCTTGCAGAGCCCTTTGTGTTGCGCTTGTTATTGCACGAAAGGCTTTGGAGAATGAGGCTGGTATTGATGGTGCGTGAGCGAAGGCTTTAGAGAATGAGGCTGGTATTGATGGTGCGTGAGCGAAGGCTTTGGAGAATGAGGCTGGTATTGATGGTGCGTGAGCGAAGGCTTTGGAGAATGAGGCTGGTATTGATGGTGCGTGAGCGAAGGCTTTGGAGAATGAGGCTGGTATTGATGGTGCGTGAGCGAAGGCTTTGGAGAATGAGGCTGGTATTGATGGTGCGTGAGCGAAGGCTTTGGAGAATGAGGCTGGTATTGATGGTGCGTGAGCGAAGGCTTTGGAGAATGAGGCTGGTATTGATGGTGCGTGAGCGAAGGCTTTGGAGAATGAGGCTGGTATTGATGGTGCGTGAGCGAAGGCTTTGGAGAATGAGGCTGGTATTGATGGTACCTGCACGGATGGCCAGGGAGCGCGCCTCCACCTTGTCCCCCATCATGCGCACCGTTTCCGGGGACGGCCCCACGAACATCACCCCCGCGTCGGCACACGCCTGGGCGAAGTCCGACCGCTCCGACAGGAAGCCGTAGCCGGGGTGGATGGCGTCCACGTTGTTTTCCTTTTGGGGGGGGGGGGGAGACACAGAGACAATGTTTAGAGAGAGAGAAACAAAAAGGTTGGTTGGAGAGAATGGGCGAGAGGAAGAACAAGAGAGGACTAGGGAGACAGAGAAAAAGAACAAGGGACAGAAAAAGAGCGACAAAAGTATTTATCCATCTATCCATCCATCACGAGCAAAGGAGCTCTAAGGGATAGGCAACATGGTAAATATGTCGACTGCGACATCCAATGAACTAAGCCCACCTCAAGCCCCACCGACACACACAAACATACTTAAGCCCATCAACTCAACCTGGCAGCCATTAATCAATGTGTAGCATGACTATCGATTTAAGACTAAGACACACACACACACACACACACACACACACACACACACACACACACACACGGGGAGGCCCTCATTGTCTAAAGTGTGTCTGTGTGCGTGCATGCATGGGAGTTCATGGGACAGGGCGTCGATGAATTGAGTCACTCGAGTCAGTAACATTTTCCCACCCATTTCACCCGAGGTCTACAAAGCGATGACGCTCGCCTCCATCTCGCCAGAAATGCGCCATGGGTCGTGTTGCTGCCATGCAAGTGTATGCGTGCAAAATAACTTGGCAACACTCAACGGGGAGAGATAGAACAAATAAAAAGGCAAGTCACTTGCTCCCCCCCCCCCCAGGGACACTGAAGAGTTAAGAGAGTGCGCTTCAAAGAAATTTCCCTGCCCAGAATCTTTTCATCGGCTAAAAGTTGCATGTGTGGTACTAGATGTGCGGGTGTGTGGGTGCGTGTTTTTGCCAAGCCACACAGAGAAGTCTCCTATCTGACAAAGAGCTCTTGGATCAAACACAAAAGAAGTCAATTTTATGGTGTGAAAGTTAGGACAAAGTAATGCCAGATAACACCCACGTGAAAAAACTGACACACACAAAAACAGGCATGCATTAGCCGGACAGATAGAGCCATCTCTGGACCAGCGTGTGTGCCATCTGGTTTTGGAGGCGTGGAGGATATAATTATGGGCTGTCCCGTTGTTAAGGGAACGGTTACTGGCAGACCAGACCCCTGAGACAGCGTAACACACAGTGATGCACGCACACATTCGCACGTCTGGCACGGAAGAGCCAGGTGGTCAGAGAGTGACAGAAAAGTGAAAAAAATGAGTCGGACAGCAGGCTAAGGCTGACACACACACACACACACACACACACACACACACACACACACACACACACACACACACACACACACACACACACACACACACACACACACACACACACACACACACACACACACACACACACACACACACACACACACACACACACACACACACACACACGAGGGAGGGAGGGAGGGAGGGAGGGAGGGAAGGGCAGTTAGGAGGAAGAGGGTGAGGAAGAGAGGATGGATGGAGGGGAGGGAGTGGTGAGAGGAAAGGTGGGAGGGATGAAGGGCAGTGGGGAAGAGGAGAGAGGAGAGAGACAGGGAGAAGATTGGGTATGACAGAGGACCGCAGTAGCAGTGAGGAGCAGAACTAAATCTATATCATTGATTACTGGTCTAGCTGGACAGCAAGAGATTGAGGGGGGGGAGGGAGATGGAGACGGGAGGCTGGATGACAGACAAGTACATGAGAAGAGGAGAGACAAAGGTGTGGAGATGAACGATAGCCAGGTAGTAAGCCATCGACTGTTCAAATAAAAGAGTAAATGGGAATTATTATACGGATGAGTTTATTTTATTTATTTAAACTCATTGAGGGAAAAGCCCTCCTTTGCAATGATGTCGAGTGAAATACCAATGTATGATTTTAGCAGAGGAGAATTTTATGGAGGAACATGAACATGAAGGAGACCAGATCAGATATTTGAATTATTAAACAAAATTGCATTTCCAACTGTTTAAGTGTGATAATATAATAGACGAACTTGAGTTCTCTGATCCATCATATCTTATTTATGAAAAAAAACATGTCCCAGGAATTATCAATGCTATGCGTCCAAAATCCTGCTTTGATACAATACAATACGAGATGAAGGCAGATGGAATAATTGTATTGTGGTGTCCTTTCATCAAGGTTGCAAACAACTGCGTCGTGCCAAGAAGGACGTATCCAATTGTATTTTCTAAAAGGCTTTTGATTGCCAATGTGTCAGGAAGATGGAGAGGAGGAAAATGGCCAAGGAAAGCTTTGTGGTGATGTCCAGCCGGCCATCAAACAGCCTTGATCTAGTGGGCTGGGGCTGCCTTTTTAAAGTATGGGGTCCCTTATCGACCGGCCGGTTGTTTGTCAAGGTGGTTTGCTTCTTGAAGGGGAGGGGGGGGGAGGGCGGGGGGCGGCTCACCTTGGCAACTTTGATGATGTCAGCGATGTCCAGGTAGGCGGCGACCGGAGGGAGACCCTTTCCAATCAGGTAGGCTTCATCTGCCTTCTGCCTGTGGTGAACCACAACCACAAACACAGGACGTTTAGAACAAAAAACAACATCCTAATATCCTCTAATACAGGCCGTCTTTAATAGATAAAGGGAGGGACACACTGGGCCAGTCCATTAACTCCAAGGGACAGGATAATATCGAGGCTAAGGGGAAAGGATCTGGTTTAAACCTTGATATCTGATTTTTTGTGGATAACTGCAGAGGAGAGGTTGGTGGCCATTTTCGGCACACCAACGCCCCAAAGGCCTTCTGCTGCTGTTGATGCGCTTTAATTTTGAAAGAGGACCGGGAGGGAAGTGGCTTCCTCTCCCAGCCACCATGTAGCTCTGATGAAAGACAGGAAACGAGACGATGAGGAGGGGAGGACAGACCGTATCTGTGGGACTCAGAGTGCCTGCAAAGTGCTTTTAAATGTCAGAACACTTTTCCGTTTTCCTCCTCCCTTTAAAAACAAAATTAGAAACTGGTATTGTGTGTGTGTGTGTGTGTGTGTGTGTGTGTGTGTGTGTGTGTGTGTGTGTGTGTGTGTGTGTGTGTGTGTGTGTGTGTGTGTGTGTGTGTGTGTGTGTGTGTGTGTGTGTGTGTGTGTGTGTGTGTGTGTGTGTGTGTGTGTGTGTGTGTGTGTGTGTGTGTGTGTGTGTGTGTGTGTGTGTGTGTGACGCAGCTGCCACTTGTATACAGAAAAACATTTTTTGCCTCCCTACTCGAATGCCGTTAGAGGCAAACATAGTCCCGCTCCCCACCCGTCTTTCTTGAATACCGTCAGTAAAGTGAACACTTTAAATTGTATAAAAATGCATTTTCAGCACCTCATACATCATATTTTCTTCTATACCTAGACCTCTGATGCTTTAGCAGTTTTTTTCCTTCTTTACCAGTGTTGTGTGTTGAGTCATATCTAGATGACCCTGGCCTTGTCATAAAATGTTAAAAATACAGGATACCAATTTCAGACTGCATCTGATAACAAAACACTTTGATTATGACAAACTGCCCACTCTCTCCAACAAGGCCAAACTGGTTTTGGATCCAGTTGAAACTGGGTGCCCACTTTCCCTGACACTGAAGCCAAACTTACACGGATTTCCCCTGTTAGCCATCGGGTGCGTACCTGTGCATCTGGCCGGTGTCCTGCTCTGAGTAAACGGCCACGGTTCGAATTCCCAGCTCTGTGCATGCTCTGAACACACGGATGGCAATCTCCCCTGCAGAGAAGAAACAACGCAATGGGACAATTAGGTAGTGTGTGTGTGTGTGTGTGTGTGTCACTTTTGACTTCATAATCATGTCCCATCGTGTCATAATTGAATGGATATTATAACCATTTGACTGCGACCCTGAACAGACTCGCACTATATGGGGTCTCATTAATATGGATGGCCTAATTACAACCTTTAGACTATTCAGGAAACTCTCTCGAGTCTCTCACCTTTCCAACATAATTTCCATTCACTGCACTGCACCATTCACTGATCCAATACAGAGGTGTTCCCCGCCTTTTTCTGTACAGCCAAAATAATCGAATAAATGACGCTTGGGACTCATATGGCACAGGTAACTAACAACTTCCACAATTGAATGAATAAATTAAAGACTTCATATTTAGAGTTATAATGAGAGTTGTGCATAACTTTTTGATTACCAAAATGAATTTGACACAAAATGTTTCCCTCTAATTGCCATGTTTCTGAGTGCCTTTTTTTGTCAGCATAAACTCTAAAGGAGCCCGACTTCCTTCTCGCTGAGCGTACACAGTCGGATTCTTGGCTGAATGCTCCCTCTCCACGCTGCGTGTAATAACATACCCTCTACTCAACAGCACCGGCTTATTGCAACTATTGATCCTTTTTAATTTCAACCAATAAAAAACACTGCAATATTCTAAGACAACACATGTGTGGTGGGTGGATGAACGCTCCGAAGAGAGAGTAGGAGAGCAAGGAAGAGGGGAGAAGGGGAGAGAGGGAGAGTGAAAGCGAGAGGAAAAAGTCGAGATGAAAGCCAGAGAAGGGAAGGGGAAAGGGAGAGATATAAAAAGAAAGCGCGAGTTGAAAAGGGAATGCAAGAGAGGGAACACATGCTGAAATAGATTTAAAAAAATGCAAGCCGTATAGAACACACACAGAGCTAGACACACACACACACACACTTAACTAAGTGATAAATTACAAAGGAGAGGAGGGCAAAGTATCAGTGAAGGGGAAAGAACGGGTTGAACTTAAACGACTGAGAAGGAGGAGGAGCAGCAGGAGGAGGAGGAGAGGGAGCGGGGAGGATAAAAGAGAGCCAATGAAGAATGAAAGAATTGGAAAAATGAAATTGCAAAAGGCACGAGGGAACAGAGGACACGTCAGCAGAGAGACGAGGGGCTGTGCAGGAGGAGAAGGAGGCGAGCGACCGAGCATAAAGAGAGGGCGAGATCAGGGAACGATAACAGGCAGAGCAGCAACAAACCGGGTGTACTGGAACAGAACCCAGATGATGGACCATGACGCGTGTGCACACACAACACACACACACACACCACACTTTGAGACGTGCAATGTTGTGTGGAAACAAAGTGGGAGACTGCATTACAGTCTGAGTCAGAAGGCAATTGCCAAGTGGAACAGTTAAGGATGCTTGCTTGCGTGCCAAATGCATGCACATATGTACACACCTATAGAAAAGTCGTCCTTACAACTTTAGGCACAGATTACTATAATTGGCCCAGGAGGGAGGAAGAACTGTTTCACAACTTTAAAGGGCAGGCATTACATGGGCCCAGGGATCGAACCCTGCACCGTCACATTTCCCCTCAACAGTTTACGGATATGGAGGGCCCCGAAATACTACCATAGCGGTATCCATAGCAACCAATCCCGAGGCTTTACCAACGGATTCTCATGATTGCCCCTCAACTTCAACCTACGAAAGTAAACCGAATGGAAGAGTGTCGGTAGGGGCGGTCTGAACACCTGCACTAGTAATACCTCTCCGGGGATTAGCTATAAACTACGATTACCGAGTGACGAAGCTACTCTCTGATCATATTTGATGAATTAACCTGTATGATTATTGATGGTTATATTATTACTTATTTATACCATTTAATGATATTGGTAAAATATTCCTAAATACTTGAAACCAACCTTAGAATTATATAATATAATACTGTATCCTCTGGAGGTAATCACTATATGGCAATAAAACAATTGACCAGAAATTGCACTTCAACAGAAAACCAATGGATGCATTGGTTTGTCGCTCAAGGGGGGCGGGTCTTACCTCTGTTGGCCACCATGACCTTTTTGATTGGTCGATACTCGCCACTCTTGGGGGAGGAGTGGGCAGACCGGGAGAACAGACACGCCCTCCGTACGGCCAGGAGGCCGAGGCCGCCGCGAACTGCACCGCTCCACAGCATGCTGGGGGAACAAGAAGTAAAATCAGCTATGAGCCTTACACAAGTCATCCAAAACAACATTAGTCCGTTGGGCCCTTTCATTGAGCCATGGACCAGAGCTCAACAAGACTACCCGCGTACCAATAGACGTGAAGTAACCGTTTCGACGTGATGTCATCTAGTTCAACCGTTTCCAAAACGGATGCCGTCTCCAGTTGCTTTTAACGAATTAACCGGCGAGCCCCCTTAATTAAGCCCCAACGGCCTCCCGTCGAGGGAGTTCAGTGGGCCAATGAGCAGCCGCTGTGCCTGGTCACAGCCAATCAGGGGTGGGTCAGGCTAATCAAAGCAAACGAGCTTCATTATGAGCCATGCTGAAAGCCGGTTGCTTCAACGTCAGCGTGACCGCACTTAAAAAAAACAACTCGACAAGAGCCAGTTTAAACATAGGCCTAATGGCGCCTGCCTCCATCTAATGGCTATTTGATCAAAATTAACTACACAGAGTGATTGTACAGAACAGGCAGTTCTTCAGTTTAATTGGGATTTCTTGGCCATCTACTAGACAGAAGGACCTTTCTGAATATGAAATAATTCACCATATTGGACTGCAGCAGACAGGCCCCTTAGCACTTTGTCTGCGTTAAAGAGTCCTAGTGTGGCTTACGCTTCTGCGTAAACATATATCCCACATATATATTTTTTTAGGAGTTAATGATTGCATTTGGGGGGGGGGGGGGGGGTCTGATGTCACACTGTTATGGAAGTAAGGTTTGAGGGAAAACGTGCCATTTCACACACTTATTAAGTGGTGTTCTCGGTGGGCACGAATTCTCCCCCTGGCTTGGAACTTAGATTTTTCTTGCTCAGCAGACGTAAAGCATGTATGCATACGTCATATAACTAACTGTCTAAAGCAAAGGGAAAGTCGATAAAGCATGACAGGGCCGTTGCACCAAATCCTGGGCCCCTGTACAAGAGGTACTGTTGGCCCCCCCCCCCCCCCCCCCCCCCCCGAATTCCCCAGGGGTAGAGAACAATTGTTGACGGGGGGGGGGGGGGGGGGGGTACGACTCCACACACTATGGGCTGGTGGATAATTATTATTATTATTATTTTTTATTTTTTTTACCCCTATAAACCTGGTTCCACCTCTACCTCTGGGCGCCAAGACTAAGCCCATTGTCCAAACTCAAGGTAAGAACCAACAGTCGCTTGGCTATTATTAAAACCACAAAAAAAACAACAAGAAAATGAACTCGCCAAACCAAAACATCATTTACGCCTGCTTTTCCCCTCAGCAGCCAAACTATACGGTTTGATGGCGGTAATCAACATTCGCTAACCCTCCCGTCGGTCCGTCATTTCCCTGAAATAAAGTACCCTCTTTACTCTGCAAACACTCCCCGACTGACAGCCCCCGTGTGAACGCAGCATGGCATTAGGCATCGGAGCGTACAGTCGGCCGTGTACGGAGACCAGAGCACTGATTCAACTCATCAACGAGATTGTAAGTACCTCGTTCACCCGGGGTGTCTGCTCGATTTACAGATTGGGGTCATTTAGGGATGTGCTTTAGAGGACTGCACTGCTTGCTTCCCACTGCCTGGGACTGGGAAATATTATTTTTACTCTACTCTGTTGACTGGCAGTGCTCTGCTGCCCCCCGGTGGTGAGAGCGAGGAGGCGCAGTGATGGGACCTTTTGAGCAGAGGTGACCTCTAATGATAAAGGCAAAATGAACACTTAGGTAAAAGGACAATGGTGTGGGGATGATACACCGGTTAATTGAACCGCTTCTGGTAAAACATAAACCACAAAAATATCGTAATGAAGTGTAAGTTCAGTTCAATTAATTAGGCTGTGAAGTGTCATATTTGAGGTCATGGAGAAGAGCCTCAAAAATGTCTATTCTGCTACCACCCCAGGAAAGATTTACATAAATTACATTTCGTTAGTCCACATGACTAAAGACATGTGGCATATCAATACAATACAGAATATTGGAAGAAATCTAAAACCACTTGTATCAATTTCACAGAATAATGGATATGGGTAGATGGCAAACCAGAGGAAAAGGACTTGGCTCCTTCTCGCTAGGAGTAAGAATAGCAGGCTTTACTATTCTGGGTGATATCATGACTGGTTGACTTTTACAACGCGTGAGTCACGAGTCAGTGAATGACTGCGGCTGGATGGTTGCCTGGTGTGACTCTAGGAGGGGCCTGGCCCCGTATCGCTGGACACGGGACAGATAGCGTTTCACACCGTCTGTAACCGATAGGGAGTGAAGGGAAGATGCAGAAAGGCAGACAAGCCTGTCTGACCTGGATAAGACTCGATAAGATGTTTTGGACGTAGCTTTATCCGTTTTCTGCTTCCATCTTATCTATCTATCCATCTTCCTATATCGTTTATGGGACGGCAACAGGATTAGAGCCGTTTACTATACCATGAGAATCTTTCATTTGCAGCATAACCTTTACTCTTCGAATTTCCCGTCAGGGCACATAAAATATCCATCGTCTCTCGTTATTGTTTGGTTGATCTGTATCTCATTCCAATGCAGTCAGACTGATAACGTGTCCTGTAAGGCAGGATTTATCAACAGGTGAGTTAGGGCTAAAACTAACCATTGTTTCCATAGTCTATTCATCTATTATTTAAATTACCCATTTAGTCTTTAAATAAATAACGAATGCTTTAACAAGTGACTAGAGCAGAGTGATGTCTTAAATGTGCTTGTTTTAGCTGACAAGAAGCCAAGACAAACAACACTACTACTATTAATCATGAACCAAACATTTGTATTGCAGCGTAAACATGAAATGTAATTTGTAATTGAACAATTAAAGCTTAATCAATTATCAAAGTTAGATTGCATTAACTTCAATAAATAGACTCTGCATCCCTAATATGGGTCGAGACACCATCTAGGTATCACCCGATATGTCGGTTGGGGTCAAAGGGGATTCCTATAGATATTTGGTGGGTTTTTGATGAATGAATCAATCTTCTGTAGGTCTCTTTTATAAGCCAACCAACTCAAACTGCCTACTTGGAAGCGTTGAACAAGCTACTACTAACAAGCTGGTGCAGTGTGATGAGCAGGAGGGCGACCCTTCATGACATGGATATGAACGGCAGCTGCTGGTATAGTGAAAGCCATGTGTGGGGAAGCCGTTGGAGTCGGTTGACCTAATGTAAAAATGGGGGCAAGCCAAGGCCAAACTAGGTCGAGAACACAGCTGTAAGGGAACTGGAGAGGTTTAGCATGTCCAGCTAGCATGCCAAGTTGCCTTTGAGATTAGAAGAATAGCAAGGTAAAGTAGAGTAAATGCTGACTTGACATTTTTTGTTACTGTGCTTTTAAAGGGCCAGTCCTTCTGGAGTTCTACTCCATTGACAAAACAAGGCAAGCTAAACCTCATCAATGTCACACTTGAGTGGTGTTGCCAGTTAAGGTATTTTTCATCAATATTTGCTGATGCAGTCCCCTCATACAGAGTCTTTTCCATTCTATTGTTGTTTTATTGTTCCAGTGCTTTCACCATGTGATTTTACTCCTGAAGCAGTATTATCCTAGTGATTTGTCTCAATATGGTCTTTGTGCGATACTGTAAACCTCTTTAGAAACAGGCAGCGTGGATTAACCTTGAAAAAAACTAAATGGACCAAAAACAAACACTAGCAGCAGACTATGTGATAGCAGGTAATAAGATAGGGCTCTGTAGTGTACATTGTTCAAAGAATAGGTTTACTTTCTACCCTTTGCTGCTTTTCACCTCTACTGTACGTGCAAGAGCTCGTTCTCAGAGCAGAAAACTGTAGCACAGGAGGAGATGCGGCTTTAGTATGAGCCAAACTGCCAGAATCAAAAATGGCCGCACAGACCGATGGAATGCAAGGCATGTGGAGCCTGTTTCCAGTAGCTACTGACTTAATTAGATCAAGAAGCTTTTGGGGTTGTGCCCATGATGACTGCTGCTAATTATAAACATAACGTTATATTACTTCCCATATTCATGCTTAATTATTGAACATCCTTCTTTTTATACAAAAAGGAAAAGTTGACTAAATATTTGCTAGTCCTCTCCACATACCAAACCTGACTGATTGCAGCCAGAGTGCAAACCTAATGACATCAGCAATATTGATCAGGGTTGATATAAACTGGCCTCAGGAATGATGATTACGGTACAAAAAATAAAAGTCGGATACATCATTGATTGGCTGCCAGCTGGTCGTATCTATGACATATCTGGTCAGACGTTTTGCATCGCTTGATTTTAATAATTAATTTCAGGTTCAGTTTCTGACACACAACACACTCAAATCAGAAACACTGATTAGTTGAACAGGTTATATCTAATGTAGTGTATATTGTAGCAATAGCCAATATCTTAGCAAAGGTAGCTGGGTAGTTTGCATACATGCTACTAGGGGTTGAGGTCTACATAGTCTGCCTTCTTCATAAAAAAGGCACCTACCTAACGGACTGGAATTTTACCCGTGGTAGAACGCATTAAACACTTACAAAAGTAAGTTGTACCAGTTTTAACTCAGATACATCAGTCTGTCGCACATAGGAAGTGAAGGTCACTTCACAGCTAGTCTCATGGGCCGACATAGCCTCTGCTGTTGCTGTGGCAATGAAGCCCAGTTCCTGCCAGGCTAGATATATGGCAGACACAGCCTTTCTGGTACCAGAACTTTGGGCCTTAAATAGAAAAGTATACGCTTTTAAATAAATGAATAAACTGGTAAGACAGACAGGTACATTCGTCAGACGAAGTAGAAATGAATGAAGGCAGTTTGACAGAAATTTTAAAAGTTCTGAAAAAACTCTTGAGATATTGTATTATTAGTGACCAAGCGTGCAAACATGGCATGTGGAAACATTTCTTATATTATCGTGAACACTAATCTATGTATTTGCCTGTCTCCCCAAAACACTAGGTGAACAGTCTTTTCTTGATGCTGAGGTGCCTGAATGTATACTCATCTTCATGACGAAGGGATTATGGCAGCGAAGTGTTTGCGTGGAGCTCTAACTGGGCAGTGGTTGACCAAGAGAGGGTTAAGCCTCCTGGACACTTGTAGTATAACACCACGGTGTGTGTGTGTGTGTGTGTGTGTGTGTGAATGCGGATGTATGATGCTAGATCTGGAGTTACCAAGTTACCGTCTCAAAGGGCTTAGCAGGCCATACATTTATGACACATACAAGCAAACATTTTCAATCATCTAGTTGATTAACTAAATATAAATAGTCTCTATGGTGATGGGATGCTGTCTGATTAACCGTCAGGGGAGTCCAGGCAACCAGTCATAGTCACCACAATATGCTAGACATCGAGGCCGTTCATTCTAACTGCATCCACAAGAGGGTTTGTCTTCCAGAATATACCAATAATATAATGCCAACTTGTGTGTGGGGGATATGCAAAGCTCCGTCGGAGCAGTGATATATTTTAATGTCCGCGACCGAGTAAGGGGTTAAGTGTCTTAGTATAGCCTCAGGTGAACTGTGCATTTCATACACAATTTTGTTCACTTTAATCGCTCATCAAACAATGAGGTACTAAAGAAAAAAGTGTCACAAAGTTGCCATGGAGATAACACGCCCCCGTCCTTCATTGAACTTTCAGCACAAAATGCTTCCTTTTCTTTTTTTTGAATTCCAGCTGAAACAGTGGGTTCACTGGCTCTCTAAGAAAAGCCACTGTGTTAAATTTTTTTGCCACATGCAACTATTGACAATCCCGCACTCTCGGCCTCCAATGTTCCACACACACACACACCTCTTCTTCAGTAGCACTTACAGCAAGGACCTGCACACAATGCCACCGGCAACCAGAGGGACTGAACTCATGTGTACATAGAAGCATGCACTGCAAGTGTGTCTGCGCGCACACACACACACACACACACACACACACACACGAAGTCCGCATCAGGCTTATCTGCATGCCGTTGCGTTGTGAATTGCAGGGGTTTCATTCTGTTTAGCCATTAACTCAACAGGGGCCAAAGTGCTACTTTACGTTTACATATGTCCCAACATAAAAGGGCAGACTGACCTTTTTTTTTTTAACTACCCCTAAGTTTGGGCATGTTTGCATGAGAGAATATTTAAAGGTTTTATCGTAGTTCCTCCTCCTACTTAATTTAATTACCTGCTTTGAATGGCTGCTTTAACTTGCAGCATGAAATTCATCCCATCATAGAGGTGAATGACATAAACGCCATTTAAAAATAGACTCCAATAGAGGCTGTGAGATGATACTAACAAGGTGTACCTTTAAAATAGGGCTCGCCTCACTGAAGCAATTAAAAAACGGAATGAGTGAAAACTCAATGAGTTGAAAGTCCATCTACAGGGATCCTTAAACTGACTTTGAACAGTAAAGCACACTCAACCGACCCAACCCCCCCCCCTCCTGCCTGCCTGACCTCCACTGCAAACAACTGAAGAGCCAGTAGCTAAGGTGCCCCGAGTTCGCTGCAGCCAGTGGAAAACAAGGGAGCATTCAGCCACACTGCCTTCCTGCCCCTGGCACTGCTTCCACCTCAGAAGGCTGATGCCCCAACAGCCCATACTCCAGGTCACTATGTGATGTGACATCGTCACCCTTCCCTGTTTTCTACCCCAGTCCTGCTCTACACCCCTACTCGGGGGCAGCTGACCCTGTTCCTACCCCTGGGCACCCTTCCCCTTATTCCACCCCTGCTGAGCGGCGGCTGCTGCCCCAGGTCCTAGCCCGTCCCGCTCTCTACTTCTACTCGGCGGCTGCTGCATCATTTGCATGCCCCAAGCATGCAGATGATGCAACATGTGTGTGCAACATGTGTGTGAGCTTTCTTTTTTAGATTACGAATGGTTGTGGACTTTAGTTTCTAGCCGAATTCTTAATAAAAGTTTACCGTTTCTCACAAGTACCCCGTTACGGTTTCACTTTTGGACACACACACACACACACACACACACACACACACACACACACACACACACACACACACACACACACACACACACACACACACACACACACACACACACACACACACACACACACACACACACACACACTGTTAATTAAAGCAAAGCTTAAAATAGGTCTGTTTTGGAAAAGGACTCAAACGACAATATGCTTATTTTAAAAAGGGAGATGAATAAGGCCTTTAACTGACCGTTGCATCATTGAAACTATTACCTCATTCCAAATATAATCTGAACATTAGTGTGGATGTGTAAACACACTTTTGTTTCATTCTTTTCAAATAAACAAGGGCAGAAGGACAGGGATTCAGGGACATAACTTCTGGCCTTGAGGTTTAGTTCAACTCACTGGGGTAAAAGCGGAGTCGTCTATCTTGTCCCTTCTAGTAGCCTTTATGACTAGTGGGAGTCACACAAGTACACAAAATGACTCACTGCTCAACAGCAACAACCACAAGACATTAAATCCTCTTTCCCATAGCACAAACTCGCCTTATAGCATACATTAACGCATTGTATGCTCTGCTTGAAACAAGAAGCGATGGAAAAGATCCAGAATGGCTTACAAACTATTCGTTTTTAATATCAGGTGTTAAATTACCTCATAACCGAAACACCACTTTTAGAGCGGATGCATTAGATGAGTGTTATTCCACCAGTTGTACGCGTAGGTATGTGGTGGTTTAGACACATTTGCAAATATAGAAACAAATCTAGAAAATTGAAAATAAAAAACAAATATTGTCCAGTATATATAGTGTTATGGTTCGTCACCTTGTGCACTCCATAATACGTTTTCAATTGTAATGTTTCCCATTGATATTTGGTTTTAAGAAGAATCATTTCCCTCTGGCAGGGGCCTTCTTTCATTAATATTGGTGTAAAAGCATAGGGGGGGTTGTACCCCTCTATATTTAAAGTCTACTTATGAAGTCAACCAAGAAAGGTCTTGATGACAATTTTGTGGTACACCTAAGGTTGGGGACCCCTGCATTAGATGACTGCCCCTCTAGGTTGAACCGGAGCCAGTGCATGCTTAACCTCTGATAGGCTGATACGGTCACCGGGTCATTAAGCGGTGATGCTGAATTGAAGGGGTAGGGGAGGGGAAGCCACGCCCTATGATAAAGGACAACGCTTTGTTTAAAGATGGTGGGGTCAGTGGGTTCATTGCTCCTTAAAGACAAGACAATACATTATATCCCACCTCTCAAGTTGTGCACATTTACAATCGGCTTATTATGTATTATTTAATTTAGAACCCTTGGATTCAAGTTGTGATATGATGGAAAAAAAAAGGGAGCCACGTTTACTGTCAGCGACAGTTATGTCGACCAGGCCAATAGCAGTAGACTACTTGGATCGAGCAGCGTGGCACGTCGTAGTTGACGTGTTCTGCGTTTGATTTTCTCTGTCTTGGTGTCAGCACCCCTGTCAGCTGTGCAAACAAGAAGCCGGCATGCTTCCTGCGGCAGCGGGAGAATCCAGCTGTTCTTTGAAGCCATATGGGATGGAGCTGACCAGCCATCTTTAGACCGACTAGCCAAAGTCACTAGAAGGATAAGGTCCACTCTTAGACGCGAAAACAAACTTAACAAAAGTGATCAGGAAAATGGTGTCATATCTTACCTAGCAAACCACGATATGTGCATGACTTGGGTCCCATATTAAACCGCCATGCTAAATGGCTGTGGCTTGACTTTATCAAAACTGATCATTATGTTAACCATGTATACAAGATTAAAGTGTTGCTATGCAGGAAAGAAGCAGGTCAAAGTAGCCCATTAAATGCTGCAGCAGGTCGTTAAATGAACCAAAAACGCCTTTCGATAAGCCATGTCACAAGTTCCTACTACAATAAGTCTAGACCAGGTATGATTGCCCTTTCACATCGACACAGGAACTAAAAGGTGGTAATGTCAGGGCAGGAAGAGCTTCTGCATGCTCAGAGCTTTCGTCAACCGAGGAAACACGTGTTCACCAACACACTAGACGTCAAAATTCAAAGAGTGACACATCTTAAAAAAAAAAAAAGAAGGTATCAACTAAACAAAGCAATGTCCTAGCAGACTTTTAGTATTAGCCACAGTAGGATGCTAACACTACTAAAGGACACATTCGCCACAGCAACGTAGATAACAAATGTCAACACAAACAAATGCATGTACACAAACACATGCAAACACAATCATCAGCCGCACAGACAAACATGCATGGGCTCATATGCACATAAACACACCTAAATCAGCACAAACTCATTCATACATAAACTCGCATACAAATAAACACGGAATATTAACAGCTCGTCAGGTCGCCCTCGCCCTCACTGACCCCGTCCTGTCACTCATCCACTGCCTCTACGCTCGCGATACACGCTTTTGATTCACAGGTACTTACATGATGCTTTTAGGGTCAACTGTGGACAATGTCAATCCACTGGTGCTGGATACACACTCGACTGTCACAGTAGAAGGAGAGAGCTTGCTAACGCCACACACAGCAACACAAACACGCGTGCGCTCTCTCTCTCACACACACGCACTGCTGGAAAGGAAGGGGAAGGGGAGGCGATCAAACACACGGATACGCGGCGCGTGCGTCCGGGATGGACGAGTGATTGCAGGACGAGACAGCACGCAAGCTTCGCGTTCAAACGCTCGTGCGGAAGCGTACAACAGCTGTTAAACTCTGAGGCTAGTTAGGCTAGTTGCTAACTATCTACCGGAGGAAGCTAACACGACTGACACCGTCCGTCAGCGTTCGGCGGATATGGACAAGTCGGCAACTGCGCCTGCCTCTTGAGTCGCGTAATCTCGCGCACTCCCTTCTACTAAGCTTTCATCCATCGGTTGGATTACGCAAGAGGGCGGCCACGCCCCCTATTTTCTCGACCAATCAGATGGAGGCGCTGCAGGATCTCCAATGAGCGGCACGATTTAAAGAGCTAGAGGAGGGATAAAAGTTGAGGTGATATGGATGAGTTTTTTGGGCCGTGTGTAAATATGTTTATTAGGGATATTGGAATGCTGGATTTAATTTGGTAAAGTTATGGATTACAACAGCGGGTCATTAATGACAACGGCTACAACGGCTTAACTATTTAATATTCTGGAGTAGTAGAATAATGTTTTTTAGTAGTGGAGAAAAAAAGGGTTTGAGATGGGGTGCTAGAAGAGGGGAGAGAGGGGAGGGATTCCTGGGCTGGATAGTGTTCACATTGGTTTTGGTGAAAGAGAAAAAGGAGTGGGAGAGAGCTAAAGGGGTGTGAGTTACAGACTCCTGAAATGGGTCTTTGTGTCGCTCTTTCGTAGGACAGACAATAACTAACCACACAAGAAGCGCGCAAACAGATACAGGCATGGTCAATGCACACATTGACACACCTGTCCGACTTTCTATCTCCTAGTCTCTTCCTTTCCATGCATGTGCATGTACACACACAAATGCAGGCACGCATGCAGGCACTGACACACGCACATACTTTTATGTTATCAGTCCAAGATTACTCAACAATGGTCGTCTTGAAACCCGTTGATGAATTCAAGACAACCTGGTCAAAACATCAAAGTAAAGACAGCAAACGGTTCACATATTCATTCCCATGAGCAGGAGTAATCGGATCCCTTTAAAAGTTGCACCACAGTTTGACTTTGTTTTATTTACCTTATTTCCATAACCCCCTGGTCCTTTCCCTTGCCCTCTCTCTCTCTCTTTCTCTCTCTCTCTCTCTCACTCTCTCTCTTTCTCTCTCTTTGTCTGTCCCCCCTTTCTGTCTATCCCTCTCTCTGCCCCCCCCTTTCTGTCTATCCCTCTCTCTCTCTCCCCCTCTCTTTCTGTCCCTCCCTGTCTGTCTCTCTCTCCCTTTCTCTCTCTCTGTGTCCCTCCATCCAAGTGTTCTCTACTCTCTTGTAACTTAATATGCAGGCCTGTGTGTTCACGAGCACAGCACCACATAGTGTGTACATGTGTTTGTGTGTCAGCCCATAGCACCTTGTAGTGCGTGCATGTCTGTGTTTGTCATAATGCACAGGGGGGGGGGGGGCACCTGGAATACAGCCACCTTTAAGGCTGGATGAATTCCCTTAAGGACCTGGGACCTTTAACCTGAAAGAAAGAAAGAAAGAAAGAAAGAAAGAAAGAAAGAAAGAAAGAAAGAAAGAAAGAAAGAAAGAAAGAAAGAAAGAAAGAAAGAAAGAAAGAAAGAAAGAAAGAAAGAAAGAAAGAAAGAAAGAAAGAAAGAAAGAGCAGGGTGTAGAGAGTGAGACTTTACCTTACAATGTGTGCCTGTAGTGCTATGATCTAGATTAAGGCCGGAGAGATAAGGGTCGGAATAGTAAATAGAAATGCATGAAAGTAAATGCATTAGACTCATGACCTATGCAAATTGCAGTTTATGCCATGTTGGTTTGTTGGGTCGATGACGACTTAATCGAAATGCATTTCCATATCCTGTTTGGGGAAATAGAACGCAGAACTCAAAATAATTAATTGAGTTTTCATGGGTTAACAAAAAAAAAAAATGAAAAAAAAGTTTGACCAACCCAACCAACCAAGATAGCCGCTAGCTTAACAAGATATATAGTTGAACAACTGTTGGAGGTAGAGAGTGGTGACACTACAACAAGGTGTTTCAAGAAGCTGGTTCAAGAAGTCATACTGTAGGGCTGATTCTTTTACCTGAAGCTTTCTCATGAGGAACCAGGAACTGGCAAGTGAATTGTAGTCCTGTGACGCTGGCAGTAAAATAATGATCCCAAATCACAGTAGGTCTTTGTTCATACGCGTGTATTTATGTAATGTGTCAATTGTCCCAAAAGCATTGTATAACAGACATAAAAGACTGGGTTGGGAAAAAACGTGAGAAACAAAGCGGGCCAGGGGGGAGTGTGTGTGAGTTAGGTTTGGGTTAAAGTAAACCAACCTCTCTTTAATTTTTCTCTCTCTCTCCCTCTCTCTCTCTCTCTCTTTCTCTCTCTGTCTCCCTCCCTCGCTCTCTCTCTGTCACTGTCTGTGTGGGTCTCTCTCTCTGTCTTTAACTCTGTTTTTCTAGCTCCTTGCTTGCACCTCCCTGTCCTTTTGTCTGTGTGCATGTCTGCCCAGGCCCTCCCCTCCACTCCGAGACAGGCCTTGCATTCACAAACTTTAGACCCCGCCCCCTTTCATTCCTCCCCTCACCCCTCTGGGCATTGAACAAAGCCACCAATTAAACACTGAGCATCACAGCCCTTCAATGGCCTCTATATAAAACTTGTTTAGGCTTCAAGTCAGAGCCACAAGTTATATCATGTTAACCACAACATGGAGCTGAGCCGAGGTCCCCTCATGACAATGAAGAACCACATTTAACCAAGATACGCTCCAAATGGGAACACATAACAGGGAAACAGTTTACATGTGTTTCAGCTTTGAATGCAATGCAAAACAAAAGGTATCCATGAGAAAGTTGAGGATAGTTGAGCGAGTTAGTCGAAAAGCATAGCTTTCTCAGGCTAGGGAAAACGGGAATTTTCAGTCATGTTTATTAATAGAGAACATTATGTGTACAAATAAAACATATGTATAATGTATGCATTTATGAGTATAGATTTCAGAAAAACAGGGTTAATTAAATGTAACATGTTCCATTTATCCATTTGTGCATTTATACAGCCATCAATAACAGTTACAAACTTCACAAATGGCTTAACAAGTCCCAGAGGACTTGGAGAAACTGCCCCAAACATGCATTAAGGATTAAGGAACAGGTATAGGAGTAATAGGCAGCTAATGGGAATCGACCCCAGCACCTTTTGTCTGTGAGCCGTACCCCCTGGGAGCCAGTGGCCGGCCGACCCTGCCCCACCCCTCATAAAAGCAGGTGACATGTGACAGGTGAGGGGATGACGTCGTGTGTAAAGTACAAGGCCGTGAAGTGGACCTGAGGGCCGGCAATCGGCCCCTGCAGCCGTCCCACAGAGTCCGGAGCAGGCAGAGCATGGCTGGGGCCCCGCGGTCCCCTAGTGCTGCCGGTCATGTTGGACTGTGGAACGCATGGACAGCAAGGTGTTTGGCCTGCCTCACACTGTGCTGGGCCGGCTGGGTTTCACAATGGGCAAACAGTTTGCGTACATAGACTCATGTACGCACGCAGCTCCAAGTTTGTGCGTTTGAGCATGAATTTGCGTGTGAGTTTGTGTATGAGTAAGTCCGTGCGGATTTGTGTGTTTGTTTGTGTGTGTGTGTGTGTGTGTGTGTGTGTGTGTGTGTGTGTGTGTGTGTGTGTGTGTGTGTGTGTGTGTGTGTGCGTGTGTGAGCGTGTGTGAGCCCACGCATGTGTTTGTCTGTGTGTTCGCTGTTGTTTGTTTGTGTGCATGTGTGCTTGCATAATCTGTGTTTTTATGTCCAAGCGTGTTTGTGCACGTGAATCAATGTGTGTGCGTCCTTTGTATAACTCCCTTACTTCATAACACACAGCAACATACAAATCCTAAGATTGATGCTAAACAATACAGCCACTAATGCACCCTCTCATAAGATGGATAAAGACAGGGGGTCAAGGGAGTACAATCCCCTGGTAGGAAAGCAGGAGAAGGTCTAACTCACAAAGATTAGGAGGAGGAAGCTAAATGACCAAGAGAGAGCAGACAACTAATGGTTATCCACAATAAAGCTGGTTTAACATTGTTCTGTTTATTATCTTTTGTTAATACTGTTTTAATAACGTTCCATTTAGAACTATTGAATAATATTTCAAGAACTTTGTTTAGTGCAGTTGAATCCTGTTTTAGTAAAGTTTTCTAAAGAAAAAGCATGAAACTATCTATCTACAAGACACACTCACTCACTCACTCATACACAGAACCCCCCCCCCCCCACACACACACACACATACACGCACACACACACACACACACACACACACACACACACACACACACACACACACACACACACACACACACACACACACACACACACACCCACCCACCGTTTAACATCAACCGTAGATGTTTCACCAAGGTCAATATTAACCCATTTGAGCACTGTATAAGAACTAGGTGAGTGTATGTGTGTGTGTGTGTGTGTGTGTGTGTGTGTGTGTGTGTGTGTGTGTGTGTGTGTGTGTGTGTGTGTGTGTGTGTGTGTGTCATGTGTGTGTGTGTGAGTGTGTGTGTGTGTGTGTGCGTCAAGCTGAGCGTGCAATGAATTGATGTGGATCCAAACTGATGGAAACTTTCAGTCCACAATACTCAGCGTACTGCAATAACACATCTTTGTAAAAACAGTACGGGCCTCAGAGCTTCCCTAAAAGTAAACATTTCATACAAAAAACAGGGTTACAAAAAATATTATTTGCCCAAAATTTTTTCTCGCTATAAAAAATTCTTCTAAGTACCCCTGAGCCGACTTGATTCCACAGGTTCTTAGCCCGTCCACTGAGTCCAGGGTGAATGGACAGGTGACCGAACATTCGGAGGCCCTCTCTGATTGGCCGCAGAGTCACTGACCCCGCCCCCAAGAACATCATGAGGGTTTGTCTCGCTCATGTTGCTAAAGGCTGATAAAGTGCTAATGCCATTTCTAATGCGCATGTCGCTTGCATGAGCAACACCGCTGCCGCCGCTGCTGTGGTCGTTGTTTACCTCGAACGAGTTCAAAACACTGTCTGTATGACTGTTGTTGCTGTTGTTGTTGGAGGGGAGAGTGAGGCCTTGGAAGGAGTAGGCCCGGGGAGAAGCCTGGGGCTGGAGTAGAGCACCACTGCCCCCCAGGTTGGGGGCGAGGCTGTTGAGCCGGTGGGCGAGGAGCTGGGGCTGGAGCCGGCGCTCGCTCCAGTCCTCCGGCGGCTGCCGGTGGATCTTCATGTGGGCGTTGCGCGACTTTATCTTGAAGAACATTCTGGATAGGGGGAAAGGTTGGAAAGTAGGAAGGAGGGAAGGGAGGAACGAATGAAAGAGAACGATGAGAATAAACATAAATGAATAAAAAGTTAAATTGAAAAGAGAAAGTTGGAATACCGAGGAAAAGAGGATGGATTATAGGTTGGTTTATAAACAAAAGCAAGATGGAGGAAGGAGTAAACCGGAGAGAGAGAATAGAATTAGAAGGCAAGTTGTAAAATCCAAACCATCTGTTGGCATTGGCAAGAGGACATAACTTGAGCCCTCCAATACAGCAGGTCCTACTCACTTGCCACACATTTTACAAGGGAAGATGGTAGTCGATGGAGCAGGTACCGCCCGTTCCGGTCCAACCAACGTCCTCATTGGTTGGGGGACAGTGGTCACCTACAGAAACATGAAATAATCGCCAGCATGTAATTCTCTGTGGGTGGGTTTTATGAGCATGTATGCGAAAGATGATCCATGCAATGGCAGTTAAATGATGAGCTTAAAGTTATTGCTTCCTCAGAGGAAAGGAAACGTGACAGACAGAATGCCCTGTGGGAAAAGATTTAATCTGAGCAGGCAGAGAAAGTCTGTATGTAAGTGTTTTAGGGAATGAGTGAGGTCAGAGGGAAAGAGCAGGTTTGACAGAATGAACACAGACACAATCTTTGTTGCTAATATGCTAGTTAGTTAGTAAGTACCTGTTTTAGAAAGTTAGATCTAAGTTTGATCTATCCTCTGTAGTTGACCAATCCTAACTGATTTCCAGAAGATTTCTAGGAAAGACTGACTGACATAAAGGCCCAATCCCATGTTTACCCCTTCCCCCTTCCCCTTGTTTTGAAGGGATAAGGGGAAGGGGTAAGGGGGAGGGGTAAGGGTAAGGGTAAGGGGGAGGGGTAAGGGTAAGGGTAAGGGGGAGGGGTAAGGGTAAGGGTAAGGGGTAAGGGGTAAGGGGTAAGAGGTAGAAATGGGATTGGGCCTAAAGCCCAATCCCATTTCTTCCCCTTACCCCTTCAAAACAAGGGGGAGGGGTAAGGGGAAGGGTAAGGGGAAGGGGAAGGGGAAGGGGAAGGGGAAGGGGTAAGGGGTAGAAATGGGATGGGGTCAAAAGCTAACAACGCATACAACTAAACCCAAACCTGACGTTAACCTTTGGTATTTCGGTGTGAGAGGGAAACCAGACCCACGTGAACACAGGCAGAGCATGCCAATCTCCCCACGTAAATAAGTAAATGGTACAATGACATCCACATGACAACACTGTCCTATTGGTTAAAGGTTCAGGGGTAAAGGGTGCAGGAGAGGGATTGTACAAACACATCCGAAATGAAAGAGCAAAGGTTTACTGCCATCACGATGGTGGGCTTCAGTCCATGTATGTTTGTGTGTGTGTGTGTGTGTGTGTGTGTGTGTGTGTGTGTGTGTGTGTGTGTGTGTGTGTGTGTGCGTGCGTGCGTGCGTGCGTGCGTGCGTGCGTGCGTGCGTGCGTGCGTGCGTGCGTGCGTGCGTGCGTGCGTGCGTGCGTGTGTGTGTGTGTGTGTTGACCTGCTGATCCATGGCTTCAGCTGCCTCCACCTCTAACAGTCTGTTGGCCTGTCTCCGCTGCATGTCCACCAGCCTCTTACCCAGATAGTAGAACTCAACACACTGACGCACACTCTTGGTTCTCACCTGCAGAATACACATACACACACACACACACACACACACACACTCAATTAAAGACACATGAACCCTTCAACGCATACATAAGTATTCACATTGCATCTCTTTTGAAATGTGTTTAAAGCTATCGTGGTTGGGACATTAGGGTTTGAAACCAGACACTTTCGTTCCTCCCTCCCAAACCCCAGTAATAGGAGTCACAATGCCTTATCACTCAGCAAAGGACACATTACACTTGTGTGTAATGTCTTCTTTGCTGAGTTACAGTGTAAGTGTTTGCGTGTGTATTTGTGTGTGTGTGGTGTGTGTGTGTGTGTGTGTGTGTGTGTGTGTGTGTGTGTGTGTGTGTGTGTGTGTGTGTGTGTGTGTGTGTGTGTGTCTTTGTGATCTTTGCGGAGGCTGCATGTGGCCGTGGTTCGTACCATGTTCTGTATGGAGGAGAAGTCTTTGCCCAGAGTCCTCAGGCCTTCGCTGAACATTGCCCTCTCCTGGTCGGTCCACATGTCGCTGCCTGCAGAGAGAGATTTTAGACACACATATTATATTTCTGTATTATTTATTCTTTGTTTCGTAAATGTTTGTTTTCTTCCATGCCAATAAAGCTCATTTGAATTGAGAGATGCCGAGAGAAGGAGAGAGAGGGGGTGAGACAGAGACAGAGAGAGAGAGAGTGAGAGAAAAAGAGAGGGAGGGACGGTTAGAGATAGAGGAACAGAGTTACTGTAAAGAGGTGATGAATAGTAAATAACAAAATAAACCAATAATCACAAAGTTCAACACACCTGTTTAGAAGGTACAACATACCAAAACAAACAACATTTCAAAAGCTGCTTACCGCCAAACTGTTTTAATCGTTTATTGCAGTCACAGAATTGTGAGTGATTTAGTTTTAATGTGTTTAAAAGTATCTCTAACATGTTATTTTATTGTTATTTATTTTTATCTGGTTTTGTTGTTTTTGTGCAGTTTTGCATCAAAAATGCTTTACACATAAAGTTTGTTTGAAAAGAGGGTAAACCGTGAGCACCAGAGTAGTGGTAGTCTCCGGCCGCCGTGTGCAACGACAGCAGCAACATCGCCAGGGTAGCCTTCAGGGACGGAGTGATGGAGCGAGGGATGAGATGAGCACGGATGAGAGGAAAATGAAAGAAGGAAGAAAAATGAATGAAGGTAGTGAGTGAGTGTGTGATTGAATGAGTGAATGAGTGAGTGAGTGAGTGAGTGAGTGAGTGAGTGAGTGAGTGAGTGAGTGAGTGAGTGAGTGAGTGAGTGAGTGAGTGAGTGAGTGAGTGAGTGAGTGAGTGAGTGAGTGAGTGAGTGAGTGAGTGAAAGATTCAATCAGTGCAACCACAAAAGCATTGTCTGAGGATGGATACAGGCAACATACAGGTTTTGTTTTTAAAATGAATGAATGAATGAAATAAAAAAGGGAACAGGTTTGTGACAGCCGTTATATTCACCATTGTGTCTCCGTTGCAGTGATGCAGGGAATGCAGTGCCAGCTCTGTGTTGGCCCCCCCTCCTGGCAGGCAGCTAGAATTACACATTGACAGCAGCTGCTCAACTACACACACACACAGACACACAGACACACACACACACACACACACACACACACACACACACACACACACACACACACACACACACACACACAGACAGACAGACAGACAGACAGACAGACAGACAGACAGACAGACAGACAGACAGACAGACAGACAGACAGACACACAGAAAGACAGACACACAGACACACAGAAGTTTTAGGTTGTTAATTAAAGCAAAGCTTTTTAATCAAGACTTTCGTGTTTCATATGAAGACTCAAAGCCTTTGAAACAAACAAAACTCAAAGGTCATGTTATAATTGCTCTTGCATATGTGGCTGGCCCCTCTCCCGTTCAGAAAGATTTCCCTCAGACCTGTCCCTATTCAGACCAACTTCAACCGGTTTTCTAATATGGGGCAGGTTTGAAACCAAGATGGCTGCCGATGTTGCGTCACAAGTGTCATTGCCGTGATTGGTTGTACGTCTGTACAATTTCGTCAAAAGGCATTTTTGTCTACAACGCACCTTGGAAGCTTCCAGACTAATAAACATTTGCGACTGACCCGGCATGGCTGCACATTGTAACTGTGACATAAGTTGTAGTTCACACACTTAGAAAAACAATTTGAACCAAATCAGGCACTGTAGTTTCCCGACTGTCCTGTACATTACCGTGATCCTGCACGACGACACTCTCTTCCAACAGGGGGAACGGTTTCCATAGCAACTGTTCCCTCGGCGACGCTTCCTCCATGGGGAAGGGTGACTCCTCCCACTCTGGGTGGCAGGTGGGGAGCTCTGCCTGGAAGTCAGGACCGACGTTGATACACCTGGACACCAGAAAAAAACAACGACAGTTATTTTCACTTTAAGGCGATAGAGGCATATTCTGTCAATATTAGCACAATAGCAATGTTTTTCAACTAGACACTAAGAATGTCTCTCTATACGCTATTTACTCATTCATCCTCATTTAGCAGGTGCTAAACACTATTGCTGCCCTTCATACTCACGGTTCTTCAGCATACTGTTCCTCTACATCTCCCCCTCTGACCATCTCCCTTGGGCTGGGACTGAGAGGCGAAGCGGAGGAGTATAGCCCCGCCCCCTGCCGGATTGGATTGAGGATTGGTCGAGGAGTGTAATGGCCCTGCCTTTGGGCGGCCTCCCTGTGGTGAAGCATGCTGGGAAATGGAGTTTCCCTGTAGGTCGAGGGGTTTCTAATCTGTTGGATTGAGGGGGAGGAGAGAAAAGTGTGTTTGAGGTTTTGGTTTCTACATATACTGTCTGTTTCTCTATCTGTCTCTCTGTCTGTCTCTCAGTCTGTCTCTCTTTCTGTCTCTCTTTACCAAACTGTTGAGTGGTTGGCTGTAAATATTTAAAACTGTATTTATTTATATATTTGTATATTCATGTTTTCTTCAAAGATATTTGAAACATAATTACATATTTAAAACTGAGCAATAATTCGGCAACTTCAAGATGATTCTTGTTTATCATTTTATCAAGTAAAAAACAACAACAGTGACTATCCTGAACCTTGGGATGTGATTGACTAAGATATCCACTCTGCACCTCTAGAGCCTGTGACGGACAGGAAGTGATGCGTCCCTCCTTCCTCTGGTGGAAGGACGGCAGGTGAGCCGGATGGAATGATGGATGGAGGGGGGAGGCCGTTGGGAATGAGGGGGTGAGGGAGGAGGGAGTGAGTGGGGAGCAGCTCATGAAGGATGATTCAGGCGCCATTAGGACACTTTGATGTTCTGGAAGGAAGAGAAGCAAAGGAGGTTTAGAAAATTAGACACTAGAAATTAGAGATCAAATTTAGCACCTTTGCTACCAATAAATTCATTAAATTAAAAAGCAGCAATATCAACTTAAAAATGATTGCTCAATATATTGAGTAATTGATGGATGTGAGGTAAGCACAGGGGTTTCATTGTAGGAAAAAAAACGGTGTTTCACATGTTTCACAAGTGTGGTGCATATCTGTAAAAAGAGTCCATTTCAGCCAACCTCCCCACTAAGATGGTTTCGGTTTAGATAAAGTATAGCCCGATTTTTTTGGGGGGGAAATTTTGTCAAATATATTGGTTAACAAAGAATATCTAGCCAATTTTTTTTTGAAGAATATTCCTATCGTTCTACACTTGAGTTTGCTCATTGAGACAATTTATTTTAAACATTTAATCATAACAATTATAATAAAAATAAAAAATCTAATTATAATATTGATGATGATTATGCAGTTGGAGGTGGAAGTGATAACCCATCAGAGGCAAAGGAATATTTGCAAAAAATAATTCTGAGGGTGAAAGAACCAATTGTCCCCGGCTCCACCTACCTGAGAGGCCTTGGCCCTCTTCGCCGTGGTGAGGTCTGTGGTTGCCATCGGTGACGGCCCTGTGGTCACATGACTGCTGTGGGTAGCAATGGGGCAGTCCCTGAAGCTTCCATAAAACTCCGCCGGGGGAGGGGTGGGCGTGTGAGGGGAAAAACTGGATGGTACTGACGTTGTACTCCCCCTCCCTCTGGCCCGTGGAGAACGGATGCGGACACTCCCCTTGGGAGGGCGACAGCGAGGAGGGGGGCAAGGGGGTGGGGGGGGGGCTGAGGACCGAGGGCATGGGCTGGGACGGAGGGGAGGGGAGGGTGGGGAGGGACGGGTGGGAGGGGAAGAAGGAGTGAGCGGGGCCGTAGGGGTCCAAAGGGGGGCCGTGCCGACAGCCCTGGCCGCTGTCCGCCACCCAGCCCGCGAACTCGCCCCGTCCCGCCTCGAACCTCGCGTGGCGGCCGGCGGGATCCCCCTCGGCGGCCGCGAGCAGCCCCCTCCGGCGGTACGGCTGGAAGGCCTCGGAGAAGGAGTCCAGCCTCTGAGGATACCTCCCGTTGGTCACGGGCGGCGCTTTGAGCGCCGCCGCCGCGCCCTGCGGGTCCCAGCCCTCGCCGCCCCGCCAACCGCCGTCCCCGCATTCCGGGACCTGGGAGGATCGACCTTCCCCGGAGCTCTGGCTCGAACCCGGGTCCTCCACCCTTCCCAGGTAGCCGTGGTGGAGGCCGGGCTGGCCGTCGGCGCTGCCCTCCTCCACGCTGCTCTGTCTGAACGCGTCCACGCCGTAGAACAGGGGGTGGCTCACCGGGAGGGCGCTGTGGGCGTGCTTATCGTACACCGTCTCGTAGCTGACCTCGAAGCTATCGGAGCGACCGTAGGCCGGTTTGTCGCCGCCGTCGTCGTGGAACACCATGTCGAAACTGTCCCGGGCGTCTCGTTCGCCCTCCACGTCGACGCCGACGCCGACGTTCCTCTCGTGGAAAGCCCGGTCGGCGTAGCGGCAGTAATCGTCTTTCCCGTAAAACTCGCTCGCCGAACTCCCGCAGCTCCCCCGGCCGTCCCAGGCCTCCTTCGCCCGAATGCCGTCGGACCACTCGTGGACCAGGGGGTCCCCTAAGTCACCGTCGTCACTCAGACCGTTCCTGCTCCCGTGGTGGAGCCCCCTCCCGGCTGCGGCGTGCTCCACGCCCCTCCAGGAAGGGCTGGAGGTGGGGAAGGTGGTGGAGGACTGCGGTGGGTGTTCTGCGCTGCTTCCTGGCTCCAGGAGGGGGTCCGAGGGGGAGCGGCAGGTGGTGGAGGCGTACCCGGGCCTGGGGCTCTGGAGACGGGTGAGGCTGAAGTGGTGGTGGGGTGGATGGGTGTTGGCCTGTTTGGTGGTTGAAGGGTCTTCCATGACGATGATACAGGGTTTTTAGCTAGAAGAAGGACGGAGAGACAGGCGGATGAAAAGGTGATCAGTGCATTTGACAGAGGGAAATGAAATGAACATTGACACCCTTTCTTACACTTACACTCTTACACACCATGCATCCACCGTAACACTATGTTAAGTGTCCCAGTTCACATAGGGGCCTATTTAGCAAAGGTTGGATCCTCTGCTGATTAATCTTAAACTTTACGCCAAATAAAATGACATAAGTCTCGAACCAAACACCAAACTAATTTCCTCAACCTCTCTAAATTGAATAATTCTGTTGGACATTTAAAGTGAAACATGACATAAGGTGGCCCTACATGATTATATCTTATCCTGTCTTCCCAATGACAAATAAACATGGCAGTTATTTTTTTTGAAGAATGCGCTACGAGGGAAACAAAATAGTGAGTTAGGTAATTTACTAACTTAACTCACGTAACCAACCAGCTACCAGCTAACTTATTCTTGTAAGCAAGTGCAAATGCAAATGCTAACAAGCCAATGTGTTTAGCCGAGCAAGCTATCTCTTTTTTCTTGTTCGTGTTTATTCTAGAAATAGAGCATAGAGTGAGCCAGATACTACAGAGGGAGTGAGAGAGATAAAGAGAGTGAGAGAGAGAGAGAGAGAGAGAGAGAGATGAGGAAACAAGATAGAAGATGATAACATACATGCGGAGGTTCTTCAACAGCATTTAACGTCTGCATTTCTCTTCGATCCACTCTCGTTCTTCTGTTCAGATTCTCTTAATTCCTCTCTCCAGTGCTCTTCTCATCCAGTCTCTTCTCTCTGTCTCTCTTATCTGTCTGACTCTCTCTCTCTCTCTCTCTCTCTCTCTCTCTCTCTCTCTCTCTCTCTCTCTATCTCTCTCGCTATGTATCTCTCTCTCTCTCTATGTCTCTTGCTCTCAATCTCACTCTCCCTCTCTCTCTCTCTCTCTCTCTCTCTCTCTCTCTCTCTCTCTCGCTCTTTCTCTTTCTGCGTCTAAACCTGCGATTGGCTTTCTATCAATCTCCCGCCCACCTCCTCCTTCTCGTCACATGTAACCATGTAACAGTTCTGTACTTCTGTTCTTCAAACGCCACAGCATATTCACAGGCCACATTTTGATGAAGCAGATAAGAATAATGACGTTAATCACACTCATAATGATCATAAGACTGAAATGCAAAGTCACTATATATTTCACATGGTCCTATACAGTCCAAAAACGCAAGGAAAGACACTCAAAGTGCACACACTGCGCTCGTGCGCACACACGCTTGTCTTAAGACACACACCAGACCCAAAACCATAAATACCCAGTTTGACTCACAAACATACGCACGCACACGCGTGCACACACACACACATAAACGTAGTCGCACACTTTTTACGCAGGTGTCAAAGGTGGATGAGAGGGGTTCTGATGTTGTCTCGCTGTTTCTCGTTGTCGTGGTAACCACATCCTGAGGAAACGAGCGCTGTCGGATCTCCCTCTTCTGACTATCTTTATCTCCTGGCTCCTCCTCCCCCCCCCCCCACTCTGTCTCACCTTCCACCTAATCTTCTCTTCTCTTGCCATCTTTGTGCCCATTCTTCACCTTTATCTCTCTCTTTATCTCTTTGTCTCTCTCTCTCGCTCGCTCCCTCGCTTTTTGTCGCCGTCTCTCGCTCGGCCTGCGAGCGTTAAACTCTTTTCATTCTCATTCTCACTCACACCACATAACAACAGGAAGCAAAAAATACATCTTTGTGTGTGTGTGTGCGTGCGTGTGTGTGTATGTGTGTGTGATGTGTGTGAGTGTGTTCTTGTCAACGAATATGTTTTTTACATTGTTTTGTGCGTGTCTCTATGTTTGTGTGTATGTGTGTGTGTGTGTGTGTGTGTGTGTATGTATGCATGTGTGCACACAGGTGTGTGTCTGTGTGTGTTCTATGTTTGTGAGTGTGTGTATCTTTGTTTGCGGTTGTGTGTGTGTGTGTTTGTGCATGTGTGTGTGTGTTCTATGTTTGTGAGTGTGTGGGTGTTGGCTGTTAGCAATGCTTAACCCTCGGCTTAGTCAGCTGACTAGTGCAGTGAGAAGGGCCGAAAACCTGTAGGAAGACCATGAAGAATCTGAGAATCTACAGACAGTGCTGGCAACACACACACACACACACACACACACACACACACACACACACACACACACACACACACACACAAACACAAACACTTAAAGGTAGACTACAATAATAGAAACAAGAAACAAGAAACAAGAAACATGAAATCTTCAGCCACGACCACACAGTCAACCGCTACCAGTATCATAAATTGGACACACAAATGCTAGCACACACACACACACACACACACACACACACACACACACACACACACACACACACACACACACACACACACACACACACACACACACACACACACACACACAAACACACACACACATAAATGTCAGAGAGCTCCCTTTTATAAAGTTCATCCACTGGCTGGCTCACTGCAGAAGGTTAATGTATTTGGGGATGGCAATAATATATACTCCATGAACTTGTCAAGTAACTCCATCCCTGCAGTATTTTCATAACTTTTTATTTATATATTACAATTTAGACGGATGTAGTCTCACAAATCAGACTTTAATAATCATATCTAAGAATCTCAACTCTGATATTAAATCATCTGGAATTTAGTTTGGACCATCCTTTGTTGCTGGAGGGGCTGTAAGCACGTATGGCTATTAACATCCAACATAAAGTCGGCCGGCAATAGTGACATGTTAAAAGGTGTCTGTAAAGGTTTATCGTGTAGACCTGCCACTCTGTGTGTGGTATGGAAGTGAAACACACCCATGCCAAAAATATGGAAGGACTAATGATGTACCATATTATGGTATTATTGAGTGAGCAGCAAAAACTTCTCAGAACATTTGGAAACTTTTGCGTAAAACAAAGGTCATGTAAGAAGTTACAGTCGACCCCATGGTGTGTCTGTGTGTGTCCTCATTAACATGGTCATGTTTAGATGAGGTGAATCTACCTCCTCCAGCATTAGCATACACTCCTCACTGACGCGTTCAAACACATCCAGAAGCTTAGAAGCTGATGCTGCCGATAATGAATAACATGGATAACATGATCGTCCGTGTTTATCAAAAAAAAGTAAGTGACACAGAATGGGGTTTTATTGAGGAAAATATCCCATTTCCCTCATCTCGAATTTCAGCACAACCCTGTTGCGTTTGATTGAGTTTGTGAAGTCTCTAAAAGGTTATTTACCTAAAGATCTTATGTTCAAGCATGGTCTAAATTAGCACTATTTCGCTCGTTTCTTTGATTATACTATATTAATCCAACTGCAGGGAAATTGCATTTTTTCCAACAAACCCTCTTCGGGTCTAAATGTACAAATATTCAAAATGGTTTGTTACAAGAATCCATGCTCAGACTTTGTGTGTATCAGGGTATATAGCTTTAAGTGCATGTGTGGCCCTGCATGTATGTGTGAGCATATATGCAGTATGATATGAGTCTGCATGTGTGTGTAGGCATATCTGTGCGTGTGTGTCAATGCATAAGTGCTTGTTTGTGTGTGTATGTGTGTGTGTGCGTGTTCATATAAAAACGCTCATACACACACACACACACACACACACACACACACACACACACACACACACACACACACACACACACAAAAGCACACACAAGCATACTTGTATATGCATGTGTTTTTGTGTGTGAGTGAATGCCTGTGTGTTGTATGCATACTTGTGTGTGCATATGTTTGCGTGAGAGTGTATGTGTGTGTGTGTGTGTGTGTGTGTCTTTGTTTATGCATGCGTGCTTGCATGTGTGTGTGTGCATGCGTTCAGGCACTCATGTGTGTGTACGTCTGTGTTTGAATTAATATTTGTACATGTTATGGTGTATGTGGGACCTCATACTTGTGTCTAAGTGTGGGTTTGTGTGGAGGAGACTCATTTTCTTTAGTTGTCACTGAAATGAGCGGAAAACCATTCTCGGAGCAGAGGAGGGGGATCTCACCCAACCTGCCGGGAGTTTTCTCTATTTAAATCATACCTTTATCTTTCTTTCTCTTCCCTCCTTCGTCTCCTTCCGTTGCTCCTCGCCGCTTGCGTTGGCGAGCCGTCACTGATACTAGCGGCTGGTGGTGAGGTGGATTTCTCAAGATTTAGGGCGTTTCTACAGAGAAATAAAACCACCGAAAAACATTTAAATCCCAACCGCATGGTGATAATTAGCATGCATGACAGAGTATTGTGAGAGATAGCATGGGATATATCTGTTGCTATAACCAGGTGTGCACGCTGTATTCATTTAAATTTACGTTTAGGCGATTTAGGAGGGCCACAAACACATACACACAAACACAAATGCACACACACAAATAAAGGCTGCTCTGCATGAATATTACTAAATGTATAAACACGTTTGTTGCTCATTTGAAAAACTCGACAAAAAATAGCAACTTTGTATTATTCTCGCATCTCGACTTGTAGGTTGATAGGATTGTGGACTCTGTCTGCCGTAAATGTTCGCGAAAGATTTGCGTCTGTTGAAAAATATAAATCTAAAGGAAATCTAAAGAGGAAAAAGATAGACATCTTGTTTAAGCATGAATGAATGAATGCAGTTTATGCATTTAATAGAAAACAAAATTTATTCAGACGCAAGTAGACATAAGATACATAGTAATGAAACTGACTAGGAACTGTATCATAATATGTATGATATGAAATATGTTGCTCTTGCTTATTTCAGTAATGTACTGAATATTTCTTTGGGGATTGGTTTTATACCGCCAGCAAAAATGTCACTAAATCAAGTTTTACAATCCATAAAGAAATAAATCATGAATTGAATCTGGAAAATAAATCTGTAAATCAAGGAATTGTAGAACAAAAAGTATCACCACCATTCACTTTATCAGGGCATGAAGAACAGGTATTATCGTTTTTGTTTTTCATTGTAAGATTTGCGATGATTTATACAGTGATTCATGATTCATTGATAACCACAGATGATTGGATTCATGGACTTCATTCAATCATAAATTGCGCAACTTCTATTGCTCTTAATGTGATCTGATATTGATATAATACATTTTCTTGGTTATGTTAGTTTTTTGGTGTATGTGGATGGGGGGGGGGTTCAGCACAAAGTTCAGTTGTTCTCATTCAGCCTCTTCCAGATGTCAAAGGAGGTCAATCAACCGAGACCAAAAATAGACAACATCCTCTGTGTTCCTATAACCCATTATTGTATTGCGTTTCATAGTTTGGTAAAGCAAAACTATGTTTTCCAAAATGGCGTTTACAACATTTTTCCAATCTTAACATGTTGGCTTTTCTCAAGAGCGATCAAGTTGCTACTTTCCCAAGTATGTATGTGCAAAACGTTCTCAGCTGACACTACATGACGGTTTATTTGACATGATCACACACACTAACTCAAGAGCCCCCATGTCCTGGAAGGACTCAAGTGCAGTAGACACTAGATAGCATCAGGTGTGTTATGGCACCCGTTCATAAGGATGCGTTTGGGTAAACACTGACACGCGTAACAACATGAGAATGCTACACACCAGTGTTGGGTTACAGGCCCTTATCGACACAGGTGTGTCGCAGAGGAAACAAACCAAAACAAGATGTTGCAAAGCAAGTGTATCACCTTCATTATCGAAATCTAACCCAACCCTCGGGAGCCCACATATACTTTTTTTGCTTCGATACTGCATAACCCGAGGTAAGGTCGGGCACAAAACAACCCTATGTGAACTCAGTCCAAGAACGGGAGTTAACTATAGCTGAAAAGTAATGCGTTAAGGAGTTTAACAGGCTCGGCATGTCAACCGTGATCTGAAGAAGAGTGCGGTGGAGTACTGAACAACAACATATTTGACACTTGAAGACACTCGCTGATGTCGTCTTAGAAGGTGGAGTTGCGTAAGCCGGGATAAAACTAAATGTATAGCTTAGGGACATCTTCTACCTTAAAATATCCTATCATAGTTTAGGAGCCAAACCCGACGATACACACAAACAGCCTGTTTGTGTCAACGTGAGGCAGACGACAAGAGCCTTGGATGACTGTTGAATAATGAACAGTAGGCAAAGTGCTTTCAGTATTTGTCTTACAAAAGTCCAAAAAATGTGCGTTACAAAAGATGAATCTTACCTTTCCCATGGTCCTTTGAAAACCGGTGTGTGTGTGTGCGTGCGTGCGCGTATGTGTGTTCTTAGCGTGAAGCATCTGCTGTGTTTGTGAACCACATGTTTGAGGGAGGAAAGAGATGAGAGGAGGAGCGAGACCGAGCAGGTGAATGAACGGCATAGACCAGACCGCTGTGTGAGCGTGTGCCTGTGTGTCTATGTGAGTGTCGTGGAAATATTAATCGTAATTATAATATACATTGATATGCAAATGATATGGATTTGTATGTGTATTTGTGAATTTGAATGGATTTGTATACATTCTCCTTGGAAGGGAGATGTCTCCCTTCTCCTATCGAATTAAGTGTTACGATAGCCTGCATTTGGATTGCATTTGCATGGCCTCAGTTTCAAGTCAATACTCAGGCAATGCCAATCTACTGACCTATTTGCTATGTCAATTGCTTTAACTGTCTTGTAGCCTTGCAGACATGTCCACTTCTCAAATAGTGTCTTGCAATTTACCTTGGTCTCTCCCGCCATGACTGACTTTAGCCATCGTCAATCCTAAAACCTCCATGATGGTCACTCCTCCTGCCTTTTGTTCCTACTGCCCACGATGTGAACGTTTCCCGATAAGAATCGTGTACACCCATTGTCTCATTCAATATATGCTTGGTAAATTGCTGCCTGTATCTACCCATGATCATGCTCTAAAATTAAGTGTCCGAAAGAGAAGTTATTCTTCCTCAGGGAGTGAGTAAGTGTGTACGTGTGTGTGTGTGTGTGTGTGTGTGTGTGTGTGTGTGTGTGTGTGTGTGTGTGTGTGTGTGTGTGTGTGTGTGTGTGTGTGTGTGTGTGTGTGTGTGTGTGTGTGTGTTTGTGTGCATGCATGTGTGTCTGTGTCTGTGTACGTGCGGGCATGTGTCTGTGTGTGTGCTTACTTGTGGCTTTGTATGTGAGTGTTCATGTAGGTGTTCTCAGAGACACATAATTCACATGCCCTGACATGTGAATGATTGCGGCTCACAGACACGAGTGACAAGAGGGACAAAAATGTATGTATGTGCGAATGTAATGTAATGTAAGATGTAATACGAAGACACACACACACACACACACACACACATACACACACACACGCAAACACGCACACACACACACACACACACTTTCGTTTTGAGTACAGAGCCCCCTCTCTGTTCCTTTTTAATCTGGATCTGAAGATCAATACACTCAAACTTGCCCACATAGACACACACACACATATTGATATGACCACGGACATGGGCGTGGGAATTCCCTCATTCAAACAGAGATGATATCCATATATATGTGGATATGATCAATGCTCCTTCCTAACGTATAAGACCATTTTCAACACTAGGTGGGCCAAGTTTAAAGACACTTCTTCAACTCCAGAGGGCGTTAGCCATTAACCTCACCACACTTTTTCTGAATAATTTCTGATGATGTTAATAATGATTTGTGCTATTGATAGTGTTTTTAGATTATCATTGTTAACTGAATTATGATTTGTATCTTGTGTATTGTTATGTTTTGTGTCTTTCTATGTGGACCCCAGGAAGACTAGCTTGTCCAACTTTGGTGACAGCTAATGGGGATTCTTTTAAACATGGAAATTTGGGTTTGAACCTGCAACCATTCAGCTTTCTCTTACTGGAGGAGCTTGGCTGTCCCTCATACGCCATGTGTTTGTCCTCATTCTGCTATGGTTGCCTGCTCTACAAAGCCCATTTTCCCATCCTTGGGTTTGAGACCCTATGCAGGAACCCCTTCTATAGGGTAAAGGGAGATTCTCAATGTATACGATATCATGTTATGTCCTTATTTATTTCTTGGTGCATATTTTTGTAACAAAAATGTGTCTTCAAGGCAAACCTTCAAGAAAATGGCTGCTATCTAACATGTATGGTGCCAATCAAATCGATATTATGAGCAGATGCAGACAGGGTTGAAACGGTATGCAGGTAAGCAAAAACACGTTGAGTTGACAAGGTATTTCGATCGGAAAATGGCGTCCCAGACCAGAAAGGATTAAGAACCAAATCAAATATTTGGTCTAATCATTTGAAGGAGATGTGAAAATGTGATTTGATCTCTAAATCACATTTTCTTGAGACAGCGAAAGATTGTAGGTACTCATCTTCAGAGGAAGTGTACTGTAACACATTGGTATTATATTAGCACTCACACCTAAGAGGCTTCACACCCTCAACCTCTACGCCCAGTCAGTCAGTTGTAAACAAGTGCTTGGCTAATGGGGAACATACAGAAACACCAGCCTCAATAACACACACACACAGACAAACACACACACATGCACACAACCACACACACCACATACATACACATACACACACACACAAACACACACACACACACACACACACACACACACACACACACACACACACACACACACACACACACACACACACACACACACACACACAAAAACACAGACACACTTACTCACCCACACAAATCACATACATACACACACTGTGGCATCCCGCCCCATAAACCTCGGCCCGGGCGGGTCCGAGGTGAGGTGGTGGACGGCATATACCGCCGCCACCCACCGACCGGCGACAGAGAGCACCACGTCTCTCTCCCCAATCAGCGTCATTGGGGGACACCTGCTGGATGGAGCAGGAGCCACGTTAAGAGGGCCACGAGGACAGACAAGGAGGACCGGGAACCATGGAGAGCTAGGAAGCCCAAGAGACGACGACCCATTAGAGGCTCACGGAGACCCTAAGTCGTTCTTGGTAAGGGA
Organism: Gadus macrocephalus; assembly: GCF_031168955.1. NCBI lineage: Eukaryota > Metazoa > Chordata > Actinopteri > Gadiformes > Gadidae > Gadus > Gadus macrocephalus. The sequence continues at coordinate 12,039,866 of NC_082398.1, read as the reverse complement.
CCCTGTATACCCCGGTTTTCCTGTGAGTAATTGCCAAGCACGGCTAGAACCCTGACTATTCGACTCATTTGTACCTGGAACCCGCACCAACGAGTACCGGGTTACCACAACACACAGACAAACACACACACATGCACACAACCACACACACCACATACATACACACAAACACACACACACACACACACACACACACACACACACACACACACACACACACACACACACACACACACACACACACACACACACACACACACACACACACACACACACAAACACAGACACACTTACTCACCCACACACACACACGCATTGAATCAAGGGTACGGCCCTAAATGTCACGTAAGTGACGGAGCATGTGTGTTTGTGTGTGTGAGTGAGACTCAGACAGAGAGCTTGTCATGACTGTGCACGGTGGTAGCCGGGAAGAGCCGACGGAGGTGGTGGTTGGTTTCATTACGAGGTGTGGAGGCGCGCAACGAGGCGACCGAGAGAGAGAGAGAGAGAGAGAGAGAGAGAGAGAGAGAGAGAGAGAGAGAGAGAGAGAGAGAGAGAGAGAGAGAGAGAGAGAGAGAGAGAGAGAGAGAGAGAGAGAGAGAGAGAGAGACTACTTCCCGGTACAGTGAAATTTGCACCCGGCAGGTGTTCACGCCGCAGCCTCACGGCACTGTATTGCGCCGCACTCCTGAAACTGTTGGTCTGCCGCTTCTTTTATTTTAATTTATTTTAATTCACCTTTATTTCTCTCAGGGTTGGTTTCCTGAAATTAAACTCTTTTACAAGAGACCTCCAGGCAGAGCTCTCCTAAATGTTCACATCTACATGTACATATATTTGTGTATATATATTTCTGGACATGTTTTTAGCAGGTTCATAGTTTAAATATATTATCGTATATCGTAAAGTTTGAGGTCTACACTCGTACAAAAAAAGTTTACGCTGTGAAAAAGGGGAGAGCATCTATAAACTTTACAGTCAGGATGTTTAACATTTTAACGTGAATTCATTTATGGTTTCAGATTATTGTTGTTGTCCCTGCAAGTTCTTTAGCTTTAGGGGAAAAATATGTACCTTTAAATAATTATTAATATGAGCAAATCCTATCAACTATTTTTATTTAAATAGGTGTATAGCCGAAGACAGTTTTTCTATGATGAATCTGAACATACAATTGGTAGACACATTGGTAGCACACACACAGACACTCTCCCAAAGACACACACACACACTCTCCTAACATAAGAATTTTTCTCAGCCTAAGAAAAGAAATGGACGTATCAAATGCACGCTCACAGTTTACTTGACATTACATAGTAGTTTACTGCCCCTTAGAAACAACCTGACCACAATTGTATCATTTTATATTTCCCTGATTTATTATGTTGAAGATAAAAACCTAGGCACTAAAGTAAAAGTATTTGTATATAAATTATTACCTTGATTATTATTATTATCAGACAGAATTATCCAATAGGTTATGTTTGCCTTCATGACATTTCATTCAAATCCGAACGTTTGAAAGAAGCCATACACATACAGAATTCCCGCTCCCCGTGTCACGCATCTCTCTTGAAGTGGGATTACATTATGCTCCAGGTGAAATATGCTGACATATAACATACAGGTCTTACAATGATGATGTGACGCGTGTAATAAGATGTTATTGCATACTACTCCTGCTGCGGCAGACAGAATCAGCTATATTTGAGATTATGAACAACTGAAACGTGCTTTCTGTGAAGTCTTCAGTCATGACGGAAAGTCTGGACAGATAATTCAGGGGCCAATGACACATTTACTGTAACTTCATCCTATATTTAAATAATTTGTTATATTTTTATGTGATGTGAACACTGTTCTGGTTCTTGCATCAATATATGCAAGAGCCATGTTGTCAATCTATATCCATAAAATAAATGAACAATATTGTATGGGTGATCGGTGACCATTGTGAATAAGAGGAGTACACACACCAGAAGAGGCAGGTGGTAAGTGATGGTTCGGCCGTACTCACCTAACCAGCAGGGCATGCAGTAAGCGGGACATGTCTGAGACCATGGTGCTGCAGATCTGCACATCTTCATAAAGACAGGATCTGTGGATAGACCAGGTAACCGTGTACATAAAGTATATTAGCAATGATACATCGATGTTTGGGTAACAAAGTTGTTGTCTATATAGAAACAGTAACATAAGAGTTGAACATTTGTTTTTTATTCACAACTACCTTGTTTTTCTTTCTGTGTAAAAATACAACATTTGCTGTACCCGTAAATATATGACATAAAACAAATACATAACACAAAAATACATTTTTGGTATTGATTAAATTATACTTTCCTATAAATGTATTTTTCTTTTACTTTCTCTCCTGGAGAATTGAGTTGCGCTTAAAAACTGAAGTGCACGGTAACAACTTTAAAATTACATTTGGTGAATCAATTTCCTGTCGCTCATTCCTCTGTGTTTTCCTGACATTGTCTATCAGACACCCCCACATCCTTTATAAAACATGTCAACGGTAGAAGGCTTCAAGGAAAGAGGAACTGCTTAGATGGTTCTCTTTAAACTATCAACATAGAAACTTGATTCATGCTTTTATTATCTGCTACAGATTTGGTTGGGGCATCTCAAAAAAAGTTTTTTATTTATTGCTATTATCCTAACTATTTTAGAATTAATGGTTGTTGTTGCAACCTTGACTCTGGTCACCAATTTAAAAAACTAGTTTATCATCGTTGGCCAAATTTAATTCCTTATTATAGAAACATATCTTGCAATTTTTAGCTATTTAGGCTTACTTCATTTTGTAAATTGTTCGCTGTTGTTTGTTTTGGGGTTTTAACATGAGCCTTGTCAAAGACTGCTTTTTGTCATGTTAAACTTTGGACAACATAGTTTAAAGGCACCCAGTGCAACTTTCGAGGCTTAAAAATAAACATTCAATTTCTAGTCTTTTTTACACGTAGTAAGTTTCAATAACTCCATACCATTACATATCGACATTCAAGCAGCAAAGATGAGACGTCGTTGTGTGGTGAGAACTGATAGAAAATCGATAACAACAACAATGCCGCCATTTTCTTTATTTTTTGTAACCTACAATAAATAAAGCAGGCTTCCAGTCAATGGAAAAATGGCTTCTCCCCACCGGCGATTGTTGATGTTTACGATTTTCTATCAGTTCTCACCACACAACGACGTCTCATCTTTGCTCCTTGAATGTCAATATGTAATGGTATGGAGTTATTGAAACTTACTACGTGTAAAAAAGACTAGAAATTGAATGTTTATTTTTCATTGAATGTTTACATAAAGTTGCACTGGGTGCCTTTAACATGAAGCACCCTTGTATTCGCTGTCTCTCTCTCTGCTGTCTTTTGATTACCAGGCAGGTTGTGATCATGTGTCCAAATGTCACCAGAAACTAAAAGGATTCCACCAAAAGTGCTGAACCTGACTAAATGGTACAATCATAGGCAGACAGCTACTGAACACTGTCAACGGAGAGTGGAAGGAAAGGCCCCCATGGATTTCCGCCATACTTACCTACTTGGTTGCTGTGGAATGTATGCAAGCTAAAATAGGTCAAAATGACCTATTTGAGACCCGGACCTCCAGTGATCAGCCACAGGCCTCTCCCTGATGGAGTCCTTGCTGCTATTTATAGAGGCCAACGTAAAGGACGCCTAGGGAACGGCCGCTTTAAAAGCGGGATGTAGATTTACCACGAGGAAATAACCAGTCTCTGTACTTATATCAGAACTTGTAGACCTACCTACCCTCCAAAATAATTAGACCGACGTTCCCTGCTTTCGTTTTGTATGCAATTCAAGAAATTCGCGCCATTTCCCCATAGAAAAAGACGAGGCGTAAATAGAATATGCTACTTACAGTAAAGTGTCTGCAAGCCAAGTTCATCAGGCAGGCTTCACACAAAAAGGGGCTCCCTGTTCCCTCCAGTGGACATCATGCTGAATCACACCTGATATTCTTAGTCTGTAGTCCTTTTATTTCATGTTTCAACAACTCAAAATAAACACGTATTTTCAGTTGAAAGTTTAATTATTGTCTATTAGGATGCCAAATCACATGCACATTGTTACTTTCTTTCAAAGCTATAAAAAAAAATGCTTTATTTAAAGCAGGTTGTGGTTGCTGGAGACAGTTCCATACTGTAGATGAATGAATGAAAAAAAATCATTAAACTCGTTAAAAGTTTAAATACATAGTATATGTAGTAGAAGTAGTATATAGTATATAATAGTATATACATAGATGGAGAGGTAAAAGAGATGTTCAAAAAGTATGTGCTCTGATGTAATGATCTGTTGCTCAGGCTTTAAGGGGTGTCGGGCCCTACAAATAATTTACTTGACTTGGCTGTTGTCTGTGAAGGTCAGATAGACAGTTACAGTAGGCTCGTTACTGTTTGTGACAAGGACTTACAACGTTGTCCAAAACAGACTTTAAAAACCAATCAGAGGGCCATCATTTTATCATTTTTCCTCACAGAGTTCATCAGTCTGATTCATTTGGCCGTCACATCTAACCCTCTAACCCTAACCCTATGTATAATATATTTCCCTTAAGCGTTAGTCAAATGGGCATGTGTTAGCAATGAACTGTAAGGTTAGTTCAAATGTTTTAAAAAATATGCAGACTTGGCCAACGGTTGTGAAGAGTAGTTGTGACCTAGACACAGTCACCTATAACCTAGTTTGACTTGTTGAACTAGTCTTTTCGAAAGAAATGTAATGTATGGCACCGGAGAAATGTGTATCTTACAACTGCAAGGCCTACAGCTCATTTTGTGTTGCCAAATAATTTAAAAAATGTTTAGAAGTCGAGGCCATTGTGCAAATACTTATATTAGGAGAATGTGGTTTTAATATTCATACCGACGTGCTGTGATAAACAATTTGCATGTCCCTAAACCGGTGATTTAAGTCAAAGCTATCCATCTATCTATCTATCTGGGAATGTCTGTCTATGGGAGGGGAAATAAATAAGAAAGTTCATCAAAAATGACTCGAGGGGGCCGAGTAAGTTTATGGTCTTTTATTCGTTAATGTGGCTCGACCCCACGTTGTTTTATTGACCAATACGTTTCCTGAACATAAAAAATAGACCATTATTTAAAGCATTTTAGATAACCTTCAACGCCAGTAGGGGCGTGTTTGATATTTGCCCCATGAACGCACGGTGCGTTCAAGTCATGTGGGATGGAAGATACCGTTTCAAACTTACGAGCATTTCAAGTCAGGGAGGATAGATACGTGTATTATGTAAAACAGTTCAGGTCAGTTTCGGTTGATAGCAAGATAAAGACCAAAATGAAAGATCGTTTTTCTATTTATATCAATAAATAGTGTGAAACTGTCTGAATCATTAAAACTGCTTAGGCATACAATTGCAATGCATTTGCATTAAACAGTGAGCTTCCGCAGACGTGATGTGTCCAATTTTGTACGTCTTTTGAGTTGTATTGTCTTATATTATTCTATATTGTCCTTCGACTATACCGATTATATATTGGGAAATTTCAGAAAAATAATAAATTCCGAGTTATAATAGACTGCATTTATTTACCGCTTTTCTAACCAGTGGCCACTAAAATCGCTTTAAAATATGGCTTGACCCATTCATTGGCACATGCACACACCGACGGCGGCGTCAACCATGGGCGACAGCCAGCTCGTCAGGAGTAGTGTGATGACTTGCTCAGGGGCAACTCGACACTCAGCTGAAGTAGCCGGGGATCGAGCCAGCAACCTCCCGGTTACCAGCCAACCCGCTCTACCTCTTGCCGCCCCATAATGAATTTACAGTCTTTATTTGAACTGTATTAACAGGTCGGAAGATGTTAATTCTTTAACACAGCATTTATAAAAAAAAAAATATGCGAAGCATATAAACTCGTAAAAATATAAATATAGAAAGAAGGCTAGCACGTTAGCAACACTACACAACATTCAATGCTGCGTTCAAGACCTATGGGCAGTTCCCGTAATTACCAGCTTCCGACTTGTCAGTATGTGAGGTCACGTGGTACGCGCACGGACGGCCATGTTTCCGAAACACAAACAACAAGAGTAGAGAGACTAGCGAGCCAGCGGACGACCAGACACCGATACGCAGCAGCGACCCAAATACATACACAACACAGAGCACGACTTTATCCAAAGTACCATTTTTTGTCGAATGAACACGTTTTACAGAGATACAAGCGACCCATGCATACACTTGAGTGGCTGTAAACACATCGTGCACATCGAGTTTCACAGCTGAAAACAGTGAGGGAAAAAAGGTAAGCCGCGGTGGTTCCTCTTTGCACGCTAATGCTAACCCAGAAGCTAACGTCAGTGAGTACAAAACGCGAAGCGTTCTCCGCGGTTGTTAAACCGTATCGGTGCATTACAGAACACGTATCCGGAGAGCCCTTGGATTAAAGTTGTGTTTCAAGCGCTTGGGAATATGAATCAGAGGCGACATGCAGAGGGGGTGTAGCGAGGGGTCGGCCGTCCTCACAGCGGGGGAGCAGGCCAGGGGCGACGGACCCACACACGCCGACACTCCGCCCCCTCCGCCATATCACATCGCGTGTCATCCGAACCCGCTAACGATGCACAGGGAAGGGCCTTTTTTGAAGGATAAAACCCATTATTATGACCCGAAATCCATCATTTGCAAGATATAGATCTGTGAAGGTATACAGAAGGGTGTCATGCTACGAGCTGTGGTTTTAGTTGCGGGGAGAAGTCCGCGAAGTATGCCCGCGAATTCGTGTTCGTTGGGTTCGTTAACGCTGAAGCTAATGCCTTCAACGACAGAGGCGGTCGTGGGGCTAACATGTCGCTAGAAAGGTAGCCACAAGTAGCACAGTCCCAATCAACTGCTGTGTTATAGTGCTTTGTGTTCAGTATAGCGGGGGTTAAATGAAATGTGTGTTATGTGGACGGTGGACACCGTGCTGCTTGGTGTTGGCGGTCAACGTTTGGGTAATTTCGAATAACTTGGTGTGTTTTCTTACGCCTTTTCTAGTGTTCCATTTTGGGGTCTCTAGTAGTCGGATTTTATCCATAAGAACAACTTGATTTCGATTAGAAATTACTTTCTATGTGTTGGAATTGGGTTTTTTGATGCTGGATCCGTTCATTGTACTTTTTGAAATAAGCGTCATCAAATGTACGTTTGTTTGTGTTTGTTTACATGGTGGGAGGTACATTACCGTATAACAACCAGTATGTTGGACCACAATTTCTTACGTTATCAATACCCAAATCATTATCAATACCAACAATTTAAATAATATTGATATATATTTATGTGTTATTATTGGTATTCACATTACATTTAGTTTATATTCCCAAACAACAAACCTGTTATTTTTATTATTCTGCAATCGGGAGCATTTCATTTGAACCTTTTAATTTGCAATATTTGTGTATGTATGTTTGAATTTATAAGGCCTTCCTACCAGTATATGTTCATGTATACATCTCCACTTTTTATGTGTTTACCTGACATGTGCAGGTACTTACAAGTGAAATCGGCCGCTCTGCACCAAACGCATATTTCAATAGGACCTAAACTGAATCCCACAAACATGCTACACATTTTTTTCTTTTAACTGTAGTGTGCACAAACAATCTGATCAAATTATGCCCGGTTTTATCTCGGAGTGAGGCCTTGTAAATTAATCGCTCAAACATAACAGAAGTGAAAATCAAATTACACAGCCTTGGGTAAATGGATGCAGGCTTGGTGCCAAGCAGTGAGTAAAAAGTTTTCCCCGGCAGTCAACCAGGGGATTCCTGTATTCCAACCAGGCCGGAGTGATATCTGGGCTTTACCATCATTTGGACATGCGCCCAAAACCTTTATCACACTCAAGTTATTGTCAGATATGAGAATCTCTTGCTGTTTATGTTGATATTGATTATCCCAGAGAGTAATGCATCATTTATTAGTGATATAGAAAAACGACCACAAAAAATGATCATGTGAAAAATTTACCTAAATGTTATATATAAATTGTAATCATTCCTCCCTATCAGAAGAGTACTGAGAGAAAGTTGATTTTAATCAAGTTTTATCTTACAAGTTATACTAATTTCATAATTGATTGGTAATGGTGCTGGTGTAAAATAGTTTTTTGATAATTTGCAAACACGGTAATCTCTGCTCAATTGTAGCGTGTGAACAACAACATCTGGCATTGTATTTCGTGGGTCTCACATTTTCTTTTGGTCCATCACTAATCGTCTTCGGGTGAAAACTGTTTGCCGGTTTGAATCCAAAGCAGAATATAAATGAAGCTTTGCATCTGTTCTTGATTTGGGCCATGAGTGACTGTTACTAACATTTAAGAAAAGTTTGGAAGATATGTACCTCTTTTGTTCTCCTCAAAACACGTCACTCAAACTGAATATTTTCTGTCCCGCAGCACTAAAGTCTGAGGACGAGGAAGAGGGTTACCGGAAGGTTCTCTCTATCCACAATCCAGTTGGAGGGAGAGAAGGACATTCAAAGGAAGAGAGAGAGAGAAAGGAAGGCGAGAAAGTCGAGCCTGCTATTGGCAGCTGTTTCAGCAGCCTGATTTCTTGTGGCTGTCATATTAGTTTCTTGTGTTACGTTATTTTTTTTTGATGAATCAGTTTGTATTTTTAACTTCAAAGTGATAAAACTGCTGTTGTCAAACAAAAAAAAACAAAAAAATACAATTAATGCTATCGAGAGTGTTTTATTTTTCCAACATTCAATTCCAAGGATTTTTTTTGAGTTTTTTTTTTTTTTTTCGTATTCGTTTTAACAATCTTTTTGGGCTGTAGTAGTTGTAAGTAGCAGGAGCTTCCGAACTCCAAAACTCAACGTCAACTCCTCTTCCTTACCTGACTGTAAGACCGGACAACCTGGTATTCCTCAAACACCTGCAACCTGGCAGCTATTCGTTTTGTGTCTGTGTGTTTGGGGAGCGAGTTCACCACAGCTAAAGCACCACTCAGCCTTCTAGTCACCTAAGCCTAACTCAAGCCAGCGATCCCTAGCCTGGTCCAGCCTGCTCGGACCACCTGGACAGGGTAAGGTGGGATCCCACTCGTGTGTATGTCTGTGTGTAATTTATTTCAATGTGTGCTAATAATAAAAATATAAAATCTTACTAATGCTCAACATTTTCTGCTAAATTTCTCCCCTGCAGATACTCAATTCTGTGCGGACGTGAGGAATATGACTGCTGAGACTCTTAACTTCGGCCCAGAATGGTAAATACCTCTTAGTATAATACGATTACAACCGTTTTTTTTACGGCCTTCACTTAGTACCCACTCGTTGGCGATAAGCCTTCTGACAAACATTTTTGCAAAACCTTTTTTGGCATCATTTGACGTCTGCAGTTCCTGGAGAAATGGATTCACCTTGAAGATGTTTGAACCACATTGACTTTCACTTAATCCTAAAAGAATGTTAATATGAGAAACCAGCCCAGCTTTCAACCAGTCTCTGAAGTTGTTGGTACAACTTTGTCTAAACAAAAGTAAAACACATAAAGGTAGACGCCGTATGGACAAGGAGGAACCTTGTGAGAAGGAACAACGGTGCTATGACTAGACTTGTCTTGGTTGCCAGTGGACACGCATGAGACAACAGACAAATTGCAAACACTTAGACATGATTGATTGAATAAGTAACAAATGACACTCGAGTGTCTCAGATTGCAGTAATCAACATTTTTTTTGTCTCTTCCAATCTTTGTTGATTCAAATGTTCCATGGTAATACACCTAGTCGACTCCGTCTTTACAAGTAGAATAAGAATCTCAGGAAAGTTGTGCGTATGGTTCAGCAGGGCACTCTAAATGAGCGCTACCACAGAATCGCTTGGTTTCTAGAAGGAAAAGCCTAGAAGTTATTCAGTATTTTCTTTTGTCAGAGTGGACTCAGTCTTCTGTGTTCACTTGGCTATGTTTAGCTTTCAATAAATGCCCTTATTGATTGATTGTTAACCACTTTGTTTAATGGCAGTAGCCCCATCCAACAAGCCTCCTTCGAATACATTCTACACCGTTAGTCTAGAAGGACTCACAATATCAGGAAAGTTGGGCAGCATTTCGAGACGATTACAGGGGATCAAAGAAAGTTAAACGGCAGCTGTATTATCATTCATGCTGGAGAAAATGCTTCTCTCCGTCTGTACTGGTCTTGTACGCTGAAACCCATTGTTAATCTGTCAAACGCCTCTGAGGGCCCTTTATCGATGCAGGGTTTGTCCTGAACAGATGCAGTACCGTGCGTATTCAGACAAAACAGATCCCTCCTTCTCAACATCCATTGTCTGAGCTCATAATGTATGATATTAATTTCGGTTTATTATTGTAGTCTATGAATGGTAGTTTATAAAATGCTAATAGAAGCCTATATTTGTTGTCAAATTTAATGTTCACATCCGTTACTGTCATCATCCATTGTCGTAGAACTTTGCAGTTAATTTGTTAGGCGGTCTGTCATTTTTCAAGCTTTTAAGCAACGCAAATGTCATATTTATAAACATATCGTAGGAGATTGGTCAGTCAGCGATTGGTCTGGCCTGACGAATCAGATTAGACTATGGATAGTCTTAGTCGCGGAAACCATAGACCTTTTTTATTAAAGATGCAGGGTTTTATATTGTTTTTTTAGGTTGATTGGTTTTGGTTATAAAGTTATTACCTTCTGTTGTGTTGTATTCTACCAGCTGCAAATTGGAACTTCTTCTTTTAAAGTGACTGAGTACTGACCAGTAACTGATGGGAAGTACAAGGAGATCTTTACAAAATACCATTATTTTAAATTCAATCAACCCGAAGAGGGTTAGGTTGTGTAACTACCATTCTAAGCTTAGGATAAATGTATCTGAACCAGAGCTGGTTTAATGAAAGAAATGCATGCATTTCTTTTGCTTTGAAATACATCAACTATTTCAACAGTAGATATTGAATATTCGATTGAATTGCACTGGCCGTCAGTAAATATGTCCATGTGTTTTACTCTTTACCATTACAGTATATTGTGAAATTCGCAAAATCATAGCAAAACAAATTAATAGTTATGCTAATAAACTAATAAGTCAATCTAATTTCACATTTTGCAACTCAATCTTGAGAAGGATGTGAAAGTTTGCCATCTATGTTGCTGGTCTGTTGTCGACCTGATGGCTAAATGTTTGTCTAAGGATTATCAGCAGGCGTTGTCTCTGGGCTTTTTGGTAGCGCTCCATCTCAAATGGGCCATGACTACTCCTTGCATTCTTGGTCCACTGCCAGTCCAGTATAATATTCTTCCTTATTCTTCATTTTTAGGCTATCTGCAGTCACCCCGCCCCCCCCCACACACACACTTGCACACACACACACACACACACACACGTGCGCACACACACACACACACACGTGCACACACACACACACATGCACATTCGTGCACATCTTACGGTCTTACTGTCTAGCAAGGCCAACTACTGCTGCCTAGCTCTTCAATATTCTCTTTTCAAAACGAGCCATGCTCCCATACTTAGCTTAGCTGTGCTACCATCTATCTATATCTATCTTGAGATAGAGAGAGGGAGAGAGAGGCTAGTAGCAAAGCTAAGCTAATTAGGGCTGGCTTGTGATAACCAGTCACGCATACATTCAATTGTGCATGCCGTTGGTGAGGAAGATCTCCTACTACTCCTACTCCTACTTTCAAGATCTACTGCTCGTGTTTGAAAGACCTACATTAATCATTAAAACACAGAACAGAAAACTTGTGAAATAAATCCTTGGATTTCTCCTGTTGACCTATTAGAAAGCATTAACGGAATGCGTGTAGGATGGAATTTCTTGAAAGGGACAGACATGCCCGTCCACGCTGACCACATGCACCCTTTGCCTTCCTCATTCAACCTTAATTCTCAACCTGATTCTCTCTAATGGGCCTATTCCTCTCTCAGTATGCTTTTTGTTCTTCCTAGGCCTAACTCCCCCCGCCCTTTTTCAAGTTCAAATATTGTGTCTACTGCTGTTCAGCCAGATTAACTTTCTCTATGAGACCTCACGCTGCAGTCGGAGGTAGACCGGCAGCGAAAACTATTGCCTGTTATTTTTATTTTCTTGGGTGTACAACTTACCCTTACCCTGCCTCGCTCTCTGCGCTATGGTTACATGTGGTTCCCATGGGGCCCGTTTGTGGACGTGACGCGCCGTGCACAGAGGCATGTGAATGGGGCCATTGTTAGGCCTTGGACGCCCGCCCGGCCGTCATAGCGTTTTAAAAGGAAATCTTAAGATTGCAATTGGCAATATGTTAGCTTGTCTCTCTGCCCCCCCCCCCCCACCCACCCACCCAAAGTATGTACTGCTGGGACCTAAAGAGCCAGTGAGGTCAGTTGTGCCAGTGCAGACCATTCAGTAACAACGAGCCTTCTTATCCCTCTGCCCCTGATGGGGCCTGTTCTGTCGTCGCAGTAGGGTCTGTGTTGCCCATAGGTGGAGTCTCATTCAGACGGTCCGTTTGAAATGGAGCTGTCCCCATCTGGAAACCCTGCATGGCGCCTCCTTGAGTCGGGCCTTTTTGCGGTGGCACTAGTTGTGTGGTCGTGGAGAGTTAATGTAATCTGTGTGTTCCCAACGTCTGTGAATATGCTTGTTTCTCTTGGTTTCTCAAGAAAAGTTTTGGAAATAGCTTTAAGTCGGTTGCTTTTTCTCTTGTATCCATTTATAAAAAAAAAATCAATGTTAATGGTCAACTGTCATTCTCTTAAAATGATGGCTTCCAACGCTGGAATGCAAACAAGCAGTTAGCGAAGCCAATCTTGACTCCCCCTTTTTCCTCACCCGCAGGCTTCGTGCACTGTCCAGTGGGGGGAGTGTGACATCTCCCCCTCCTTCCCCCGCCATGCCAAAGTACAAGCTGGCCGAGTACCGCTACGGCCGCGAGGAGATGCTAGCACTTTATATCAAAGACAACAAGGTGAGGCCTGTATGCTTTGTATGTTGTGTCGTTCACTATGGTTCTCAGGCTTCACCCTAGGGTAATGGTCAAAACAGACTTGATGGATGTTTTTTTTATATTGGTTATCGTTTGCAGACCTCACTTAAATTTTGGTGATTGAAGTAATATTTATTTGTATTTTGTATTTATTTATTTATTTAAAGGACAGTGCATATTGATTAACATTTCTGTAAATGCGCCAGTGTTAGCCAGCAGGCTAATTTTCAACTGTAGTCCTTTGGCAAGATGTTATACTAGGCACATGGTGGCTGAAAATAAAATAACATATTAAATCACACAGCAATTGATATACAGTAATAAAACATAATGCCATAGGACTGGCTCCATTAAAACATTAAAACATAAGACATGTAACCATACAGCCATACAACCCTTAGGGGATCTATATAGAGGCAGACAAACATTAACGTATTATGAGAGGTGCTCACATTTTTGTATGGTCAAAAGCCAGCCCTTAAGATGGTGTGTGTGAATGTATGGTGTGAGGTGGAGTTTCTAATGTCCACTGGCAATTGGTTCCATAGTTTAGATGCTCTCACAGAAAAGCATAGTTGGCCAAATGAACTGGACCTAAGAGGGACTACACAGTCCCCTCTTAAGGCAGACCTTGTGGTTCTGCTGCTGGATGACTTCTGCTGTATAAAAGTGCAGAGTGGTGGAGGAGCCTTCCCATTAAGGATCTTAAAGTTTAGGCATGCATCAGTGTTTTAAAATATTTTCCCAACTGAGTAAGTTATATTTGTTAAAGGTCCCATGACATGAAAATCTCACTTTATGAGGTTTTCTAACATAAATATGAGTTCCCCTAGCCTGCCTATGGTCCCCCAATGGCTAAAACTTGCGTTTGGTGTATAACGAGCACTAGCTGTTCTGCTCGCCTTTGAAAAAACGGAGGCTCAAGTGCGCTGATTTGGAATGTCTGTATTCATGACGTCATCAGGAATCTCAGCTCCTCCCCTTACTCTGCCTGGCCCGCCCAGAGACGTTGGCCCGCCAATGAGACTCGACCGTGCGAGCGCCGTGTGTGTGTGTGTGTGTGTGTGTGTGTGTGTGTGTGTGTGTGTGTGTGTGTGTGTGTGTGTGTGTGTGTGTGTGTGTGTGTGTGTGTGTGTGTGTGTGTGTGTGTGTATACACACACTTTAACGCAAGTGTTTCTTGTCGGTTCTTTGACGCGTCTTGTATTTCCACAACGAGACTGTTGTGGGGGTTATCTGAGCCATGGTTGAGAAGGAATTGGGGGAAAGGAACTTTGGCTTTGACTGGCTGAAGTACATGAACTGCGACATGCCGCCGTTTGCCGCGAGGCACCATCGCCCGGCAGTGGGCAGCCGGCAGCGGGCAGCCGGCAGCGGGCAGCCGGCAGCGGGCAGCCGGCAGCGGGCAGCCGGCAGCGGGCAGCCGGCAGCGGGCAGCGCCCGGTTCAGTCGACTTCAGGTTGATGTGAAAGTGGAAGAACCAGAGACGTCGCAGAACCCGACAAAGTCGTTTGTGATTCAAATATCGTCTGGAGGCGCACACAGCTTTTGGCCGTGATAATATGTATTAAATTATATAGATTTCTATGTATTATATGATATTATTTAGATATAGAGCTCCAGGACTGTAACGCAAGTGTTGTACACTTCCTTATTATTTGGATAACCGTTCTGCTTTTGGCGTTATGGCGCATAACACGTCGGACTCTCGTCTCTGGTATTTCTACAACGAGACTCGTATTGGGGGTTATCTCAGCCATGGTTGAGAAGGAATTGGGGGAAAGGGACTTTGGCTTTGACTGGCTGAAGTACATGAACTGCGTCATGCCGCCGGTTGCCGCGAGGCACCATCGCCCGGCAGCGGGCAGCCGGCAGCAGGCAGCGTGCGGTTCAGTCGACTTCAGGTTGATGTGAAAGTGGAAGAACCAGAGACGTCGCAGAACCCGACAAAGTCGTTTGTGATTCATTATATCGTCTGGAGGCGCACACAGCTTTTGGCCGTGATAATATGTATTAAATGATATAGATTTCTATGTATTATATGATATTATTTAGATATAGAGCTCCAGGACTGTAACGCAAGTGTTGTACACTTCCTTGTTATGTGGATAACCGTTCTGTCTGACTCTCGTCTCTGGTATTTCTACAACGAGACTCGTATTGGGGGTTATCTATCTCAGCCAAGGTTGAGAATGAATTGGGGGGAAGGAACTTTGGCTTTGACTCCCTCAAGAACATGAACCACGACATGGAGGAGAAAGGGATTGTTGGCGGCTAATGTCTCCAGCTTGAGACCCGCTGAGGGACCACCGCCAGAGGCGGAGGTGCCTAAGCGCTGCCCGGCAACGATCCCTTTCTCCTCCTCGTCGCGGTTCAGTCTACTTCACATTGATGAGGACGTTGAAGAACCAGGAACGTCGGAGAACCCAACGCGGTCGTTTGTGATTCATAATATCAGCTCACACAGCTTTTGGCCGTTATAATATATATTATATGATATAGATATCTATGTAGGCTATATGATAATATTTAGATATAGAGCTCCAGGACTCCCGTGTGTTCTAGAATATTTACAGAACACGGCTAAAGGCTGTGTGCGCCTCGCCATTGCGATACATCCACTGTAAACAGAGCGCATGGTACCGTGGCTGCAAGCTGCTCAGGGCCACACTCCCACCCTCCTCCTTGACCCGCCTCGCTCCTCCTCATTTGCATTATAGCTACAGACACCAAAACAGCGCATTTGGGGGAAGCTCAATGTGCGACTGGCTCGGAGTGGCTGTAACTCTGCACCACGGCTGAATTTCGGGAACGTCTTTGAATACTGTGTTAGTTGCCCACTAATACCTATATTAAAGAATACATAAAATAGCTTGTCATGGGACCTTTAAGAATCTTACAGTGGTGGTAAAGTTTGGGTTTTTCAAAACTTCCAAAACTTTAAGTGCTTGTTTGTGAAGCGATAAAATAGATATAGTAGTTATAAATAGTTATAAAGATTGTGTGTATAAAAAACCTTAAGCTGAAGTCACTTTTAATTTTAAAACGATAATGCTTAATTTCAAATAACGTTTGAACTAAAATGATGGCTGCAGGGATTGTCTTTACCCGAGTCGCCGCCCACCTCTTAATATATTGTTTGAGTAATATATTCAGTGTGTTGTTCACCGTCTGGTTGCTGTGCACGCAGGTCCCCGAGGACATGCAGGATAAGGAGTTTGCTGCTATTCTGCAAGAAGAACCCATGCAGCCGCTGGCACTGGTGCCCCTCACCGAGGAGGAGCAGGTACGACGGGTTCCTGCACACGGGCGCCTGGCCTACACACTCCACCACACGCGAGCAGACACGCGTACGCACACAGTCGCTGAGGCGTTCACGCTGACCAAAACACTGTTGGTTAAAACCTTTCTGTCTAATCCTTGCTGAACAGATGAGTGCTTGTCGTTGTATCGTATTAAAACCAGGGTCTTAATGGTCTAGCGCTAAATGATGTCCACTAAGGCTGGGACAACCCGTCAATGTAATCGATGACGTCAACGCATAAATTACGTCGACGCGAAAAATGCGCGTTGATTCGAAAAACCCAAAACGCGAGTTTTGGGTTAGTAGCAACGCGAGTGACTCCTCAGACTTTCATAAGTGCAAGGCGCCACTCACTCGTTCCTCTAAAGTATGGGAATTCTTTAATGTAAAAGGAAACGATTCCGTGATATGTCAATATGTTCAATTCTGTTTGGTTCAGGAAGGACGGAAGGCCTTTGTGTTTTCAAGGCTTCAAGGTTTTATTGAATGCTACCTCTGACTTCTAAGAATGCTTTACTTTACACTTTTATTTTGGAATTTTAAGGCAATAAACATCTATTGCAATGTTAAGGCATTCATGTTTTTTTCATTCAGATATGTAAATCAACATGTATAAATTGCTATTAGTCAATTAAAGGGGAGATAATCGATAATCGAATCGAAATCGAATCGGACTGAAAAAAATGAATCGTTAGATTAATCGATGCATCGAAAAAATAATCGCTAGATTAATCGGTTAAAAAATAATCGTTTATCCCAGCCCTAATGTCCACTTCCAGCTGAAAGGTTGTGGGTTCGACCCCAATGCCTGCATTGTAACCTGCCCGTGACCTACATCCATGTGCGAGACGTCTTGGCCCTCACCGCTCCTTAATAACCTTTCTGAATTCCCTCCAAATTGCCTTCAATTAAATCATCGGCTAAAATGGTAACTCCACATATACAGTTCAGACCAGTGGGTTCCCACCTTGGGGTAGGGGGTCCACTGTTTCACCGTAGGTTAAGTCAACGTAGTTAAAGCACTTGCGGTGAAAGCTTGATCGTGTTCTGACTGGATCCGTGCATGCTGATCAGTGGGATATTACAATCTTTCGGAGTGCGGTGGTTTCCACTCGTTTCATCTTAATCGTATTCCACTCGGATAAGCACCGGGGCTTCAAAGGGTCCATTTTGCTGCCTGGCCAGTGTGGCACAGAGTGGACATTCTTAACATTCCTTCATTTTGCTTTTTCCATTCTCTCTCCCTCTATCGCTTTCCCTCTTTGGCTCCTACTCCGTCTCTTGCCTTTGCTGTCCTCCCTCCCTCTCTCGTTACTCTTCGTCACTATCCTTTACTTTTTTTTTTTTTTTTTTTTTTTTTCTCTCTTTTCGTCTGGTCCCATCTCTTCCTCTCCCCGATCTCTCTCGCTCCACAGAGGAACTTCTCCATGTCTGTGAACAGCGTGGCGGTGCTGAGGCTCATGGGTAAAGGAGTGGGAGGCCCCGCCCCGGCCGGTGTGGTCCGGGGCCGAGGGGCCGCGAGAGGCGGTCGAGGTAAACGACAAACAAACACAAATGATTCTCATTCTCAAGCGTAGCACACAACTCTCAACCATGTGCTGTTAATTGCAGTGCATTTCTTTATGATGCGATGCTCTGTATGAAATTGCTGTTCTGTACAGACGGTAGGCATGGTTGATCTACGCGCTACGGACACACAGTAGGGAGAATTGATCAAAGAAATGCTACAGCAGCGAATGTAAGGTCTAAAATATAGTAGGTTACAGCCGCCAGAAAGGCAGCCGCTCCCACCAGACTATGACCAGAGTGGCTGGTGTCTTTACAAGGAGTGACCCACATGGAACTACTCAGTGAATCCCCGACCACCGCCACCAGTGGAACCACAGTGTGAACAAGCCGACCTCAAGACACTCTCTCCTAAGTACAATGGCCGCCGTCCAGGAGGGCTGAGTACACATTGTATTAAAGCCATACGCTTTTGTGTTGCGGTGTCTAGCCGCTGCCGCTCTGGCCCTGGCCCTCTGTATATTCTGTACTGTGGCCATGTCAAATAGACCTTTTGCAAACACGCGCAAGCGCACTAGTGCAGCAGTGATCATCTTAAATGGCCAACGTTAACACGCCAGCAGCTGGTCCGAGACTTCTGGAAGAATTAAAGTTGAGGAGAGGGTGACGTGTACACATGTACCGCAGCCGTGCTGTATGTTGAAAAGCTTAACAGGCTATTGCACACAGACTTCTTGTATTCAGTTGCTGTGGCTATTATTTTAAGAGGAAGTCGTTTTTAGAACGTATTTCGTAATAAATGTCTGCCGGCTAAAGTTTGCGTAAAAGGAAAGCCTTGCCACATTCTGACCAATTTAAGTCACATTTCACTCCCTTATTGTAACATCGTTAAGGATGCTGGTTCCCAAACGTTTTTTTGCATGACCTACCCAAGAAGCCCCTATTTTGTCCCAGCCCCCACCTGATATTAAGTGCAGGAAAAAGCTAATCTAAAATGCTTCACTTAAGGTAACTGACGATCTGTGTCTATGTACAGGTCGTGGGCGCGGAGAAGGCGGGTTCTACCAAAGAAGTATTGAGGAGCCGGAGTTGGGCTTCGGTCGCAGCGTCCGGGAGATTCACCGCAGCCAGAGCTGGGACGACAGGTGAGCAAAGCATCCCCGCTTTTTGTTGGCAATCTCATGTGATCTACTGGGATCAGCAGAGTGCATTATGCCAGAGCAAATTAAACACGAGCTTGTTTGCTTCCCAGGCTATCGAATCTCCCCACCTCTTACTCATCGACATGTAGAACGTTTGTAGTTATGTCTAAAAAAAGAAATTACCTTTAGGAAGTTTATAGGGAGTCAATGAGAGAAACAAACAGCAAACAGCAAACCCACTCTTAATCCCTGCTCTCCTCCGGGTGCGTTAGCTCTGTGTCTGACGTGTGGACCCCCAGGGGCGAGCGCCGCTTCGAGAAGCCCCTGCGGCGCGAGGTGACGGGCCGGCCCGGCTTTGAGGAGGTGGCCGCCGTGGCCCCGGGGCCCGGCAGGAAGGAGCACACGCGGGCCGACAGCGACAACTGGCGCACCCTGCGGGAGGAGCAGGCGGAGGAGGAGGGCGGCGGCGGCGGCAGCGGGGTCGGCGGCGTCGCCGTGGGCGGAGGAGGGGGAGGAGGAGGAGGCGGCGTGGAGCCGGGCAGCAACTGGAGGATGGGCGTCTGCCGCAGGGACGGTACGAGACGCACCAACACACACACGCACACACACCTACCAAGCGCTCACGGACACACACACACAGGCTCGCACACATGAGACGATAATTATGTTATCATTATCGGTTCATATTTCTTCATGAACTGATCCATATTTATGTTGGTCAGGGACACTCATCATGCATAAACTTCGACATGTCATAAACGTTGCAGTGTAAATTTACACAATATACAATTGGTTAAAAATGCAATGCACACATGAATAAAGCCTGTTTTAACCTGACCCTACCACTGCTCTTGAGTGCGGTAATAAAGTGTGTATCTGACTTTAATGTTCTGGTCTCTCCCGGGCGACTGGTTACAATAGGAACTTTTGATCTAACCCCATCAGACGGAGGTCCTCGCTCAGCAGGCTGGCGGGACCACAGCGCCCCGGGCGAGAGTCGGCGCAGGAAGTTTGACTTTGACTTCCGGGACTCTGACGGGCGCGGCGGCGGTGGCGGCGGGCGGCGGCGAGCGGGGAGTGAGGGCATGGAGGACGACCGGGACGGGCTCCCAGAGTGGTGCACAGACGAGGAGGAGGGAGACCTGGGCACCTTCGACTCCTCTGGAGCGTTCATGCCCCTTAAGGTGGGGGAGGGGAGGTGGGAGAGGGGGGGGGTCTGGCCACTCCCAGCCAAGAAGATAATGGGTTCAATCCCAAACCTCGTTGGGTCATGCACCCGTGGCTTCTGCTTATTGGCATGCATCTAAAGTGACGTCTCTGTATTGGTGTTGTGCGTTATCTAGTCTTTTGATGAATCCTTCTCCTTCTCCGCCAGAAGGGAGGCAAGGACATGATCCTGGAGGAGGAGTTGGACTTCCAGGGCATCGAGGAGGAAGATGAGGACGAGTTCCCCGCTGACTCTGAGAGGCCCAACAACTCCGGCGGTGATAAAGATAAGGGTAAGGCCTGCGCCTCCTTAACCAACCGGGCGGTCTGCATTCACGAATCACGCGTCCTCTTGTCCTCCAGGCTTCTTCTCACCTGTTCAGTCCTTTTCTCTTCTGTTGACGTGTTGCAAGATTTCAGCATACGACTCGTCGTCGGGTCACTTTGTGTCTTGGGCCATGGCTAGGCTAGTCTCAAGGCTCTATGCAAAGCAGACGCCTTGTGTGAACGTAAATCGTGTTGACATTGGCTCACTAGGCTTTAGCCACAGCTGCACAATGCCAGGTATACATGTGCGCCACCTCTTTTCTGATCCCAAACCTTCCACTGACGACGTGGAGGCCGGTTTGTTCCTCAGTCTGCGTCCTCGTGAGAGACTCTAACGTGGCGTGGCTCTGTAAACTCTTGTTTGTCATTGGAGCACAGCATTCCCATGGCTTTGCCTGGCTATAACGGAGCACAATGGAGAATGCACGCACTGTAGTGTGGCCATAGTTGGACTTTGTTTTGTATTGAAGGAGTGTATTTACACAACGGTCTGATACAACAGGACCTTGATTGTGACTAGAGCAAAAACATGGAACATGCCCCAGGATAAGCGCCAAACACTTCTGACGCTTGTTAATTCTCCTGAAGCGTCCGGTTCACGTGCAGCTCATTGCCAGGATGGTCTGGTTGTCCGGCTGTCTGACTACTACCCTGGACCTCTCCTGTGGGACATTGTGTTGACCTGTTGTTCTCTGCTCCCCTTCCAGAGAGCAAGGAGACCGGGTTCGGCGACCACCAGGGTAAACGCTCCCCACCTTGCTCCTCCCCCCCGAACCACATGAACCCCGACTCCAAGGCTGGCGGCACAAGGATGGTTGTCCAAGACAACCCCCAGCAAACAAACAACCTGCCCCACAAAGGCAGTAACATGTTGAACGACGGTACGCTTCGCACAACAACCGAAAACCCTTGAATACAGAGAGTTGCATTGAGAGTGGAGCCCTTCTGCTTCTCGATTGGCTAGTGCTAAACTGTCAAATTGTAGAGAGTTTCAGTGGAACTTTCCTCCTTTAAAAGGAAATAGCGTTTCATAACATCCTTTAAGCACTTGCTATGTTGACGCTGGCATTTTCCCACACCCCCGTCCTCAGCAGGTCCCGCGGGGTTGTCCAAGGTCCACGTGAGCCTCAGTAACAACGTGTCCAACAACGCCGGCCATGCCCACGCCTCGGTCCTTCCCTCCCCCCCGCCCTCCTCTGCTGCTCCGCTCCTCCCTCCTGCAGGGGGAGACATCGAGGACGACGAGGGCATGAAGCACCTACAGCAGGTAGGACGCCTTTTACCATCATCCTGAACTGCAGTCTTAACCTTTTGAATATACACAACACTAATGTCAAGGTGACTGCAATATAAAGAACCGATTGCTGTTTATTTTTTTATTGATACTACAGACCTTCCAAAATGACATTGTAAAGTTACTTACTACCAAAATGCCAGCAGAAGCTCTATTACTAAAAGAACCGTTAAAAAAATTGATTAATATTCAACATAGACCTTGTATTCAACTGAAATTGGTTCATGACAGACAGGACGGCAGGGGCCAGTTAATAAAGGAGAAAGTGTCGCCTCTCTGTCTGAAAGACTATTTCAGTAAGTGGGTCGGGTAAAACATCTGCCGTACCTAGCTCTGTTCCGGCTCTTGATTTTTAATTTCACGCCTGCGGTGGCAGCGCTCACACCCAGTGCTAAAATGTTAGCGTGTTAGTCACAAGCACGACTTTTTCAAGACGCATGAAGGTCACTTCATACACGGCCCACATTCAGACGTGTTCTGGGACACGCATGACCATGTTACCGTGGCATCGTGAACACAGCACTCACACTTACAAAACACACTGTGTGCGTGTGTGTGTGTGCGTCCCACTGCAATGTATAATACAATTGATAACAGCACGACTAAACTGCTGTCGTCCGTCATCTGGTGACTGGTGGGAGCCAAAATGGCCGCCAGCAGAGTGAGGGTGGCAGTACTATTATATTTCAAAAAGGCAGTGGTCTCTGGAGGTGACTCCAGTGGCCCACATCTGTCTCTAAGCCTAACAACACATACTTAGACCAAGACCTTTAAGTCCCATTACTACTTTGTGTGTATGTGTTCGACCATGTTTGTGTATGCGTAAGAACCCGCGGGTGCCAACATTACACGGCTGCTCCTTCAGGCTCCTATTGCAGTCCCTGGAAGGGGGGGGGGGGGTCCCTCCTCCTGTGTTCCTTCTCAAGGTTGTCCCCTCTGGGTTATGGGGAGCGTCGTCCTTTGTCCTTTTGAGGGCCCGTGAAACCGACCGCTCCACAGTGCTGTACCGTTGACCTAACGGGCGCGTCCCTCTCTCCGTGCGGTACAGGAGGCGGAGAAGATGGTGGCGTCGCTGCAGGACACGTCCCTGGAGGAGGAGTGCTTCACCCAGGCCCTGCAGCACCACCAGCACCACCACCACCAGCACCAGCAGCAGCAGCAGAGGCAGGAACAGCAGCAGCAGCAGCAAGACGGCCGCAACACGGCCGACGCACTCCCACTGGGCCACGAGGCCGCCAAGAAGTGGTTCTACAAGGACCCCCAGGGGGAGATCCAAGGTACGCACCTCCGCCTGCCGCTCCACCACCATTCTTCCACTTTAGTCCCCAACCAAGAAGTTGAAGAGGGGCGGTCCTTAACCAAGGACCAATAGCCAATTGTGGGCCTTAACAAAGGACCAATGGCCAAATAGTTTGCCTTAAGCGTCAATGGTTCCCAACAGTGTGACAAATGGTAGTCCAGAAGCAATCGTGATGTCTAACCACTGGTGGTTTTCAATCCTTGGTTGTCCCAATACAATTACCAATGCTGGTCTTAACACAATGGTGGTCTCCAACCAATGGTGGCTTCCCAACCAATACTTATCCCTGTACCAGCGGTCGTTGTTTGTATAGGTTTATTGGATAACGTCTAATTAACCCTGATGTCTCCAGATGGCAGCTGCAAGGGTTTGGCGTGCATCAAAGGTGTCAATCAATCTTGTCGAAATTGGAGACGGCCTTTTTTTAGCCGTCCCAGAACGTGGCCTCATTCCTTGTTCTGGAGCTTCCAACTCGTGTGAACGTAGCACCCAGAGTAGTAGCTCTCACAGTAGCTCTCACCGCCGACGGTGTCCCTGGTGTTCGTCTCCTCTCTTTTCGTCTCACTTCCGAGGGCTTCTTCGGCTAGGGAAAACGTGCATCACCAAAGCTTGTGAAAAAAAAAAAAATGAAATAGATGAGGGGGCGCAAATAACTTGGTAGTCAAAAATACAATCCCAACCCAATCCAAAGTGTGTATTCAGTAGGGGTGTGCACGGGTACACGTGTAACCGGTTAGTAAATCATAACCGTTTAGGATAATCAGTAAACGAAAACCGTAAAAATAAAAAAATCACCGCGCCATTGTATCAATGGGAATCACTACGGCCCATAATTTCAACATAAAGTTTACATATTTATAATTCGAAATCCGTCCCAGCCTTTATACCACAGATACTCTAGGCTCTATACCATTTAACCGCGTAGTCTGATTACAGTTTAATGTAACAGTAAGCTGACAACATCCTAATTAACACCGCAACTGCAAATTAACCACACGGAGATAACCACGGCAACCGGTCAAACAAATGTTATTTTTGCGATCATTCTGCTCGTGCATCCGCCATGTTGAAAAACAAATAATCCCCCTATAGCGCGACTGCGGTCTACTTTAAAAATAAATTAAAAGTAGACCGCAGTCTACTGTAAAAACGGTTAACCGTGTACACGAAAAAAAAAAAAAAAGGGTTGTGTAACCGTTCACACCCCTAGTATCCAGTGTCAATGAGTCCGCTGAGGCAGTGTAAACACCCCCTCCCTGTCCTCCAGGCCCCTTCACCACCATGGAGATGTGCGAGTGGTTCCAGGCGGGCTACTTTACCATGACGCTGCTGGTGAAGCGTGGCTGCGACGAGGGCTTCCAGCCCCTCGGCGACGTCATCAAGATGTGGGGCCGCGTGCCCTTCGTCCCGGGACCCTCGCCGCCCCCGCTGCTGGTGAGGCCCCCTCCCCCCCAGCGCCCACAGGCCACACAGAGGAGCTCCTCTGTGACGGTGAGTTAAGACGCCTGGAGCTTTTTTAAACTCTTGAGTTTGACTTGATACACTGCTAGCTGCTGAATGAGCCTTCAGCAACACAAAACTAATGTTCTCCTCTCGCTCCACCTCCCTCGCCCCACCACCTGCTCCTCCTGCTCTCTTTCCTCACCTCCGTCTCTTCCTCCTTCTCCTCACAACCTCATCTTGCTCCTCCGCCTCGTCTCCCTCCCTCTTCACCTCCCTGTCCTCCTCCTCCAGGGTAACCTGGAGCAGGAGCGTCTGAAGAAGCAGCAGGAGCTGATCTACCAGCAGATCCAGCAACAGCAGCAGCTCTTCCAGCTCATCAACAGGTAAAGGAGCGTGAATGTGAGGTGTTTTCACGTGGCCCTGGAGCGTGCGTGGGAGGTGTGTTCACGTGGCTCGGGAGCGTGCGTGTGAGGTGTGTTCACGTGGCCCGGGAGCGTGCGTGTGAGGTGTGTTCACGTGGCCCGGGAGCGTGCGTGTGAGGTGTGTTCACATGGCCCGGGAGCGTGCGTGTGAGGTGTGTTCACCTGGCCCGGGAGCTACACTGAGCATGAACGTGTGGTGCGTGGCTTTACCTTGCGGCCCGTTCCCTTACGACCTGCTCCTCCTGACGGGTCTCAGCGTCACGTTGGGAGCAAGAGGAGCATACGAGTGCCCAGTGCTCAGCTATACATGGTTTTTCATTGTTGTTTCAAACAATCACAAACAATCAGTTCATGTTTAGTTATTTAATGGGCCAATGTTTTCATTTGTGATCCTCGAAACTAACCCGCTCCTGAAGCTCCAATTTCCATTTGGGGTCAATCCTTATTGGTGGCTGACATTCTTTAATGTATTTTGTTTGTCTGTGTGTGTGTGTGTGTTTCTGCGTGGTGTGCATGCGTCTGTGCGTCTCTCTTTGTCAAGGTGCAGTGATCAGGGTATGATGCCTTCGATGAACAGGTCGATGTCAGTGCCAGATACAGGGTCCATGTGGGACATGCATACCTCAGCTTCTCAACCGTCGGGTACGTTTGGTGACCCATACGCATTACCTCCCTGTGAGGGAGCAACACTCGGGTATCACGCAGCCCAGCTAACTCATTGTTCTCTTCCCCTGTTCAGGCGGAGAGGCCAGTCTTTGGGACTTAACAATGAATTCTTCTACTCAGGGTCCAACTCTCGAACAGCTTCAAAAGGTGAGCTTGAGCTGCCCCCTAGTGGTTCGTGTTGGCTAGTGACTTGTGATGGTCAACATAATGTTAATAATAATAATAATAATAATATTTTTAACAGACCAACCCAACTTATTTTGGGGTAAGGAATTGTTCTGATTTCCTACACATCTTCACTGAAATCACCAGGCTATAATAACATTTTATCCAGTGAAATAGCAGTTTGTATTTTACTGTTGGACTTTTACAGTTGGCATGTCATAGTTGTACTTGAACTGGTGGAGTTGAATCAGCTGCGAGCACCAAAAGACCCCTGTACCAGTGTTCAGGACATCCTTTGTAAACCCCCGCCCCCGCTTCTCACTTTGTGTACCCACTCCAGCAGGAGAGAAGAGAGGCTGAACTCAGGGCGAAGCGGGAGGAGGAGGAGCGCAAGCGACGGGAGGAGAAGAGGAGACAGGAGGAGCTAAAGAGGAGGGAAGAGGAGGACCTCTTCCGGCGCAAGCAGGTGAGACCCAGACCTCGGGTGGGAAAGATACCGGAACTGCCCATCTTTCGTGAGAAATCGGGAGTTCAGACGAAGCCGAGGAGATGAGAACTGCTGATTTAAATATCGGTCTGGATGCTGTTGGTGTTTTGAATGCTACTTTGAAGAGATTCCAATGTGAATCCTGTTTCTCCCTCCAGTGCCGACAGCAGCAGGAGCTCATCATGAAGTTACTCCAGCAGGCCCCCCTGCAGCAGGGCTCCGGCGCCGGGGGCTCGGGCTGGGGAGGGCCCTCCTCCTCTGGGATGGCCAAGTCAGGAAAGCCCCCGGCTCTCACCTTGCTGGAGATGCACCAGGAGGCCGAACGCATACTGAAGCAGCAGCGGGTCCAGCAGCAGAGAGACAGGGTGAGGACTGGAGAGGATGTACATATAAAGACTGACTGAACCTTATTCAAGACGTACGAATGAAGGAAGGAACTATCGAGACCCAATCTAAACCAGCATGTGCATGTTCAGAATAAAACAGTGTTAAAACAGAGTTTAGTGTTGCACCCTCTTAACAATATCTTAATTTTCTATCGTAGCGATTGCACTAGTAACTGCTGCACTGTTGTAATGTATTTTTACTGTTGTTGTGTATGGACTGTATTGAGTATTACTTGTTGTATTGTGGATTTGATGTGGACCCCAGGAAGACTAGTGAACTGCGATGGCATAAGCTAAAGCTTTAATAAAACAAAGCTTTGACTTTTAGATTCTATACGTTAATGTGGCTCTCCATGCAGCTGTCGGCTGGAGGTCTGTAGTTTGACGCCCCCCCTGTGTGTCTCTCCTCTCCCAGCACTCCGGCATGCCCATGGGCTCCTCCTCCATGGGGGGCCAGTGGGCGGACGGCGTGGGCATGTGGGGCGGCCCGGGGGGCATGGACTCCAAGGCCCCCGGGGGAGGCTCTTCCGGCGGGATGGGCATGTGGGACGAGGCGGTGAAGAACCAGGGCAGTCTCCGTGGCAACAACAACATGGGCATGAAGAACAGCCGCAGCAGCCCGTCGCTCAGGTATAGGGGGGGGGGACAAAACGGTTTATTTGATTGAACTGTAGTTGTACTCGACGGCATGGAAAGGATTTATGATCATTGTTGTCAACTTGACACAATATTTATCAAATGGGTTGTCTGGCAACACCTGGATGAAATGGATTGAATCAATCGGTTAATCTTGCGTTTCGACAGGTGTGCTGTCCATTGTCGTGCAGCCTTTGGAAGGGATTTCACCAATCAAAACCTTAATGCCACTACATAACCGTGGGAAGCGGTTGGTTCTTCCCTAAACCCTAACTGGTCGTCCGTCCGTATGTCCCCCCCCCCCCCCAGTGACCAGTACCTGATGCGGCGCAAGCGGACGGAGGACGAGGACAAGCTGCTGAAGCTCCTCCAGGGCATGAAGCCCCAGGACGGCTTCACCACCTGGTGCGAGCAGATGCTGCACGCCCTCAACACCTCCACCAACAACTCCTCCTCCTCGCTGGATGGTAAGCCCCCACCCTCCCCGCCTGCCACGTGGTTAACCGTGGAAACCACACAATGGGTTAGCGACCCCTCCCCTGACTCGAGGGGAGGGATCTTTGCACCTTTTTTCTTAATGTCTGGTATGACTCAGAGGAAATGTGATGTTTTTTGTGGTTTTAATGTGTTGGAACATCTATATTAGATTTAAGGGGTACGGCTCTTCACCTTGAAAGCTGAAACTGCTTGTTTTGTGTCTGCAACGTTATTTTAAAGAGTCGTTGTTTTGGGGTTACTAATTTGCTCGTTTCTTCTGCTGTACAACGAAAGGTCGCAGGACACTTCGACTACTGCAAAGAAAAAACCCACTGCTGTAGCCCTTTACACCTGTCCCCATGATTCTTTGTGTTTTTCAGGATTATATTTGAATACCATATCCTCTGATGTCCTTTAAGCCCCTGACTAATGTGTGTGTGTGTGTGTGTGTTACCCCCCCCTCCCCCTCCCCCAGTGGCCACCATCGTTGCGTACCTGAAGGAGGTGGAGTCGCCCTACGCTGTGCTGGACTTCATCAGGTCCTACCTGGGCGACACCGTGGAAGCCAAAGAGTTCGCCAAACAGTTCCTGGAGCGCCGTGCCAAACAGAAAGCTAACCAACAGAGACAGCAGCAACAGGTGGGTGCACAGCTCTCCCTGGTTTCTTCTTTAGATCAAATGTCCATACATTGAGGCTCGAACCAACAATATATCAGCTGTCAAACCCTAACCCAATAGACTATGCTTCCCCATTTTAACACATATGTACAGGAAGGAAGTGGCTTGTGGTCATAAATATAAAAAACTATAAATTACTAAGTTATTAAAAGTGTATTAACTTACGAACTAGAAATTATGTGCTTTTGTTTACTTGTTGGATACAGATTTTTGGTAGTTTTTCTACAAAATGCAGTATTGTTTTACTATTAGAATAGTACAGATTTGTTTTTTTTTCCAAGGGTTGTGCTACTAGCTAAAAAAACCTCATCAACTAGAGTACCTAGTGTGTAACTGATGGCAGCAGCTTCAAACCAAAGCCATGTGCACTTATTCATTTCTGATGGGCAACTGTTTCTATCAAATCTGTGATTTTCTGTTTTAACACTTGAGTCCAAACCAAGACTGAACCAGGCCTAATTTGCTGGTAATGTTTTAGTGATATGTAAATAACTTATTTTTATTTCTTATTTTTGTTTCATCAGTTATCAAAGGAAGTTGCTGGATTGAACATGAACTTCCCACTGCAGGTAAATACCGCCTGTGTTCAGATACATTACAGCTACTGTCAGGCCCCGTGGGCGAATGGCTAACTACAAATTGATTTTCACTACAGTTAGGGCAGTAATGAGCGATTATAATCATAGTGAACAACAACACAATGTTGTATTTATTTGGTCTAGTGATGTTTCTACCAGAATATCTTAACTAAAGTCTATTACATGAAACGTTATAGAAACGGCCTGTATACCAGGGAACAGTAAGTGTCAAAGTCGTGTGTTCAGGTCTAAATGTATCGCTTTTGAAGCTACAAAGAGATTACACTTTATCTCACTCTATCAAAGGCTTATTTAATGACTTTAGCATGCTGGTTTTTAATCCTTCAACACAGTCTTGTGTATGGTCTCTCACCCCTGCCCCTCCTCCCGCTCACCTCTCCGTCCTCCCTCCAGGACTCCATGCGCGGTATGAATCCCGGCGCCCTGCAGTCCATGTTCCAGAACACCCACATGGGCAAGGCTGGTCTCTATGACAACCAAGGAGGGAAGATGAAGAAGAAACAGCCCATGATGCTGCATTCTGACCCCAGCATTTTAGGTATGTGACGCCACCGGATTATGTCCTTTAATGAACACATGTTTTAGGATATGTATCTGTCTGTTAAAGGCGCACTGACCTTTAGAACAAAATGGTACATGACCAGAATTTTTATTTTAGTATTCACAAGAAGTGAATAAGGATTAATGCTAGAATTTATGTGATTTTCACTATTATGGTTAGTTTTACTGTGTTTAAGATATTAAGTGAGTCCTTGCCGATATTCATGGCGGTCTTTGTGAATTTCGGCACACATTATCTTTGTGAATAATGGATAGTTTGTTCATACCACCCACTGATTATTAGACTAGGAACAATCTGAGTTATTCACATCCCTAGTTGCTAGTTATTTCTTCTTGGTAACATCCTCAATGGCACTTGCCGCACATGCTGACCAGTATTTCGTAATGATGATGAATTGTAATCACCTCATATCCGCGGTGGAACTCCTGGACTCCTCATTGGGCCTAGAGCCCAATCAGCATGTACAAACTGACCTTTCTAATCCCACCTCTCTGCCACTCTTCCGTCTTTTATCTTTCTCACTTCCTCCCGCCATCTCCCTTTCCTCGCTCCTCCCCTCTTTATGTCTCCCCCTCTCTCCCCTCAGGCTACTCATTCCACAACACGGGCGAGTGTCTGAGCCTGAATGAAATGGAGATGGAGGATTACTGAGGCCGTGAGGCGCGCGGCAGCAGCAGCAGCAGCAATAGCTACCTGAGGCCTTCCTGTCTTTTAATCAGACAAACCAGATGACGAATGTGCACTGCTGGGGGACACCGGGGGTGGGGGCGGCGGGGGGGGGGGGGGGGGGGTTAAGTGGGGGAGGTCAAAGGGTGAGGCGGTGCAAACTCCTCCGCCTCACTTTCCTCCTCATTCTCCTCTTCTCGTAGATTGTTGAAATGAAAAAAAGGGCTCTGTGATGCACTGGGTGAGTCACTTGAGCGAGGGGGAGACGGGATAGGAGACGGGGGAGTGAATTACAGAAAGATGGTATCCTCTGGCACTCAAAAAAAGAATAAGCACCTTATACTGAACTAATGCACTTTATTGAGACGGGATTTGAATAGGGTTCGTTCGTTGTTGTTGTTTTTTGTTGTTTTTTCTCGTTTTTTTGGTTCGGAATCAATGCACATGTGTCGGGTGTGTGTGAGTGCGCGCGCATGTGGGCGTGCGTGTGTTGGCTGTACACAGCTGGGGGCCACCCACGTGCAAGGCGGGGGCGGGAACTGGAAGGGGCGGTGGGTGAGCTTCACGTGCGTGCGGACGGTCCAGACGATGGGCGACTTTTTTCAGGGGGACCTTGTTTGGTTGAACCTTATCAGAAAGCAAATCCTTTCTCAAACAAAAAAAAAAACAAACACTGTTGATATTTCTCTTGTTCAGCATTTTTTTTACATTTATATATAAAAGCTAAAGCTATTGAAAAATGGATAATAAAAAACTTGAAGATTTGCACTTGCCTAAAAAAAATATGAGAAAAAAAACTACAAAAAAATGTTAAACAAATGGGGTTAGTTATAGAGATATTTTTTCGTGAATGTGGAAGTGTGTGTGTGTGCGTGTGTGTGTGACCGAGCGCAAGCGGTTGTGTGATATGGTTGGTGTGTGATCAAGTACTATACCAGTCTGCACAATGTTGTTTTTTGTTTGTTTTATTTCATTGCTTACCAAGATGTATGAACTATAAGAGGCCATTTTTATTTTTTTGTCTTTCATTCAGATAATTCTTTATGTATTCTCATGTGTAGAATGTGTGTTCCCCTTTCATTTTTTTTTTACCAATCTGGGGAGGGGGGGGACATTGCTTTGAATGCATGGTGTGAGTGAATGTGTTAACGGATGGATGGGTGACTGCATGCAGCAGAGGGGAGGGGGCAATTGCACAACACATTGTTTTTTTCACCAGCTCTCCAGCCCTCTCCAGATGTAACCAGTCAGTTGCTAACGTTAGCTTTTTCTTCACGCTCATCTGATTGTCGAACCACCACTTTAGTTTGTATGTATCCCCCCACCCCTCACACCCCACTCTGGCAACTGTCTTCAGGAACCTGAGGAGTGACAGGACTGGGCAAATCATGAGGGACATTATTTGATGCGTGTGTGTGAATGAGACATGAGCGTGTGCGTGCGCCTGTGTTCATTTACTGTTAGTACAATTTAGTTACGACTACAGGTACACAAGGGTGTATGAGTGTGATGAAGAGAGAGGGTGTGCATGCCCTTTTTTTGTATGCGTATGAATGCACATTTGTGCCTAAGAACTTGGATAGGTTGAGTGGCCATTCAGACATTAACCTTTTTGAGAGATCGATTGTGTGTATGTGTGTGCGTGTGTGTGACTGTTGGTGCTGAGCACAGCGTATGTCAAAAAAAACAAAACAACAAATGTACGTGACTTTATATCGTAAACATTTTCTAGTCCATTCTGGGAGGGGAGGGGCGTTCTGAGAAGGTTAGTCTCGTCTGATTATGATGTGTTTTTTTTTTGTTTGTTTTTTTCTGGCGTGCGATCGCGTTGCCTTTCGTCAGCTCAGCTCGAACTTGTGAATGAAAGAAGTCGAGCGTTCTGACGTTTCCGATAAAAGAGAAGAAAAGCAGAATACAGCATCTTGGCGTGCGCGTGTGCACCCCAGGGTGCCCGTGGTGTTCGCATACTGTGTTACTTCGTTGTTGCAATTTGATAATGACGAGTTTTTCTTTTTTTAATGAAAAATATATATGAATATATACATTATATACAAAGTTTAAAAAAAGTATTTGGACTACGATAATGAGCACTTGGGGCTGCTATTTTTGTTGTTTATTATGATTTAACTATTTCCTTTTTTTTTTTTTATTACCGCCAGGTGAAGTGCGTTTGTATTATTTCTTTCTTAAGAAAATATTGAATGTATTCCAAAAAATATGGCAAGATAACCGTGCTGATACCAGATATATTTTTTTTGTTCTTTTGTCAAAAGATTTCAAAAATGTAAACCTACAAAAAAAAGCTTCAAAGACATGCAAGGTCTTTCTCTTTTTTTTAAACAAAGGAAAAAGAAGGAAGAGAGAAAAAAAAAACTGGCAACTGATACAGTTGAACATACTGCCTCTACAATCCTGGTCGTACTAACGGAGACGATTTAATTCAAAGAAAGGACTTTCTATTCCATACTAGAGCTGTGGTCGTTTACAACCCGCATGGATTTCCGTGGGTGGAGTTTTACTTTATTTTTGTTCAGTTTGACTTTACTTTCTTGTTTTCTTTTCCCTGTCATGGGTTGGGCTTTGCAAGTGTGCTTCTGCCATCGAGACATTGACTGGTGACGCTTTGAAAAAAACACAGAATCCCAATAAGACATTAAGAATTATATATGTATATAAATATATATATATAGATATATTGGACTCCTGTTCGCCTTGGTCGTTCTGAGGAGGAGGATGAAGAGACTTAACGATCAACATGGAGCTGTGTTGGGAGGGGACAACGGCAGAAACAAATCAAAGATTGTCTTCATTTTTTGTGAAGAGTGCAGACCTGAAGCCAGTCACGGAGTGGGGGGTCGGCAGTGCGGCGGTTAAGAGAGGCGGTCTTAGGATGGCGGTCCCGCCGGCTCCGCCTCCCCCTCCGCCCTCACGAAGGCACTCGCCCTGCCCTCCACAACTCACCTATGCACTTTTTGTTCAGACAAGCTGTGAGGTACCGATTTGGGGACGGGGAGCACAATTTCAAAAAAAGACAACCAACAGGAGGTTGAAAGGCCCGGGGCTTTCCTCGGCCGAAAAAAAACGAGAGATTCCCACCTTTATGAAAAACAAGAGACTTGACAAAGAAGAGCATCTTCTTACACCTCCTGTACATACTTATTTTTTTAATAACCTTTTGAGAGACGCGGGAGCGGGTGAGAAAAAAATACGAAAGAACGGATGAAGGAAAATTCATAAGACATTGAGAGTAATGAATGTTCTTCGACTTAACCAACCCCCTTTTTCCTTTTGATTTCTAGTCTACGATAAACGCGATTTTTGTGAAGGGGATCTCTTGATACGTCTGCTTTCCCTGCTTCTATAGAGCAAGAGAATGAACGAATGAAAGGGAGAGAGACGGCACCACTTAGACTGAAGGGTTCTGGGGACATACTGTAGTGCCCCGCCCCGCACCGGGAAGGTGACCCGACTGGCCGTCTGGAAGGGTCGCCCCACAGAGGAAGTGCTGTTCAACACAGGCCGCCCCCAGGCCGAGGGCTCTCGTCCTGCTCCTACAGACCAGAGGAAGAGCTACGGGACGAGAGGGGGGGCGTGATTGAAAGGCGTGGGGTGGGTTAGGGGCCCTCCTCCTACCGCCTCACCTGCCCGGCGTAACGGGATTGGATCAGCTGGAAAGAAACCGTGATGTTGGTGAGATGTGTTTTCTTTTTTTATTGAAAATGTTGGTTGCTTAATTGTGCTCTTTTCTGCTCTCTTAATAACTCTTGAATCTCACCCGCAGCACCTCTTAACGTTAGGCTGACATTGCCAGATAAATTCACAAACACGGACCAAAATGCCTCTAGATCTACGACCAATCAGAGCAACAAAACGTGTGAGACATGTGGCAGCTCCCTCCCATAGGGCGCTCCTCTGAGGAGTCGGTGTCAACCCCGCCCCATATTAGATACTGTTGTGACAGGTCGGACGTCGTTATGCCAGAGCAAATAAAACATGAGCTCCCAAATTCGTCTGGTCCCAGGCTACATAAAAGGCCATTAAAGGTCCACCAGCAGCTTTGAGTGTGATCAGCCATTACAAGGCGTTTCTAAATGTGCTGTGCCTTCTGACTTGGTGACATCCCAAGTCGGAGTGCCACCCAGATGTATAATAAGCATACCAGGGGCTACACTCCAAAGGGTAGGCTGGCAGACTGATCTATCTAGCACACTTCTGGGTGGACAGTGCCACTTGGGATGTCACTTTTGATACAGCTTGTGATGGCTATCTCACTCACACCTGAGGGCAAACAAGGGACCCTTTAACTTAAAGGGTCAATCTCGAGGATTCAGTTTCATTTATTATGGGGATAAGTGGTAATTGTTTCAATGGATCCCAACTTTGTCGCCACCAACCCCCAGTTTGTAACAATCATACCACTGCAAATTCCAGCTATAATTAGTGGGCCATAGGCTCTATTACCATTTGCGTTTCCTCCTCCACCGATTGGATAGTGACTTGTAGATCTCGAGAAGTGCTTTTTTAGTAAGCGTTTCGGTTTAGGTTCTGTCACAGTGTGCCGCATACGTCTTCTAAGCGTTGTTCTGTCTGTTGTTGACAGGGTTGCGGTCCAGTGGCTGTTAAGATGCGAGCCACCCTTTAAGAAGATCCACTGGCCGCCCTGGTATTAAAGCCCCAGCCCCTGTCCTCCTAAACCGAAGACCACCCCACCCCGACATGTTGACCGTGAACCGGACTAATCATTGGCTTTGTAAAGACCGGCCACCGGGTCTCATCTGTGATGGTGCTAGTCGAGGTCTCGGGACTTGAACCTCAGGCCGAGTCCGGAACGCAGGAGACGCCAAGAATGGACGTCTTTTACATTTCTTTTTCAAATTGAGGCTGGGGTGGAATTCTTCTTCCGTGACCCGGAGAAGACGGGTGTGGGGGACGGGTGGCGGTAGGTGTGGAGGTCTTCCCCACCCTAGGGAAGCGACTTGGGGACGGTCGGGGTCTTGTGTTCGGTGGACTTTGTGTCATAACATCCTGGCTGGCTTAGATACCGGCCGAGCTGAACTGTTGTATAAAACAATAATAATGTGTACAAAAAGATCTTAACAAAAAAAAGCAAGAGACTTCTCAACGGGACTTCGGGTCCCTTTAGTTCCTTGGTTTTTACACTGATTTACATCTAGGTTCTGTTGACACAAACACTCACACACACCATTTACACTTAATCTCACACGCATACATTTACACATAAAACATTTACACATCCCCCACATACCACTTACACATCTCAAATAAATACACCCACACACATAATTTAATCAGCTCACACAATTAACACATCTCAAACAAACACCCGCACGTCTCTCAAACACAACATTTGTACCTCTAAATCATTGCACACAAAATATAAATCTCACACACATACATTTACATAGCCCACACACACACATACCATTTACACATCTCACATACCATTTACACATCTCAATCACATATCATTCACACATCTCAAACACAGACATTAAAACTCATACAACAGTAATTGCAACAAAACCCGTAAAAGCAGAGGCGCTTGCTAGATATAAACCGAAGCATTGTGCTTTGTAAATAATGTAAATGTTATCGTGTTATTTTTCTTTCTTTTTTTCATTTTGTTTCCTTCTCTCCTAGGAAGTTTCTGTTCTGTTAAGTATTTGTTCAACATGCCTTAAAAAGTAAGAAATTCCTGGATGGCAAATTGAAAATGTTCCTCGGAACGATTGACAAATTTAAGTTTGAAATCACCTTGACAATTATTTTAGATTTTTGTTAGGAGATGGAAGAAAACATGTTAAAACTAGTGACTGTTTGTTGGTTGGACAACATAACATGACG